>NC_083349.1:22502062-22824062 GCF_030254825.1 Meriones unguiculatus
ATACAGTAACCATTCTGGCCCCTGTGCAAGGATGACACACAAATTCCTAAAGCATTTCATATTTTTCAGGCTATGGCCACAAATCCTGAGGCCATCAAAGTAAGGAAAGGAGTGGAAGAGGAAAGAAATAGGGAGGCACAGATAATTCAGCAGTACCTTGTCCAATTCCTGCAAGAGGATGATTTGGGTGGAGGCCTTTACAAAACTGATGCTCCCGGTAAATGAAGCCGAGATCCAGGTCATAAAGAATTTGACTAAAGTCTCAGTGAAAGACAAACTGAAAATGTTGAGAAAAGAACTACCAGAGCTGACAAAAGACCTGAAAGTTAAGTTGACAGAAGTGAATGATGAGTGAAAGTCATTGTTACAGCTGTGGAGAAAGGGAACATACCAACAGGAAAGGAAGCAGATACCTGATGACTAAGAGTAACCTCTCTGTGAATTACTGCTCCAACATCTGTTTTTATTTGATCTTGAAAGCCAGGAGAGTGCCTGCGTAGACATCTTGTCATAGAAAGGCTTGTTACCTACAGAGATCTGATCAACACGTCATTTGTGAAAATTGTACTTTGAACTCCTTCACTTATACACAGCCAAGAATGTTGCTGTAAACAAAGAACTGAATCCAAAAGCAAAATTAACTAAAGCCAAGGCAAAGCCTGTTTCACAGACTGCTGCTGCTGTTAATCCATCTAGTGATCCTGACTGAGTCTGATGAAGCTGCACTAATACTATAAGGAAATGGAAGACAGGCAAAAACTGAAGAGAAGAGTGCTGAAAAACAGGCTCTCAATGATCAAAATGCAAAGAGAGCCATTACCTAGCAGAGTTCTAAAAAAAGGGGACCTGTACCTAGGAGAAAGGAAAACAGAAATCTGAGTAAATAGGGAAAAGTTCAGAAGGTAAAATTTTAAGAAGAGGCCAGGTTATGTGGTTCATAGAAAAGAGAACTGATAGTCAGGCAATGGTGGCACACATCTTTAATTCCAGCATTTGGGAGGCAGAGGCAGGTATCTCTGAGTTCGAGGCCAGCCTGGTCTACAGAGTGAGTTCCAGGCTACAGTCAGGGCTACACAGAGAAGAAGCCCTGTCTCAGAAAAACAAAAACAAACAAAAAGAGCACTGGAGTAGTGGTGAACTATTTGGCATTTGTGCTGGAGTTTAAAAAAAAAAAAAAAAAAGCATTAAACTTAAGTTGCTCCTCAGCCTGGCAATTATTTTAGATCAATGGAAGTATTTTAAACTTCAAGGCCAATCCTAAAGAGTGAGTTCCAAGACAGGCAGGGCTACACAGAGAAACCCTGTCTCAAAAACAAAACAAAACAAAACAAACAAACAAACAAAAAAAACAAACACCATTTTAAACAAAGTTTGAAAAAATATTACATTTATTTCTTTGTTGTGTAAGCAGGAAAGACAATAAAGGTGCCAAAACATGTGCGTGGAGTTAAGAGGACAACTTGCCAAAGTTGGTTTTTTCCTTCTACTACGTAGGTCCTGAAGAGGAAACACGGATGCTCATCTGACCCCTTATCAGTCTAGATCCCCACACTTCCAGCACTTCAGTGACAAGAATGATGCTCAAGGTGTTTGGAAAAGCCTATAGGAGTTTGGCAAGCTGAGGTAGGAGCTTTTAACTTTATCTCAACTAAAAGGTCAATCTGAGCAAGAATCTGCATCAAAATGGGAGTTAGGGATATCAGACCCAGCAAAGAGAGAGGAAAAAAACCACACAGAGGAGACTTGATGAGTCTGGAATCGGGGAGTCAAATATCTTGTTATCACACAGCTGCTTCAGCTGCCTGGGAGGACCAGCAGTCCTTTTGAAACCACCCAAATCCAGGAGACCATTCTGAGAACTCAAGTAACCATTCTAAGAAACAAAATGTAACCATTTTAATTTTTTTCTTGGACTCAAACCTAGGGTTCTGAGCATACTAGACAAAAATCCCTTTTAAATATATATATTATTTATTTATTTATTTTATGTTTATGTGCCTGAGTATATGTATGCTTGTGTACCACATGTGTGCAGGAGCCTGCAAAAGTCAGGAAACATCGAAACACCAAGTGGCATTAAAGGCAGTTGTGAGACACCATGTGAGTGCTGGGAACTGAACCCAGATTCTCCATAAGAGCAGCCAGTGTTCGAACTACTGAGCCATCTCTCTCCCCAAGTTAAGACAAGTCTTGCTAAATTGCCCAGGCAGACTCTGAACTTGCTATCCTCCTACCTCAACCTCCCAAGTAGCTGGGTTACAGGCCTACACCACCTGGCACATTTGTTTGTTTGCTTGTTTACAAGACTTCTGGTAACCTCAGCTACCCAAAGTTCAAACAAGTAAGCCAGTCAACCAATAGCAGACCTTTTCCCTAAGGCTTCTACTTACATCTTATCTGTCCATACCTCATGAATGGCAGGATACTGCTACTAGGAGATAGCTTCTCTATCTTTAAAACTTCTCTAGATTACTTAAAATCAATACAATGTGATACTGTGTAACAGATGTTATACTGCATTATTCAGGCAATGAAGGTAAAACTGAAGTTCTCTGCATGTTCAATACAGATGCAGACCCAACCAGCAACCATCTAAAAAAGCTGGGACATAAGACGCAAAACAACAAGCACTCAAAACAGGAGGCGGCAGACACTGGTGATCGACGAAGTAGCCAGTGGTTCATTCAAATTTGGCTTTTTAGAACTTTCTGGAACTTAATACATTTAATCCATGCTTCATAAACTGATAGATATGGAGCCCAAGGATACAAAGGGCTGAATATATAATACAAACAAGTTTTGTTAACTGTTTTCTAACTGCAAGCTCTCCCTGTAGACTGCAGGTTCTTAAGGGCTGTTCCTCAATGAATCCCTAATACATTTCTGACAAAAAAACAAAAAAACAAAACAAAACAAAAAAAAAAACCATTCAATTAGTACAACTACTGATCAAAAATCATTAAGACTAGGGGCTGAAGAGATGGCTCAAGGGTTAAGACCATTTACTCCTCCTATAAAAGACCTGGGTTCAGTTCCCAGCACCCATACAGTTGCTCACAAATGCCTGTCAAGCCAGTTCTAAAAGAGCCAATGGCCTCTGCATGCACAGCAGCACACACAAATACATGTGGGCAAACACTCGTGCACAAAATAAAATAAATCTAAAAAATATTTAGCAAAATAAGCAGATGGAGGTGGACATGGTGGCTAATGGTTAAGATAACACCTAGCACTTGGAAGGCAGAGAGAGGAGATGACAAGACCCTGCCTCTAAATGGGGTGGGGTAGGGAACAGTACCAGATGATAGCAACAGGACAATGGTAAGTGTCATGGGTGGGCTAACTCCAATCCTCAGCACAACCACAGGCTGAGGTTCAGGACAGAAGTCAGAAAGCATCTCCATGACTCCTGTCTTAGAACGTGCACAGATAGTACCATTTAGTGCTGAATGTATAGATTTCCTAACACTCCTCAATTAAACCAATCACATCGTGCAACTTTAACTATAGGCAAGGAGTACATTCTAAGAAAAAGCAGCTTCTCAGCCTCCACTGCAGCTCAGACCTTGACACACAGGAGCCAGGCCAGACTCCTGCCCTCTCCATAAAGTGAACTCGGTGCTGAGTTTTAGTTGAACAGAGAGTCGAAAGACTTCTTTTTCATTTACTCTTCTGAAGTGTAGTAAAACACAAAAAATATAGATCAACTGGTAACATCTGAGACTTCGTCTATCTAAACTACTAACTACAAGGTTCAAGTTGATCATAGAAGCAAACTGGGTATCAACTCTGACAAATACTGTTTTAAGGAAGAAAGAGAAAACTTTCAAAATTCTTTTTAAAGCAGCTAAGCAAACCCCAGCTAAAGTCCGAACTTTAGCACTATCCATTTTCTGACTACAGACTACACCTTTAGCACTCAGTGAATTCAAACTAGCAAGCTTTGGTTTATGCAGCTTGGTTTTTGTGCAGTTGGGGGGTGCTACACTTTATACAAAAACTCTTAAAACAACCAGCATATTCAAGTCTGCTTAAGATGGGCTCCATCAAATAATTCTGCAGTGCAAGCCACAGCATCTATCACCAAGAGGACAAGCCTATTTTCAAGTACTATGGGGAAGGCACAAGGTAGCTATTAAAAAGCTGATTTCAGGTAGGACTAAATAAGTGAAAGACCTTAAACTCCCCGGCCAGACACAGTGTAGTGCAGATTTGGTCCCCAAGCACTCACACACAACAGCTACTCCCCACGCTATAAGCTGAGCACACCTTATACAAAGTGGTTGGGACTACAACAATTTCAGAGTTTGGAATATTGGCACAGAATTTACCAAATTTGCATCCCTACTACAATCTGAAAAGCTGATGCTATCAAAAGCTAGGTTTCTGAGCATTTAGAGATTAGGCATGTTTAACCTATACCTTTGCTGAAACTCAAGAATGCAGTCTTTCAATTGTAGTACCAACCAAGAAAAACCTAAGAAATCTGCATGTTATGTTCCAGGGCAACCACACAGAAGCAGTACCTAGAAGCAGCAGAGGAGGGGTGCTGTTTTAAAGTTCCTACGGGTATCATCTACACATAAATAATGCTTTAGACAAACACTCTCAAGTGATTTAACAGATTTTCAACATCCCTTCTCATGGGAAAACTAACTTTCAGTTCATTTTTTGAGGCCATCTGATCCTTAAACACATGGCTTTCCTAACTGTACCTGAACATTTAAAGTTAATTTTAAACTAGGTGTGATGGTACACACCTTTACTCATAGTGCTTGTGAAGTAGAGGCAGGAAGACAAAGAATTTACGGCCATCCTTAGCTGACTAGAAAGGTCAAGAACATCCTAAGCTATCATCACAAAAAATAAACAAACAAACAAAATATTAAATAATGAGCCAGGTGTAATGGTACATGACTTTATTAATCCCATCACTCCAGAGGCAGAAGCAGTAAAGACCTCCCAATACACAGTGAGACCCTGACTCAAAAATACATAAAATACACAAGATCAAGTTGAATTTGGTAATTATGGTCACTACAGAGCTGAATCTATGGGCTAAGTACAATTCTAGCACCTGTGTGTTAACTTATTTACATATACATTCAGTTACAGTTAGACCTAACTGGGACCTAACATGAGACAAACTTATGGAACAGACTTGTTTTCCCAGGGCAGGGAAAAGGAAGAGGAGTATAATTTGCCCAAGGTCACAGGACTAGAAAGTAGCAAGGCAAGATTGAATTTTCAGGTGGCTCAAAAGAAAGTTGAACCACTATTGATAACAGGGATCTTGCACCTTGCTACTTCAAAGTACAACTTCAGCGGAAGGGAACCTTAAGTCCCTTTCTCACTGGCAGTCTTGTCTGCAACGTGACCTTGAGGACAAAAAACCAAAGTAAACTTCACTTAAGTGAAACAGTAAACATATTAACAAGTGCTCTGACGGAAGGAAACCTCGTCTACCCCCCGCACCCATCCCGCAAAACAAAACATAAACAAAGCTCTGGCTCGTCCTAAAAACATGACATCGGGTATGGGGCAAATGACAGTGGGTCACACGGAAGAGAAGTCCAGGCACACAGCTAATCAGACCACTCCTTCTGTCACACCTACGACTTTTCAAGTCCAAGTTCTAATGAAAGGCAACGGGACTGGGAGGGGAAAAAAAAAACAAACAAAAAACTCCAAGTTAAAAGTGAACCGAGCTTAAAGAGAGAGGCATTTGGAGCCACAAAAAGGACAACCCCTCACCCCAGCTCCAAAACACCAAGGAATCTCCAATGCCCGCGTCTGCACATAAGAGACCCAACGGCGGAGGCTGAGGATTCACCGCGATCGCCCCGGGAGACTCGGAACTGGTTTTTGTGTATTCCGATGACTCTGCGGCTAATGCCCCAAAACCCACAAAACTTGTTCCTCGGAGGACAAGAGTCCAACAGGGCCTCCGCGAAGCTCTCCAGCGAGTTGACAAGCTCCGGGAGACCCCGAAAAGTGGCTGGGAAGGCCTGGCGCGGGAGCCGCGGAGCTCACCCGGGACCCTCGACTTAGCGAGGGGCGCACCTCGCCTCGCCTGGGCTCCCGCCTAGCCAAGCCCGGAGAGTCACCTCGGCGTCCAAAGTTCGCCGCCGGCGCGGCCGGCTGCCAACGCGCGACCAAGCTGACAGAAGCGGGCGGCCCGGTCCCGGCCGGGACTGGACGCCGCCTCCCGGGCCGCCGAAGCAGCCGATTCCGGGGGGGAGGGGAGAGGGGCCGGGACGCTCCCTCCTCCCCACGCCGCCCGGACACGACCACCGCCCCAGTCCGTCTGCCGCTCGCCCGCGCGGCCCGCCTATCCCGCGCCGCCGCCCCCTCCCCGGACTCACCTGGAGGCGCCCACGACCCGCAGCTAGTCGCGCTCAGGCGGGAAATGGGCTCACCGACACCATCAGCGAAGCGCCCAAAATGGCGGACGTATCAAGCAGGCCTTGAGTTACCCCCGCCCTCCCTCCGGTCGCCCCATAGCCAATCACAGGCCAGACCCCGCCCCTTCCCGAATGTCATTGGCTTGCCTCTCCCGCCCCCTACAACCTATTGGATCGCCCAGCGGCTCCCTCGCCTCCATTCCGATTGGCTTGGTAGCCTTGTCAGTCAAACGCGAGAGGGGCATTCTTTTTCCCATGGTCTTGACGGATCCGGAACCTCTATGACCCCGGTGTCTGAGAAACAAGTCAGAAATTGGGAGAAGCTTTAGGCTGGGTCCCTCTACGCCGTAGCAACAGCAGGGTTTCGCGTGATAGACGCTTCGGACCACCAATCCACGTTGTCGATGCATTTTAAAACAAATGAAGCAAACCAATCCCGGCTGTGTAGCTCCGGATGGAAGGGAACCAATGGGGTAGCACAATGACAGCAGGCGGTGGGGCAACGGCCGCGGAGGAAACCGGTGATGACGTGAGTCACAATGCAATCTGTAGCGGAAACTCCTTATGGCTGGGGAATTAGCTCAAATGGTAGAGCGCTCGCTTAGCATGTGAGAGGTAGCGGGATCGATGCCCGCATTCTCCATGGTGCAATTTTATGAAAGGCCTCTTGTTTAATCTCTCTTCAGACGGACTAAAATGGCATCCCCATAAATAGGGTCAACGTCGAGGGTTCCCCACTACAAAACAGACCCTTTGGACTCCAGGCTGTACCTTTTCTCACAGAGAAGAATTTACGCATGACTATTTTTTTTCCCAAACGCTGGTGTCCCGTCACCTATCGTACTTTTGCCTCGCCACAGAACTGAGGATTCCCACTTTGAAGCCTCCTCTGAGTTGGTTAATCCCAGTTGTTATTTCTCCTGAGGCTGTGTAAAAAGGAGAAATTGAGCTGAGCAGAAGCATTTTATTTCTCTCTCCCCCCAGGCTGGGTGTGGATGTGGCCTCAGGCTCCCTCACCTGCCGCCTTGACTTCCCTGCCATAAAGGCCTACACCCTGCAACTGTGAGACAAAATGAACCCTTTCTCCCTAAAGCTGCTTTTGTCAGAATGTTTTATCACAGCAACAGAAAAAGATACTAAGATGTCCCCGCTATGCCCTATAAACAACGTGTCTCGTTCAGAGTGGCGGGACAGACGTTCAGGTGCGCTGCAGCTGGCCACCAAGGTCAACAAGGTCTCAGACTCTTGGAGGTCTTTCATGAAGCAGGCCTTCCCTAGGCCATCTAGAAAACAAGTGACCAAGACAATCAAAATAAGTGACGGACTTTCCTGGGAAAGTAGTATATCGTAAGATAGGACAGAGGGTGTTAGTGGCAGGGAGAGGAAGGGTGTCACAGAAGCCCCAGGATGGGGCTTTGGAGCTTCAACAGCAGGAATGGCCCAGGTATGATGGGAGACTGGATTGCAGACGTGGCTGAGTCTCACAGGCCCAGAGTCACAGTGCTCACACTTCAGACAGGGGCTGCCTGCCTCTCTCCCAGCAGCTCCAGCTGTAACCCCAGTCATGCTGCCTTGTGCAGGAATTCACTGAAGCTCAGAGCACACACAACGTGTCTCCTGAGCATCTTCTCTAGGCTGCCTCTAGACACCCATCCCTTGGGAAAAGTGAAAAGCCCAGGTGCTGGACTGGAGGAGACAGGACCCGACTTCCTGGGGGGCACTCAGTATCTTCCTCAGGTTCCCAATCTCTGAGGCCCTAGCCCTGTCCTTTACACAGGGCTCAGCATGGCTGAGTCTTCCACCTCAGTCTGGCTCTGAATTCCACTACCAAGGTAGCAAGAAAGGGCTGTACAGTTATGCAAACCCACCCTTGCCTCCAATCTACCTTCCAGTAGAGCTGTGGCTGCAAGCAGACTCCAGAAAGAGTTCATTGCTAGCAGGTCCACAACAACATAGTACCCATTTTACACACTAGTTAACTATGGTCCAGTGATCATTCAGACACCAGAGGCCACGTAGGGGTTGGGTGACCGCGGCCAGGTGACCTAACCTCTTTGGCCTTCTAGTTCTCAGAAGTGCAAGTGATAATATCTCCAGCCTGTGTCACGCCCAGCACTCCAGGCAATTAGGGAGGCAGCAAATGTTAACTCTGGCTAGAAGTCTTGCCTGAGGCCACACTAGTGATAAACATTGTTAAAACAGAGACCTGCTGATGAAAAGTTAAGGAGAGAAAGCTCAGCGCAGAGCAGCAGTTAGAGGCTGGGCCGTGGCTGGAAGGGGCAACTAGGGCTGGTGCCTGCCATCCGTGCTGTCTCTGAAGGCAAAGCCCAGCTGCCTCACTGATGAAACCAGCCCTCTCGCACCACCTGGATGAGCCAGCCAGCATCCCACCAAACCAGCATCCCTTCATTCACTTGTAGTGAAAGCACCTGCTGGCATCTCCTTTACATTCCTTTCTCTCAGATTCAGGTAGGTTCCTGGGACATAGACATGACAACTAAGAGATAATCCACCACCTCGTGCCTGTGGGTAGCCTCGGTTTGTAGATCAGGCTGTTAGAACAGCCAAGTTGGCCCGTAGACTGTCAGATAGGGTGTACTCATTCCTGACCTGGCCAGACAAACTGAGGTCAGGTAGGGCTTCCTGGGGAAGGAAGTATGTGAGCCTGAAGCCTGGTAGAGCCATGGGGAGGGCTGATCAAAAGAATGACTACCTTGCAAGTTTTGCATGTGACATGGATTGACCTCTGCTCCTCTCTCTTTCTCCCTCTCTCTCCCTCCCTCTCCTTCTCCTCTGTTCTTCTCACCCCACTTCCTTCTGGAGTTTAATGGTTCACTTTTCAGTTCATTTTAAAGAACACACACATAAGATTTTTTTTTTTTTAACATGATCAGTAGAAAGTGGAGTGGAAACCAACTGTCACTCCTTAAACTTTAGGAACAAATACAGAGCTGCCTGATTTTAATTTGTCAAGGTAATAATTTAAAAGCAAGCAACCAAGCAAAACCTCTCTGGTCTCCCAAAAGGAAGCTTTAACATGCCAGTCATATACTGCAACAGGAAGAAAACCTCTACATAAAACCTTTACATTGGAACCAGGGGTGGTGGCGCACACTTTTAATCCCAGCACTTTGGAGGCAGAGGCAGGTGGATCTAAGTTCAGGCCAGCCTGATCTACAAATTGAGTCCAGAACAGCCAAGGCTACACAGAGAGACTGAGAGACCAAAAGATAAATTAGCAGCTATTATTAAGATCTGAAGTAGGTGGGTGGAGAAGTCCAGTAATGCCCTGAGGGGAAGGAACGCCTTGCTGCATTCTTTCCCCACCCACTAAAAGATAACAGTTGCTAGGAAACTGGCCCATCCCCCTAGGGAGAGACACCAGGTCATTAAGGTCTGGGGACCTTCCTATAGCCAATCAATTCAAAATGTAGCATTTTGACCAATAGATGCTTGCCAGGCAGGAATCGCCCCTGCCTTGAGCATGATGGGATGGACCAGAATCTTCAAATCACCCAACTAACCTGGGCACGGCGTGCTCTGATCTCACTGCTTCAGCAGTGGGGGGGTGTGGGCCCAAGCTGCAGCTTGTAATTTACAATAAAAAGAACCTCATGTATTTACAGCGGAGTCTAGTTATTCCTGGTCTTTTGGGGTTCGTGAACTGGGCAGAACAAGAAACCCTGTCTCCAAAACCAAAAAACATACACACACAAAACAAAAAACCAAAAACCTTTAAATTGGCTAAGTTCAACCGCAGAATGGCACCTCAGTGTCTTTCATTCTCTTATCCTCCATACTCTGCTGACACAGACCCAGGAGATGAAATGGGGCCATCACTGCCCTAGCAGAGGACAAGGTCCAGAAGAGCCAGGCTGGCATGCCGGCTATTGCTGCGTCAGATCAAGAAATTCCGAGGATCAAGAGGAAGAAAGAGAGTCTTCTGGAGGTCTGCCGCTTAGCCTGGGAGTTCAGATCTTGTTCCCTCCTCTTTCTACAGTTTGAGGGCTGGGCAAGAGCTGGACTTCCCTGAAATGATGGCTGATTGCTGCCAAGTCTGTGAAAAGGAGACCCTGTGGGCATGCCGACCACCCTGTGGCTGTCAGGCTTCTGGGGATGGAAGCGAAGACAACATCTGGGTGGAGAGAGAGGCTGTGGCTTGAGACCTTCAGCAGATCACAGGCAAGAAGCCAATGAGGGGCTTGGAGGGGGGACTTCAGCCTTGATCTTTTGAGAAGAGTAAGTGGAACTGGAGACCCACCGAACTTCAAGAACCTGGGCAGGTGAAAATGCCCAAGACCTGGTCACATGGACTGTTTAGCAACATGGACACTGCCTCAGTGGCTCAGGGTGGATAGAGATGTAGACCGAGGACAGATAGTAGACACACTCTCCTGGAGGACAGATGAAGAGGTCTGCTGAAAGAGGGAGCTGTTACCAATAGGCAAACTCCTGAAGGCTCATGGAGATGTGAGGAAGATGGGGAAAGGTGGCTGTCACCAAAAAGGGGAGCAGTAGAACAGGGAGGGTAGAAGGTGACAGATGAATAGAAACAGTTCTTCTGTTGGGTGCAACCAACAATTTGCACCCAAGCCTTGGTTTCCTCAGCAACAACTGGGAAACCCCTAACTAGGCTACTGTAAGGTTAAAAAGCCTGGTAAATGTCACCCCTTGTTTATACCGCCACAGCTCAGACACCAGCTCCTTCAGAAAGCCTTCTTGTCTCAGCACCAAGATGCCCCTCATAGGGGTTGGGAGGGTGACTGTTTCAGCACAAGGCCTTCCTCATGGTTTTGAAATGCCTCTATGTCTATCTCTGGATGGTGAGCACTGGTTGAAACTGCCCCATACCTGTTTTCCTCCAAATTAAAACATCCCTTCTTGGAGGAAGTTCCTACTAGAAAAAGACCCAGGAAGGACAGGAAACTTACAGGGCTCAGAAGAAAACAAAACTAACAAGCCTCAGGGGGCTCCTGAAATTTACAGGATTCACAACATCCCCCGCAAAGGTTATGCAAGCTTAATAAATGGCTGGGGAGAAGAGATGGACCAACTTGCAGCTGGCCTGCAAGTTGAACTCCAGGGATGCAGCATTAGTGAGTCCGAGCCCATGCTGAAGTTGGCTTCTCAGTGATATGGTTGTTTTTGAGTTAACCCCACTCTGGTGAGTAAACCTAGTAAAGTCACTGCTTCACTAAGCAAGACATGCAATGTTGTTTCTTTGGTCCCCATCAATGCCATTTCTGGGGCAAAGTGATGATATTCATGTCCTCCTAGGAAACTTTACAAAATGGAGAGGACCCCCCCCCCCAGTTGATCAAAGGCTCCTAGTACAGGACTCTGTGTGCACCAGCCTGATCCTGCCTTGGTACCTTGTAGGTGATGCCTAGACTGGCTCCTAACTTCCCCCAGCTGACCACACAAAGAGGAAAAGAACTAGAAATGCGACTCTGGGCACCAACCAGCATCCTTAGGCATACAATAACCAACCCTATTGGGAGAATGAGATCCCTAGACACGTAACAGCTTTATATGCAGACAGTATTGCCCACAGGCCTGGGAGGAGAGGGCTGCAGAACAGGACTTGACCCTTTCCCTGCTCAGGCAGGCTGCCAAGTCCTTCCTTTCCCACCCCTCGCCTGACCCTGGTTGGATGCATGGATGGCAGAGGGAGACCAAATATGTTCTCCGGCCCCTGGCATCTCCAATGCAGGCATCATCTCCTAAGTCAGCTCAGAGAGACACTAGACTGGTGACTGAATTTCAGTGAGTGCTTTGGGGGTATACGATCCAACTGAAAGGCTGGCAATTCTGGGTGCTTGGGCCCCACAGGCAGCTTGGTAGCAGGAGATCCTGCCTTTGGGCATAGGAGGTCAGGTGTCCCTCTGGATCTGCCAGTCTTTGCAATAAACTTAGGCCTGCCCGTTACCTCCGAGTTTTACTAGGCTGTTTTACTAAGGACCAGCCCTGCCATGTCTCCTCTGGCACTGTTGCATAGAACCCTTAAGAGGACCACCAGTAACAGGAGTCAACCAGATCCATTCCTGACTGCCCCTGTCTACAGAGGACTCCAAGATGGGTGTTTCTTTACCCACAGGCCAAGCTCTTAGTGGTGGAACCTGCAATTTATCCTGCCTTTGTCAGTGCCACGTTGACCATCATCCTGGAGGACTCCTGACCAGTCACAGGCCAGGAGAGACTGGTATGTTCCAGTGAAACCAGGTGCCTGCAATTCCCTAGACCTCTCTCTCCTGCAGACCTCCCCGCCCTCAGCTGCTTTTACCTGTCTCTGCACTTCCAGCCTCCTCGGAGTAGGTCAAAGATTCCATTTCAGGACTCTGTTGGAAGGCCAGAAACCTCTAAATTTTCTTTTTCAGTTCTTAGTGTTGCCACACCCAATACCAAGTGTGGTCCTTCTCTGACCTCTCTCCAGCGCCATGGTTGGGGTCAAGCTAGAAGCTGATGTGACCGGACATTGCCTATCCCCTTTGACCTTTGGGGCACACTCCTCATTCTGTGCTACAGCTTCCTTCACCACCTGTCACAGATAGGAAACCCTCCCCAGCACAGGGACCAGGCCTCTGTAAGGTCTCCAGCGCCACCCAGGTGAAATGCCAGCAGCCCTCAGGGTCTGCTGGCTGGATGCCTGAGGACAAAGGGCACTGTCTACAACATGACCGGAACAACTCCAGTCTGGCAGAGTGAAGCTCGCAGCTTCATCCAATGGGGTCTACACAGATGGGATGGTCAGCAGGACTGCCCTGGCCTCTGGTCCTCACGACTGGCACCCGGATGATCCAACATAGCAACACAGCTTGAAGCCCAGAAATACAACATGCAGGGTCCGGTGCAAAATGGGAAATGCCTGGAGCCTTTGAGCAGTTTGTGATATACTCTGTCCAGGTCAGTTCATGACACCGGCTCAGCCTGTGTGCTGGCCTGTCTCTGCCTGAGGGGGCTTGACAGAGGGGCGTCCATGCACAGGAAGACACGCACACAGCAAGCAGCCATCTAGTGGGCTGGAATCCATTCTTTGGCAACAGGCAACTCAAATACTCACAGGGCACAAAAGAATGGCAGTTATGTTTTAAAAAATTAAGTTTATAAATATTTTCTCCACTGTACAAAGTTTTCCCAGCCCTGCCCACCCCCATCACTGTTCACATTTCTCATTTTTTAAAAATCCCAATTATATTTATTTTTTTTAAAATCATAAAATATATTTTTCCTTTGTTCATATTTAAAAATATTTACAAGGAGGCAGCGAGGCCGGGGTGGACGGCCGAGGTCAGGACGAGTCCGTGCAGGGGGATGGAGGGGGCGGGAAGAGGTGGCAGTAGCTTCTCTCGGTGACGGGCGAGGGCGGGCAGCTGTCTTCTGCAGACAGGTACTGGCTGTGGGGAGTGGGCGGGGGTGGGTAGGGGTCTGAGTCCGAATTCAAGTCCAGGTAGTACTTGCTGGTCTTCCAGCGACTGGTGCTGTAGTCGCTATCACACACATCTGTGCTGCAAGGGGTCGTCGGGGGCGCCATGCCTCGAATGATGTAGGGCCTAGAGAGAACAAAGAGGAGGTTCACAGGTGTGCCTGGCCCCGTGTGGACAAGGCCCTTAGCAAGCTTTACAGGGGAAGGCCGGCTGGGCAGCCTAACCTGGAGTTGGCTCTACCTCCACAGCCAGGCCTTGGTAAGAAAGAGGTCCCTGGTCCCTTTCCAGACAACAGGTCAGCAGAACCTGCTGGCTGGCTTTGGCAGGAGTTTACTTAACCTCCAAACTTCTATGTCTCAAAAGGAAACCCCCCCCTGCTTCAGGTGGGTGTGTGCATATTTATATGCATGTGTGAGGATGTACATATGTGCACGTAGGTCAGAGGTTGAACTTGGGTGTCTTCCTCTCTCACTCTCCACTTTATCCTTTGAGGCAGGGGCTCTCATTGAACTTGGCGCTCACTACTTTAGCTGGCCACTGAGACCTCAGGATCCTCTTGTCTCTGCATCCCCGACTCTGGGATTACAGAAGCTCTCCCCCATGTGTGTGACCTTTTACTCCATTCCTAATGCTTGCGTGACAAGTAATCTCCTCAGCACCGGCTTTATTTCCTAAGAAGCTTGTAAGGATGAAGTAAGATTCTACATGGAACATGCTAAAAGTATATGTGCCTACAGGATACGGTGTTTAATAGCTACTGACCAAATGCTATTTCCTGTGACCATTGAGAAAATGTGGTTCTGTAATGGTCTTATGTTAAAGCACCCTGACCATGGTGGTATCTTTCAGCCTCCCATACCTACCTGCATCCAGCAGAGACCCAGAAACTCTGTCAGGCCCTGTGTCCTGAACTCAGCAAGGCAGGGATCATGATTTGTTTCAGAGCCTGAACCTACCATGCTAGAGTCACCATGAGCATGGAAGCTGAAATAGTGACAACTCACACCCCATGGCCTGACCTTGCCGAGGCTGAAGCAAGGTCAGGCCATGCCTTGGAGAAGGACACAGAGCAAAGGCAGGCAGGATGGGAGACTTGGGGAGCAGGCTTTGCAGGCATGGCTATTTCTGATCTGGGTACAGTGGCAGACAGGGCTGCAGAGTCAGTGACAACACGAGGTCAGCAGTGCAGGCTGCATGTTATACTTTGACACTAGGAAGCCACTGCAGGCGCTTGAGCAGCGATGCAGAGGGGGCTGCAAGCCCAGGAGGAGAGTCCAGGGCAAGAGTTCCCAGAAATGGCCACTAGATGGCAGGCACGGCCACTCTGGAAGGCCCAGAGGCAGGTGGGGTACAGGGCCTGGCAGGTAGCTCCCCTGGGGCTGACGTGAGAGTACCTGGAGGGTAGCCCTGTTAGTTATGCCCATCCTTGCACCCCAGGCTCTCTGGTTGGCCACTACAACCACAGCAATACACTGTGCCCTGATTCTCCTGCACATCCTGTGGCCACACTGCCATGGAGTGTGAGCCCCTGAGCAAAGGGAGCCATTTTCATCAGAGCGACTGTGGCTTCACGGGAGCCCTTCACCTGCTGTTCTGAGAATGAACGCTATCTCCTCAGAGCTGCAACTCTGCCCTGACTGTGTTGGCCTGGGATCTCAGGAAGATTTCTTCAAGGAAACGCCATTAGATAATGCCACTGTCATCTGTGCTGGTGAAGACTTTCCAGTGTAGCCGCTTATCCCTCTAAGACCAATGAACTCACGAGTTCCCCGGTGTGGATTTTGGTGGAACTGTTGTTTCCTTATGAAAAAGGGGTAAGCTAGGAATTTTCATCACCCCAGTGTTAGGAATGCTCATCACACCACTCTCACTCATGGGTCTGAGAACCCTCATAATAGGTAACTTGGGGGTCAGAGACAGCTTTTGGGATTCCTAGGCTCAGATAGGCCACTGTCTTGAAAAAGGAGCAAGAATAATCCCTTGGGCTGCAGAGATGGCTCAGTGGTTAAGAACGTGTTTGTTTGTTTTTTAAGATTTATTGACTTATTATTTATATACTATTCTGCCTGCATGTGTGCCTGCAGGCCAGAAAAGGGCATCAGATCACATTATGAGCTACCATGTGGTTGCTGGGAATTGAACTCAGGACCTTTGGAAGAACAGCCAGTGCTCTTTACCTCTGAGCCATCTCTCAGCCCCAAGAACATGTACTGTTTTTTTTTTTTTTGATTCCCAGAACTCACATCACGTAGCTCACGATTGCTTGTAACTCCAGCTCCAGGGGATGCCTCTGACCTCCTCAGGCACATGTGCACACACACACACACACACACACATAATAATAATAATAATAATAATAATAATAATAATAATAATAATAATAATTCTAACAGGGGTTACTTGTCAGACTCTGACCAGAGCCAGCACCACACCTCTTTTTAAACATATACTTGAGTTCTGAGGCCCTGGCACCATGGTAGCCAGGGTCCTTAGCTAGACTGGGGCACTGCACAGTCCTGGGTCCTGGGGCCTAAGCACTGGTTTCCCCACAGCAGAACAGCACTGAATATGAATTCTCCCCTGGAGTTCTTCAAGGCCAAGCTCCAGGTGTCCCAATCGAGAGAGGCCCACGAAAAATGTGTGCTCACTTGGTGTCTGAACAACACGGAGCCAGCACTGAGCTCACACCCAGAAGCAGCCCAGCGGACCCAGAGAGTAGAGGGGAGCAATGTAGCTAGAACCCACAGGACACACAATGGAGGATGAGGGTGAGACCCTTCTCCCTGCAGAGGGGAGGCGGGATGGACTCTTACCTGCATGGTCTGGTGGTGGCGGGGATGTTTGAAGAGTAAAACATGTCCATGTTGTACAGGGAGGGGTCCGTGGCTGGGGACGGTGGTGGGTTCAGGATCTGGGGAGAGCAAGCAGGGGTTACTCCAAGCCTCCCTAGTCTGAGCCATTCCTTCAGCCTACGGGCCTGGGGTCTGGAGCTCTGTTCTCAGCCCATGGTCCCCAGAACCCTTCCAGAGCTAGTGTATCTTAGAAAGTAGAGGGGTGCTGTCAGCCACCTTCCCCAAAGGTGACAGTGGTGGTCAGAAGCATGGGGACTGAAGTGCTTTCAACCCAGAGGTCCTCGTCCCTCTCAGGTATTACTTTGCTGGCTAGTAGAGACCCCTCAAGCCTATGACCAGCTACTTGGTCATGAACACTAGGGGGAGGGGAGGCAGCCAGAGTCTTGGTTTCCTGCATCAGTACTCCCCTTGGCCCCAAACCTAGTGGTGGGTTCCCTGCAGAGCAAGTACATCCACCTTCAGCTGTGTGCATCTCCGCGTCCTCCTGCTGACTGCACGTGGCTTTCGCTCCTACATCTCCTGCCGTAGGCTGTGACCTGGCTCCTGCTCAGGATGCCCCAAGTCCCTGCTGACGTTTTTTCCCAACACTGAGGTTTGGCGATGAAGGAGAGGTCGTGGCCCCGCCCCTTTCTCAGGGAGCTTTGTGCACTGTCACTGAAACAACTGAACTCTGAGAATGTGCTCTGCTGGGAATTGGTGGCAGACGCCTCTCAGTATGTCTAAGTATGTCTGATTAGATCCTGAGCGCTGTGACCTAATCACTAGATCAATCCTAGATGAAAAATAAGGCATTGGAGGTAGAAAAAAGTAGGGAAAAGGACCTAGTTAGAAGTAGGTCCCTGGAGGAAGACCTTGTCCCAACCGCTTTCTGAACTCCTTTCTCTAACTCCCACCACGACGATGTTTGGCCCAAGAAACTCCAGGCTGAAACCCTTGAACCCATGAGCCAAAACAAGCCACTCCTCCCTTCACGCTGCTTTTGTCAGGCATTTCCTCGAAGTGACAGAGGTTTAATCCTGCACTGGAGGAGTGTTGACAGCGAGTCTTGCAAGTGTGGCCCTCTGCTGGCAGGAAGGGGAACTGACCCCTGTAGCAGCAAAGTTCAAATGACAAACCAAGTCACCCTGATAGGTGCCACGATTGGGACAGCTGACAGTGACCCACCCCCACCCGTGACATAGAAGAAACTGTGCTAGCAGCGGCATCTCATCTGTGCCCACTGAGGAACAGGCCAGGCTGTGGTCACCAAGCACAAAGCTTCCTAGGGAGGCGCAGAACGTGGAATGTCCAGGCACACTGAGCATAAGCCATGGGGGACTGGGTGTGCACTCCTACCAGCAGAAGGCTGGCTGAGAACGGACTCTTCAGGAGAGCTCGTATTTTGCTCCATCCTGTTTATTTATCCATGCATTTGTTTATCTAGTTGAGGCAGTGTCTCACCACGCTTAGCCTGGAATCCACTATGTAAACCAGGCTGAATCCACCATATAAATCATTGTATAGACCAGGCTGGCTTTGGACTCACAGATACCCACTTGTCTCAGTCTCCCAAGTACTGGATTAAAGGTGTACACGGGCTTGCTGAATGTTACTTTTGAAGCAGGCCCTAACCGTGTAGCTGAGGCTGGCCTCATATGAATGGCACGCTATGCAAGCGAGCTACCACTGAGCCACAGCCCCGACCCACCACATGTAAACTGGCAAAATCCATGTTCAAAGGATCATGTCTGTCCTGATTATGATACCAGACTGCAGTTACACATACTTACTGTGTAACTGTGGGAAACCGGGGGTGGGCGGTATTATCCCTTGTAGTTGAACATAATCTACAGTGACCTAAGACTGCATTATAAATAAATAAATAGATTACTAAACAAACAAATAAAGGCACTTCCTTCTTGGTAGAGAAAATTAACTTCATACCTTACAAACATATAAATTACCACTAAGAGCACACAGAAAAAAAAGTCAAGTTGTGGTCAAAAGCTAGGCGTGGTCAGACACGCCAATAATCTCAAGCGCTAGGGATGCTGTGGCAGGAAGTTGAGTTCAAGGCCATGGTAGAGCAGATCCTGCCTCAGAAAACAGCAACAACAACTACAAAGAACGCACAGGGCATGCCGGCCGGAGGTCCTGTTTGACCAGGGCTCCTCCTCGGCTCACTCTCCTGCACTCTGAATGCTGTGCTGGGAGCATGTCATGGATGCAAGCTGAGCGAGCTACTTCTGAGAGCTGGCTCAGGTTTCCCGGGGACCCCACTGTGACGGGCAGGGCTGCAGACCTGCGACTGCGCTCAGCCCACGGAGTGCAGGGCTTTCACTCAAGAGAGGTAGCCCCGCGCCGTCTCTGCCAGCCTCGACGGCTAGGTGAGGCTTCAGAGGGGGCAAGAACAGGGCGCTGTAAGCTCCTGGGGTCAGCCCCTAAAAGTAGGACCTGGAGCTTTCAGAAGACTCACTTATGGTCCTGTCACCAGAGATAACATTTTCCCTAGCACTACCCACCCGGGATGAGGGAAGGCATGATAAGGAGATGACAACACCCAGACAAGGGACACCCCCGAAGGGGAGGGAAGGGGGAACCCGTCGCAGTGTGGGGCTCCCTGGGGAGAGCCTGAAGAAGCTCAACAGGCTGCCCTTGCCCCTTGCAAGCTGCACGACCTGCGTTAGGAAGGAAGCAAAGTGCTTACAGACCATGCATTCGAGCCAAGGTCTCTAAGGACACCTGTCTCTGGAGACCTCCCTCACGTGGCTTTGCCCTCTAGGGTCTGTTACACCGCCATTCTAGCATTTCTGGTCTAGAAAATACTAATGTCTGCCTTGACTCGTTCTTAAAAAAAAAAAATTACATCTATTTATTCACTAGGGGAAGGCACACGTGCCACAGCATGTGTGGAGGTCAGAGGACATCGGGAGAGAACTGGTTTTCTCCTTCTACCATGTGGGTTTCTGGGAACTGAACTCAGACTGACAGGTTTGTCAGACAGCACCATCCCCCTGCTAAACCATCCTGTCAGCCCTATCTTAATTGTTATACTCACATAACTTGCTGAGGGTATCGTTACGATTTTCCAGGTTTATTATTAGTCACAGACTTCTTCCGGTGTCTATTATATAAATTAAATGATCACGGATCTGTGTGCATAGGGAAAACTCAGCATGTCTGACACTACCTGCTGTTTTGAGCATCTGTGGGACATGGGGGGAAGAGGCTGGGTATGTGTTCCCACAGGTATAGGAGGAGAATTACATACAGATTCACACAGTGCAGCAAGCTACTCTGGGCCGCATTCTTGGAAACAAGGTTCCTCCTCGGCTTGCCTCAGGGAGGGCACCCCCTCACGGGGGAGGGTGGGAAGGTCACTATCTTTGCAATCCTTTCCCCTGCAGAGTGTGGCTGGAGAGAGCCTGCCCCTCACCCTACTCAGATTTGAAAGCTCCAGAGAATATTTAGCCACCAAAATCATCCTGTCTGGTGGTCTGTCTCTGGGAGATGGTCGTCTGCTTTCCAGAAATTAAATCTGTGGTGGGGATCGCAGACACTCCTGTTAGGGACGGTGAGGGAGAGTTCCCCGGAGCTAGCCAGCCTAGCAAGGCAGTGAAGGCCTCAACAAAAGGCGAGACGCCACCTGGGCGCGGCAAAGTCCCAGGAATAGCTGTGGAATTAGAGATGAGGGTTCCATATCTGGGTTTCTTTCATTCTTCGAGTTTTGTCTTGGATTTGTTTGTTTTAGACAATGTCTTGCTAGCCTTAACTGTCCTGGAACGTGCTATGTAGACCAGGCTAGCCTGAACCCATAGAAATCCTCCTGCCTCTGCCTCTGTGTACCACCACACCAGATGTGTTGTTCTGGTTTTCGAGACAGACATGTATCTCAGGCTGTCTTCAAACTCTCTGTAAACAAGGATGACCTTGGATTCCTCATCCTTCTACCTCCATCTCTATGCCCACCACCCCCAGACTGTGCTGAGCCAGGGGTGGAACACTGAGATTTGTACATGCTGGGCAAGCACTCTAAGAAGAAAAGGGGGCACTGCACACTGCCCTCCTCTGGGGTCCTGGAAGAACGACTAGCTCCTGAAAGCCTTCCACCCAGGAAGTCCCTGGAGCTACCACTGATGGGAGAGTCTCCCACTGCCTCCCATTTACCTGCCTCGCCTCACTCACCGGTGGATATAGCGTGGCCTTTGTGCTGGATGAGCTGCTGGATGAGGCCCCAGTGACGTGATTCCGGTCATAAAGGGGCACGCTACCCCGGCCCCCCACCAGGCTCATAGAACTCATCATGGATTTGCTGCACGGGATGCCTGTGGGAAACAGCAGGTCAGAATGAGCAACTCCCACCTCGGGTCCTGAAGCCCATGAAATTCCTATGTGGTAGGTGGGTTCCGCCTGACACTGTCTCTACCTCTTGCAGGTCCAGCTCTCTGGCTGCTCCAGGGAAAGCCTGCAGTCTCAGAGGAACTCTTGGAAGCCTGCAAAAGGGAACCCTGTTGGGGCTGAGCACAGAGCACACCACACAGACAGAGCCCAGGCTCTGAGAATGCTGGGAGGGTGATGCTCCCTCAGCCCCCAACAGGTCCTGCCCTCTAGCCCCAAGAAGAATTAGGTCACATCAACCTCTGAACATTGCAGTTCCAATGAGGCTTAGCGACAGAATAGGCCAGGAGAGGGGAGGCCAAGACTGCAGAGGTTCAGGCTGTGTCCATGGTGGCCCCTGAGCGTACAGGCCCTTTCAGCCCTCACACGGGCACACCATGCTGTGGACAGAATTTGAAGCAGAACCCTGGGTAGCCGCAAACACAAAGTGCATTTCTGTGGGTGGTCCACCCAGGCTCTTCCCAGACAACTCAACCAAGCCACCTCCATGACCGAGTAAATGCTGGAGGGTCCTCACCTGGGAAGGGACCATGCTGTGAGCCCCCTGGGGCTATGAAGTTGAGAGGCACGTGAGGGGTCCCGCTGACATACTCATGGGGAAAGGGCCCACTGGCCCCTGTGTAGCGCTGGCGCATCACACGCTGGCAGACAAAGTAGACCCCACCCATGACGAAGAGTGAGAGGATGATGCCAATGACAGGCCCGATGGCACTGCTGTGGGTTGGGATGTCATCAGACGGTGGCTTGTTGATCTCTGTTGGATAGGGGGAAAAAAATCGCCCACATTAATCCCAAAGTGATGGCCTCCCACAGGGAACATGCTAGGGACCCGGAGGAACCGCCTCGCCCAAACCCCAGGACCTGCAGGAAGGAACAGATGGTTGAGGACACAGGATATGGCTCACTTTGGGACCACTGCCTGCTGCTCCTGGGCTGCCAGGAGGTTCACCCCTCTTCTCCAGACGGGCAACCCTGCCTCCTTTCCCACGGCCCTGAACTGTGCTCACTTGACTTAGCCCGGCAGTCTACTCGGTGGAGACTGGCAGTTAGCCCGTGTCACGGTGGCAAAGAGCTGGGGTCTGGAGTCAGGTGCGAGAACCTAGGTGCCAGTATGCAGGGGTCTACTGGGGTCAGAGCAGCAGCATCCCAATAGCAAGGCCACCAGAATGGGAAGGACATGGCCCTGCTTCAGCTGGCAAGGCTGTGTTCACCTTGGGACCCAAAAGGCCCATGAACATCGACTCCATTCCTTCCTAACTGCCCACAACACGAAGAAGCTACAAGAAATCCTTCTGCCTCAGAGGTCAGAGCCTGCGTGTGGGGAGTGTCAGCAAACACACTGGGCCTATGGGAACCTTATCAGATGGGGCACGTGCCTAGCAGAGAAAATGGGACATGAGCAACCTCACCTCTGCCATCTAAGCCAGGCCACTTAAGAGTCGGTGTGCAAAGTGTCTAACCTGTGACAGTGTCTGAATCCACGGGAAACTGCCCTCTCCCCTTATGCCCTCCTCTCCAGGAGAAGAGGTCTAAGCTCTGGTCTCTATGCAGTAGTAGATGGAGTAGCTCCAGGAGGTACAGCATCTCTCTGGAATTCCAGTTCCTTCCTGTCTCCAGTCACAGCCTCAGGGAAACCTCCCCTCTCTGCCCCGACCACCTGTTACCTAGCAGTGACACTCACATCCCTGGGTGTATGTATACTGCACTTTTCTTGGACCACATGCAAGCTCAGGGCTCCTGGCTGCGGAGCAGATGGTACCAAGTAAGGTGCCAGTGGCGAGAGTGTGGCCGCTACTCAGAGGTGAGGCCCGACGGCTCACAGTGAGGCAGACTTGCCAGTGGGCTGGCCCCTGTGCTTCTGGCCTCGCCAGCACTCTGGCCCCAGTTAGGAAACTCCAGCCCAGCCTGCCCTCCTAGATGCCGCCTCTCTGATGGCTAGCCCTGCCAATCTGACACACTCTAGAGTCGCCTGGGCAGAGTCTCAGGGAGGGATAGACTAGCTCAGGCTGGCCTGTGGGCATATGGGAAACTGTCCTGATTATATTAATTGATGTAGGAAGACCCAAACTACTGGGTTTGGGCCCTACAAAGTATAAGGGAAAGAGAGCTGATCAGTAGGTAGGCACAAATGTATTCATTCATTGATTCATTCGCTCATTCACTCTGTTTCTGTCTCTCTCTCCTTTACTGTGGGTATGACCAGCTGCTTCAAGTTCCCGCCTTGACCTCCCCACAAAGATGGACCTAGAACCAAAAGCCAAATAAACCCGTCCTCTCCAAGTTGCTTTTTTCAGGGCATTTCATCACAGCAACAGGAACAAAGCTAGGACACTCACTAAATGAAACCTCCCAGGTGTCAGAACCTGGGGTCCTGCAGCCCCACCCAACCTCCATGGCAGAGTCCACTCCACGGCAGAGTCCACCTCACTGGGGGCCTGCCTGAAACCACTCACCGCACATGAGCTCGTCAGACCCATCCGCGCAGTCAGGGAAGGAGTCACACTGCTGCTTGATGAGCACACACTGGCCGCTGGAGCACCGGAACTGATTGGGCAGACAGACAGCTGTGAGGAGAAAGGGGTGGTGCTCAGAGGAGCCGGAGGAGGCAGCTGGGCCTGCTCCCAAACCCAGAGGCAGAGTCAATGGCAAGAACACTAAGACCCGGCTAGAAAAGATCATGGGAAATCCAGTCTCACCCCAGCATGACCCCTGTTCCTGAGCCTATTTAATGCTGGAGGGCACAGGGACGTGAACCGGACAGTAAGCTAGAGACCTTGACACCCTGCCTGCCCCTAGGACGTATGTAGCCCAAGTCAGAGACGGCACAGAACAGTATGCAGCAGCCTCGGCTCCAGGATCAAGCGGAAGAAGTCGGCAAGTACGCCATTTCCTCAGTCCAGGCGGGCGGGGTCACTGGAGCCAGATTGCGCAGGCGGGCGGGGTCACTGGAGCCAGATTGCGCTTGTAGGGACCAAGGCTGTCTCCTCTAACAGCTGAGGAGAGTGGGCGAGCAAAACCTGCAGATTACAGTCCCCGGGGCTTTGCATCATCTCCCTTCCACCAGGACCGGCTCCTGACATGCCCCAGCAACAGGAGACAAGGACACCCTGTCCTTCCTGGAAATGGGAGGCCAGCACCTGCTATTGGTGGCGAGGAGACTGGGCAGATGGAGGAGGGATGGATGCCTAACTGACCACTGTTGGAGAGCTGTCTCTGTGCACTGCATGTTCTAATGCTGATTCCTGTGACGGAGATCTGCCTACAGGCCCAGACTTTGGCGTTGTCATTATTATGAAATATCTCCTGTCTCAGTATTTTAAGAACATTGCTCCCTATCACCTTCTGATTGATAAAGAGCTAATGGCCAATAGCTGGGCAGGAGAGAAAGGCAGGACTTTCGAGCCCAGTGAGAGGGTATCAGGTGGGGAATCAGAGGAGAGAGTGAGTCTGGACACAGATGAAGAAGCAGGTGCCAGGTCGAAACTATGATGGCAAGTAACGGGCGAGGTGGCGGGATGTAGGTCAGGCCCGTATTGTTGGGTTAGAGGAGGTGAGTATTGGGCCTGGAGAGATGGCTCAGAGGTTAACAGCACTGCCTGCCCTTCCAGAGGTCCTGAGTTCAATTCCCAGCAATGACACAGTGGCTCACAACCATCTATAATGAAATCTGGTGCCCTCTTCTGGTGTTCAGGTGTACATGCAGACAGAACACTGTGTATATAATAAAATAAATAAATCTTAAAAAAAAAAAAGCTGATTATCTGTTCAACTATGTGCCTAAAGCTTATAATAAATATAAAGGTCTCCATGTCATCATTCAGAGCAACAGATCACAAGTGACACTCTGAACCCAGAAGTAGACATTGTCCCCGGCTCTGCAGCCAACCACCCAGCTCTCCCGGCTAGCCTGAGAGCAGCTTACATGTACAGGACTAGCTGGGCCTGGCAGAGCCGATGGACCATTTTATATTTACAGAAATGGGCAGCTAGCTGGGTTTGGCATATACACTATCATCATGGCCTCCACCAGATCCCGCAGAGCACTGGTGAGCTGCAAAGCAATCATCATGACTGCACAGAGAAGCCTGCCGAGGTCCCTCCAGGCCCCGTCCCTTTAAGAGCATCTGGGGACACTGAATGAGGATGGAGGAGAGAGGCAGCTGGCATCTGAGCCATGGAGAATATAACCCAGCAGCTATGGGCAGGGACAGTGAAAGCCCCACAGCCCCACAGAGACAGATCTGCGTGGCGAGGCGACCAAGCACAGTGCAGGTCATGGGTGAGAGGGCATCACAGCAAGTGCAAAGACGTGTATTTCGTGGGAAGATCTAAAGGAGGGTCAGTGAGGGCTAGAGAGGTGACAGCAGTTAGAAGTACTGGCTGCTCTTCCAGAGGACCTGGGTTCAGTTCCCAGCAACCACATGGCAGCTCACAAGCATCTATATCCAGTTCCAGGCAATCCAACACCCTCTTCTGGCCTCTGCAAGCACCAGGTATGCACATGGTACACATACATATATGTAGGAAAAACACCCATACACATAGAACTGAATTTAAAAAAATTGAATTAGCAGCTGGCCATTGAGATGGCTGAGTTCAGTGGTTCTCAACCTGTGGATAGCAATCTGTTTGGGACTGTTAAAACACCCTTTAACAGCCAGGTGGTGGCACACACCTATAATCCCAGCACTCAGGAGGCAGAGGCAGGAGGATCTCTGTGAGTTCAAGGCCAGCCTGGTCTACAAAGGACAGCCAAGGCTACAGAGAAACCCTGTCTTGAAAAAAAAAAAAAAAAAAAAAAAAAAGAAAGAAAAGACCTTTTGACAGGGTCACATAAGAAATCCTGTATGTCGTATGTCATATGTTTTCATTATGACTCAATAATAGCAAAATTACAGCTATGCAGTAGCCATGAAATAGTTTTATGGTTGGCGGTCACCACAACATGAGGTACTTACTGTATTAAAGGGTCCCAGCTTTAGGAAGGTTGAGAACCACTGGCCTGTAGCCAAGTGGTGACCTGAGTTTGACCCCTGGGACCCACACGGTAGAAGGAAAAAAACTGGCTTCTGCAAACTACTGTCCTCTGACCCCCACAAGCACAAGATGGCATGCACACATACACACAGTCTATAAAGAAAAGGCTGAGAACGTTGATCAAGGGCGTGGAGAGCACGCAGGAAGCCTTGAGGTTGATTCTCAACGAAGTAGCACGGGCTACCTGTGGCAGTGAACACCCATAATGCCAGCACTCAGGAGGTAGAGACAGGAGAACCACAAGTTCAAGGCCATCCTTAGCTATATAGCAAACTCAAGGTTAGCCTGGGCTACATAAGGCCCCTGTCTCAAAAGAAAAAAAGTATATATTTATGTATAAAAGCAGATCTTGCTAGTCAAGAGTGCTCCCAGGGAACCAGCACTATCCCACACACGACGGCACGACACTGTCAAGGCCGTACCAGGGCATGAGCCATGGAAACACCTAGCTGACTACTGGGCTTGCCTTGCGTTTTGACAGAAGTCACTACCAAATGTGGAAATGTGAGAAAGATTCTCAGCCTGTCTTTACATCAACTGCCAGTAGGATAGATGGGGTCATACAGAAGCATTACTTCAGGGTGTGCCTAAAACTCATTTCATTTGCCCCCATCAGCAGGACCTGCCATTTTAGCTGCTTTCTAGCACACCTACTTGCAGAAGGCAAGATAAGAGCCCCATGCTTGGTGTCTAGGAGGATGGGCCTGGGTGGGAGACGACAGCCAGGGTGGGCAGGGCAGGGCCTCACCATCGCAGTTAGCTTCGTCAGAGCGGTCCTGGCAGTCCGCCTCACCGTCGCAGCGCAGGCGCAAGTCCACGCACTGGCCTCGAGCGCAGGGAAACTGGGAGGCGGAGCACACCGGGCAGCCCTCCTCATCGCTCTGGTCGGCACACTCAGGGAAGCCATCACAGCGCCAGGCTCCAGGGATGCAGTCAATCTCACCAGTGGCACAGGCAAACTGATCAGGGGAGCAAGTAGGAGGCTCTAGGGGAGGGAAGGAGACCACAGTCAAGCAGGCTCCGACCAATGAACCATGCAATGGCATGGCTGGCCTTCAGAGCACAGGTACTGTGTCAACAGTGGCCTGGGCACACTGTCTCCTGCTCCTATGACACTTTCAACCCCAGCACAGACGAAGGCAGGAATGAAAAAGTTGCCTTCAAACTTGCTGTGTATCAAGGATGACCTTGAACTTCTGATCTTCTTACCGCTGTCTCCTGAGTACTGGGATTACAGGTGTGCACCACCATACCTGATTTACACAGTGCTAAGGACTGAACCCAAGGCCTTGTGAGTGCCATCTACCAACTGAGCTACATCCTCAATGTGTGTGTGTGTGTGTGTGTGTGTGTGTGTGTGTGTGTAACCCAAACATGTATATGTGGTTGCAGTCATGCACCTACACAGACGTGGACAGCATCTTTCTCCATCACTTTTCCCTTACTCCTTTGAAACAGGGTCTCTCACTGGACCTGGAGCTAGGCTGCCAGGCAGCAAGCATTAGTGATGTTCTGTCTCTGCCTCTCTCTCCATAGTGCTGGAGTTATGGATGCCCACAGAGCCAAACTCTAAGGTCTGGAGTGTCAGACAACCTAAGAGATGCCAGGACATTCCCTGAGCTCCTGGGGCCACAGCCAGTCTTCACAGAGCAAGACTAACCTTTCAAAGAACAAGTGTCCAGGCAGTCAGCCACAGCCCAAAGCATACAGTGTGAGGTCATGAGCAGGGATGAAGCCCGACTCTCCCAGAGGACAAGCCAGGTAGACTTCTTCCCAGGCCACCTGCGAAGCCCTGGGGGCAGGCTTAATCATGGTAATGTTGAAGACTGCCACTTTCTTTTTAATCTATTTATTTTTATTTTATGTACCTTGGTGTGTTGTCTGCATGTGTGAGGGGGTCAGATCCCCTGGAATAGGAGTTATAGACACTTGGGAGCTCCCATGTGGTTGCTGGGAATTGAACCCGTGTTCTCTGGAAGAGCAGCCAGTGCTGTTAACCACTGAACCATCTCTCCAGCCCCTGTCACTTCCTCATTACAGCTATCCCCTACAAGTGCTGGGAAAGCAGCCCTGCCAGGCAGATGCTCTCTATCTCAGAGCCTCAGGAAGAAGAGGTTCCCAAAAGGCACATGCCAGCTGAAGGTCACTCATCTTAGAAGTCAGAGTCCAGGGTTTGAACTCTGTCTTCCTTGACCTGGTTTTTGACGACACACCATCCCAACCATGCAGCCCCAGGGGAAAAGGAATATAGTTATCGGGGAGGAAAAAGGTCAGAAGCACAAATCTGTTATTAGAGGCTTTTGCAGAAGACCAGGGGTCAGTTCCCAACACCCACATGGCAGCGTACAACTGCTTGTAACTCCAGTCCCAAGGGATCTGAGACCCTCTTCTGGCCTCCTTGGACACTGTATGCATGTGGTGCACAGACATGGATGCAGGTGAACAGTCATCCACACAAAACAAAAATAAAGCTTTGTTTAAATCCGTTATAAGATCCAGCAACCATGCTGGTAACTGACAGTGGATTAATCGGCCAGGAAAGGTAAAGACGACTTATTTGCACTATCAATCTACTGGACCTGATCAAGTTTTCTAGAATAGTCCATCTGACAACAGCAAGGATCACCATTCTTCTCAAGGGCACGTAAGACATTCACCAAGGCAGAGCCCAGAACACATGGTGGCCATAAAGCACACTTACAATATATTTTAAAAAACAGAAGCCCCACAAGGGAAGCTCTCAGACCACAGTGGAATTAAAGCAGAAATCAGAACAGACACAGCTGGACCATTCCTAACTATCGAGAGATCAAACAAATACTTCTAGGCAAGTATACCTACCACTGAGCCAGCCTGCACCCCACCACGCAATTCTAAATGCACACAGGTGAAGAAGGTGTCTCTCCCTTTTTTTTTTTTTTTTTTTTAAATATTTCAACTACTGGGGATGGGATTAGTACATGTTCACACAAGTGAGGACCTGAGTTCACTCCCCAGCACACAGTGTAAAAAGCCAGGTGTGATGGCATGTGCTCGTAACTCCAGCTCTGGGGAAGCAGAAGCAAGGATCTTTGGGCTCACTGGCCAACCTAGCCTAATTGGCAAGCTCCAGTTCCCAGTGATGTCTAAAATCAAGTAGACGGCTGAGGAGTAACAGCCAAGATTAACCCCCAGGCTCCACAGTGCATACACAGACATACACACGTGGCCACATGCACACCTGTGCACACACGCATCTTAACTATCTGAAAACTAGGACAGAACTCATTAAAACCTGTGAAATACAGGAAAAGCGGTGTTTGGGGAGAAATTCACAGCCCTCGATGTGTGCGCATGTATTCGTAAGTGTTAAAAAGAAAGAAATGGCCATAAGTAAAGAAATGCCATGCTTTGGAGATTAGGGACTACACTCTTAAAGCAGGCACGACAGTGAGGTGGCTCCCTATTCAAAGTCCCAAGGTCTCACTCACCGCCACAAGTCAGCAGGTTCTGCAGGAGCACCAGGTGGACCGGGCACGAGCAGCGAGGCGTTCCATCACCCTTGGCGATGCAGATGTGGGAGCAGCCGCCATTGTCTCGGGCACACGGATGGGCTGCTGTAGGCACAAAGCAAGATGGAGTCGGGTCAGGCTCTACCTTTCTCCTCAGAGCTCATCCTGTGCAGAGGTGAAGGCCGAACTCCTACAGAAGACGTCTCACTTGATCCCCCCAGGAGCCCAGCTGATCAATACTGACATGGACACTGCTCTAAAAGCCCAGTCTGGCAGCAGTGCCTATGATGTGCCAGACACATCATAGTCATGCCGCCAGCACAGGACCAAGCCGGTCAACGTTCCAGCAGGAAGCACAGAGGCGTTCAGAAGCCGCTCTATCTAGCTGAGGCACTCTGGACAGTTGATGGCCCTGTGGGGCTGGGAAGGAGGCTGCTGTGAGGGTGTGGCTCCTGGTAGTTACGTCAACCACACTTCATGGCACTCATAAGGTGACGGAAGAAGGGCAGGTGCAGAGAGAGCAAGGATGGACCCCAGAGCTTTGTGCACACCGGGCAAGCCCTTCACCAACGGAGCTACATCCTAGCCCTAGCTCAGGTTTCTGTTTGGTTTCGTGTGTGTGTGTGTGTGTGTGTGTGTGTGTGTGTGTGTGTGTCTTACATGTGCATATGTAGAGGGGGTTGTACTCAGCTGTGAACACACAGAGGCCAACAAAAAGATACTGGCTGTCCTATCATTCTTTGCCTCATTTCCTTGAAGCACAGTCTCTCACTGAACCTGGCCTGGCCCCAACAATCAATCCTCTTGTTCACACCCCCAGAGAGCTGAAGCTACAGATCACATCTAGGTTTTTATATGGGTGCTGGGGATTTGAACTCAGAACCTCATGCTTGCACGGCAAGTGCTCTTACCCACTAAGCCATCTTTCTAGTCCCCCGTTTCTCTTAGGAGGCCTTACTATATATTCCAGGCTGGCCTCGAACTCTCTATCTTCCTGCCTCAGCATCCTGGGGACCATGGGTGTGCCATTGCCAGGCCAGAGCTGTGCAGTTTTAGAATCCAGGTGGTCAAAGTTTACAGCAGAGATCAGCCAGCCTGTTCTGTTAAATACCATAAACCAAATAATTTCCACTCCCCTGGCCAGCCTGTCTCCTGCAGCTCCTCCACTCTGTCAGCTGCAAGGCACAGGCAGCCATAGCTGACACATATGTGGATGAGCACAACTGCATGTCAACAACATTTTACAAAAACAGGTGGCGGGCTGGCTTTGCGCTGTGGGCTGCAGGGATCGCAGACATAAGTCTGGCCATAGATTCTCATAAGAAAACATCCTGGGTGCTCCACCACAACCCACAGCCATGGAGGAGAGCTTATCTGAGAATTCACTGCCATTGCTCCAAACAAGATCACCAGGAAAGCCTCATACACTATAACCACACCATGACCACTCTAAAGGCCCGTGACATCTAGGAGCCTGTGACTTTGCAAGAAGCCAGGCGAATGGAGATAGCACATTTGCTCTGCTTATGGAGACAGGCTCTCACTGTTGCCTCGGCCCCCTGAGTGCTGGGACTACAAGCATGCGCCCACGTGCAGATGTTCTCCCTGACACCTGTAGCTTAGGCAGAAGCTGCTGGTCCTGAGAGCTCACTTCTCCAGGATCCCAGTGACCCACCCAGAGGACAGAAAACCTGCCGTGAGCCACCCAGGCAGCTAATTCACTGCTTCAGAGCTCAGCTTCAAGCAGAGTGCCCAACCTCCCCGCTCCCCAAAGCATTTGTATTCCACGTGTTATTCTACAGACTTTGGTTATGGATTCCCAACCTAACGTACAGGGTCAAGTGATAGAAAAGACAGATGGCCGAGCCAAGGGCTCTGGCCTCAAACCCAAGCTGCCTGAGATGGGCATAGGAGCATGGCTAATAGGCAACTTTCATCGTCTCACAGAATTACTAGCACATGAGACATGCTGCTATGCCAAGCATGAAACCCCGAGCTAACAGGAAACAGAAAGAGACTTCAAATACCATGACAGGGCCAGGGAGATAGATCAGAAGGTAAAGGAGCTGGCCATGGAGCCCACTGTGCTGTTGGGTAGCTTTTATCAACCTGACAAAAACTAGTCACTTGAAGAGGGAAAGAGCCTCAGTTGCCTGTGTAAGATTGCCCCACTGGCATGCCAGGAACTGCCGCTGTCAGAATGGCCTGTGGACATGTCTCTGGGCATTTTCTTGATTAACGGTTCATGTGGGAGGGCTCATTGTAAGCTGGTGGTCCTGAATAGTATAAGAAAGCAGGCTGAGCAAGCCATGGGGAGCAAGCCAGTGAGCCGTGCTCCTCCATGGCCTCTGCTTCAGTTCCTGCCTCCAGGTTCCTGCCTGTCTTGAGTTCCTGCCCTGGCCCCTTCAATGACAAACTGTGACCTGTCAGCCAGGTACATACACCCTTTCCTCCCCCTGGTTGCTTTTGGTCATGGTGTTATCACAGCAGCAGGAAACATATCCAGGACACCCACTGAAGTTCGTCCCACTCCAGAGTTTCTCTCCGACCTCCACATGGTCCATGGCATGTGTGCTCCCATCCCTACATACACCATACACACGTATAATTTAAAAACAAAAAAACTTTTTTTTTTTTTGCAACTTGATTAGGTGATTTTCAAGCATGAATTCTGTAGATGACAACATCTCATCACGATGTCAAAAGTTGAACACACCTAAACAAGGGATGTAGGAGATTCCACCATGATGCCAGCAGAGGAGCCAGGGTAAAGGCTAAGGCCTGGAGGCAGAATTAGTAGGTAACAGGAGGGACTCCGGTGAAGGGCGTGGGAGGAGAGGGAACTGAAAGGGGATCCAGGTGCAGACCTGCTCAGCACCAAGGGCCTAGAGTGAGAAAAGGACCAGCAGCATGGAGGGGCAGCCCCATTTCTGAAACCTGGGAAAGAGTCTGGGGCAAGAGGGGGAATCGGGGACTTGAACAGCTGTTATGTTTGAAGAAGCGTCCCACAAAGGCTTTGTGCCCAGCCTGTGGAGTGGCTGGAGAACTCCTTTTCCTTCTTTTTGTTTTTAACTGGGACCCAGAGACTTGCACTTCCTAGGAGAGGTGCACTCCTGCCACTGAGGCACTCCCGAGAGGAAGCAGGACCTTCAATAAGCACGGCCTAGCCGGAGATGTAGCTCAAGGCTCCAGCACTTGCGTAGCATGCATGAGAGACTTCAATCCTGACTTCAATCCTGAGGACTGCACAAAATGAAACCGAAGCAGCTGGAGCCTAGTGGGGAGTCTCTGGATCACTGGGGGGGGGGTGTCTTCAAAGGAGGTAATGGGATCCCACCTCTCACTGTATTTGGGTTCCTAGCCATGACGCATGTAGCTCTGCTCCACCATACAATCACTGCCTTGATGTGTGCACTGCCTCACTATAGACCCAAGAACAACACACACACACACACACCACACACACACACACACACACACACACACACACACACACAGACATAGATACAGATACACACAGCTCAGAGAATTCTAGCACTCAGGAAGACTGTCAAGAATTCTAGGCTAGCTTGGGCTATCTAGAAAGACTGTCTTTAACAGATGATAGATATAGACAGACGACAGAGATGGATGGATACATTGAGATTGGAAGGTAGGTAGAAGATAGATAGGACAGAGGCAGACAGACTCTGACAGGTAGGTAGGTAGGTAGATGATAGACAGACAGAATGAATGAATAATAATTTTTGAAAAGCTAGCTTGGAGTCTTCTGTGCATCAGCAAACAAAGGTGATGCATGCTGGTCTTTGGTGCCGAGCCCATGACCTCCTTGGGCACATGGCTCTTGCACCAGCAGTTTGTCTGACCTCATCTGCCTCTAAGCAGTGCCACCCTCCCCCAGGGGACCCTCCCACAAATGCCGCCCCCTCTCACATACAGAACTCCTCCAAGCTGACTTCCTCCACGGCATGGATGCCGGTCAGATGGGTGACACGGCCCTGAACCCTAGTCCGCTTGTCGCCAGTGGTCTTCTCCACCCGCTCGATCATCTGCTGCTGGCGGTCGATCCAGTAGAGGTGCCTGCCCAGCACTGTGAGACCCACTGGTTGCACGATGTTGGCGTCTTCCAGGGTCAGGCGGTTGGCCCCTGTGGGGAGCACAAAAGCTCCATGAGTGGAAAGCCAGCTGAGTGAAAAGCCAGACGCACTGGGCCCAGGAGAATGGAGGTTTAAAGAGCGGACCATCAGAGAGTCTGGGGCATTTCTACACTCTCCAGGACGGGGAGCTGAGGCAGATCCCACGGAAGCAGGCTCTCCCACCAGGGCTGGCCTAGGGTTCAGGAGCGTACCCCCTAACAGTCACCATGGTCACTGGCCTCTGGACGCATGGTGCTTCCTCTCCCCACCATCGTTAGTATGTATGTGTGTGTGGTATTTGTGTGTACATACATGTGAAGGCCAGAAGTCTCAATTTTATTCATTTTTTTAAGGAGTGTATGTATGCATGTATGTATATACTTAACACAGGGCATCTTATGGCTATCCTAGAACTCTCTATGTAGACCAGGCTGGCCTCAAACTCACAAAGATCCACCTGACTCTACCTCCTAAGTGCTGGGATTAAAAATACACATCACTAAACCTAGTTTTCTGACACAGGGTTTCTCTGTGTAGCCTTGACTGTCCTAGACTTGCTCTGTAGACCAGGCTAGCCTTGAACTCACAGAGATCCACCTGCCTCTGACTCTCTGAGTGCTGTGATTGAAGGTGAGCACCACCACGCCCCGCTTACATCTGGCTTTTTTAAAACATTTAAAAATATTTATTTATTTTATGTGATTGGGTATTTTGTCTGAATGTATGTTTGTGCATCATATGCCTACATATGCCTGCATACGCCTATTCAAAGGAGCCAGAAGAGCCGTGACGGATCCCCTGGAACTGGAGTTACAGATGGTTGGGAGCTGCCATGGATGCTGAGAACTAACTCATGTCCTCTGCCAGAAGAGACAGTGCTCTTAACAACTGAGCCACCTCTCCATAGCACACCCGCAGAGGTCAGAGGACAACTTGTAGGAGTCAGTTTTCATCTCCCACCATGTGGAACCTAGGGGTCAAACTCCTGTCACCAGGCTTGGTGGCCAGGGCCTTTACCCACTGAGTCATCTGGCTGGCCCTCTATTTTATTTTTTGAGACAGGATCTTTTACTGAAACTGAAGCACTACAATTCGGCTAGACTGGCTGACCGGAAAGCCCGAGGTTCAATCTGACTCTGCCTGGATTCCAGGCACTGCCACGGTCCTGGCATTTCACATGGGTGCCTCCTCCCCAATCTCACAACTTTTATTAGAAGAGAAGTTGCAAGGATCCAGCCTCCCCAATCCCATCACATCCCCCACCCACCCAATTACTAAATCCTGTTTCTCTATAGTCCAGGGGCTTACATCCAGGGCCCAAGGTGTTAGGGCTACCTGTGAACATACAGAGCCACAGCACAATGCCAGGCTCACGGCAGGCCCAGGACAAGGTGGTAGCTGCTACCCCTACCAGTAGCAAGGAAGGCTGAGGGCCCATGGGAGGGTCACACCTCCAGTTGCTGGCTAAAGACTCCGTGACTGGAGATGTTCAGGGTGCATACCTGACAGATCACAGCTTTCGATGCGCTTGAGGTCGGCATCCACCCAGAAGAGCTTGCCCAGGGCATTGTCCACCACGAGGGCCACAGGGCGGATGAGGCCCGTGGTGAAGAGGACCTCACGCTCCGTGCCGTCCAGGGAGGCCCGCTCAATCTTGGCAGCGTGGTCCTGCATGTTGGTGAAGTACATGTACCTATGGAAACAGGGCGTGGAAGCAGCAGGCAAAGAGTGGGTGCTGGGAGCTCTTACTGCTCAGCCTCCCCCCTCCCACCTAGCTGGTCCTAGAGGCTGATGAAGCATGCTTGATGGAAGGGGATAGTGTCCTTCAAATTCATGCCACCCTGGAACTCAGAATGTGAGCTTCTTTGGAAAAAGGCACTTTGAAAATATGAGGATTGAGATGAAATCCGTATGTGGGCCTCAAATCCAGTGAGAGGCTACTGAAGAGAAATAGAGAAGGCCATGAAAGGCAACATGATCAGAGAAGGAGCCTGGAGTGACAAGACCACATGCTGAGGAATGCCTGCAGCCACCACAGATGGGGGATTGTGCCTCACTGCATCAGAGGAAGGGGGCACTGCCAACATGGGGACCGTGGAAACTCTGGGCTCTGAGGCAGTAGGTGGATAAATACTGTAGCTTCAGGGCCCTTGTCTACACCCCTGCCTAACTGCCAAGGGGCATCCCCATGCCGTCTCCTCAGAGGACGCTTACTCAGCTCCTGAACAGCTGTCCTCCAGCAACCAGGGCTCCACGTAGCGAAACGTGGGCTAAGAGACTGACCCCACCATCCCCCTCATGATCACAAGGAAGGACACCACGACTCTGGGGCTGCCTCACCTGCCCACCATCGCCGGGGCAGTAAAGTGTGAGGCAGGAACCCCATGGATAATACCTTGCCAATCTAACACCTGCTTCACATGTCGGCCCCACAGGACTTAAAGGCGGCATGCTCTTGCCAGACCCTCTCGAAGCTCGAAGCTCGAAGCTCGAAGCTCGAAGCTCGAAGCTCGAAGCTCGAAGCTTGGCATTGTTCTTGAGCTTCTTGGGCATCTGCCCCAACACTCTCTCACCAACAAGGCACTCTGAGGACCAACAGGTAAGGGTGCCGATAGAGTCCAAGGAAGACACACTTTGAGCTGTGTCCAGGGCAGAATTGTGCAGCCCCAGAGATTGAGTTGGACAGATTTTAGGACAAGGCCCATATAGCAGGGCTCACATCCCCAGGGTCCCCAACCCCCCACCCAGATTTCACCTTGGCCTGTGCAGCTGGGGATCCTGGCTACAAGGCCAGGAACACTGCCTAGCCCCCAGGAGGCCAGCACCACAGGTCCACAGGGGGCCATCGAGTGACTACACGGTCTGAGCAGGATGCAGCCCTCACCTGTCCGCCCTGGGGCCACCTACCCTCGCTCGGCATTGACAGCAATGGCCCTCGGCTTGTCACGCTCCCCTCGAAGCACTACTCCCATGGCATCCCCATCCAGCCGGTGGACATTGATGGTGTTGCTGGCCTCACAGGTCCAGAACAGTGTCCGGCTGTAGATGTCAATGCTGAGGTCGTGTGGCTGTCGGTCTGGGCTGAGGCCTTGGCTGGGAGAGGTCAGCATGAAGGGCTGTGGGAGAGAAGCAGGCCAAGCTTGCATCATACTGCTGGTGTGCCGTGTACCCCAAGGGAAGGCGGAAGTTCCAAGTTCAGTCTCAAAGTCAAGACAGATGTGAGGCATTATTTCCAGACTTGGCTCTTTCAAAACAAACATTTACTTATTTGGTTGGTTTTGTGCATATATGTGCATGCACGCAGATTTCACAACACACGTGTATGGATCTCAGACGACAAGTTGTGACAGTCAGTCTTTTCCTTCCACCATGTGGGTCCCAGGATTTGAACTCCGGTCATCCAAGGCATGATTTCAAGCACCTTTGCCCACTGAGCCATCCTGATAGCCCTCAACTTAGATCTTGGTGGGATGCCCACTTAAGAACATGCAGAACAACCCGGAAAGGGGCCCAACGGGACACCCAATGCCAGGGCCACGAGAGAATTCACCAGAGGACACTGGCAGGCTGTCAACCAGACAGGAGACCCAAAGCCCAACCTCGCTTCCTTCTTTCCCACTGTTTAGGACTCAGGCTCTTGCCTCTCAATGATCAAATCTTGTTCTTTTATCCCAGTGACCAGGAGATTCAGGTATCAAGGGATAGATAATTCTCTTAAGACTCTTTATGGAGAAAGGACCCAGACTACAGAGCCAGGCAAAGGCGTGTAGGGCAGGTGCTGGGGCTAGTGGGGGTGGGGGGCAGTGAAGCAGGACCAGATTAGGCAGCAAATGATGGGTAGGCAGAGGTGCAGGAGAAGGGCACCTGGGCCTGTCAAGGAAACAGGGTTGGGAGAGTCAGGCGAAGGATGTGGGTGTCTGCAGGAAGGTGTCTGCGAAAGGCAAGAGGAGTGGGACAAGTGGGTTCTGAAGGTCACAGGGGCTTTCAGAGGATTTGTATCATAGGGCTTTCCTACAGGGAAGCTACAGTCATCAGTTAGCACTCAAGGTGACTGTCTGGGTGATGACATCCCAGAGCCACTATCAGGCTGGAGGAAGAGGACGAGGAGGACAGAGGAGGCAGACCTGTACCTATGCCTTGATAATCTGACAGGCCAGCGAGGACTTTTATCACACGGGCCTTGTGATGGTTCACCTCAGTTGTCAACCTGATGACCTGGCCTCTTGGCAAACTGGTGGGAGATTATCTTGATTGGGTTAATCTAGGTGAAAAAGCCCACAGGGGGTGACACCCTTCCCTGCCTGGGATCCTGGCTGCATAAAGAGAAGACAGTGAGGGTCTCTGGGAAACCTGACTCTGCTCTCTGGAACCCACATGGCAGAAGGAAAGAACAGACTTTCACAGGTTGCCCTGTGACTGTGCTGCCATGCAGCCATGGCACAAACTCCCCTCCTCAATAAAGAAATACATAGTGGCGCACGCCTTTATTCCAGGGCCAGGAGGCAGAGGCAGGTGGAGCTCTATGCATTTGAGACCAGCCTGGTCTACAAAGCGAGTCCCAGGACAGCCAGGGCTATACAGAGAAACCCTGTCTCAAAAAAACCCAAACAGACAGACAAACAAAACGAAAAGCTCAGCCAGTAAAGGCACTTGCTCCTGGGTTGGAAAACTGTGGCCCACATTTACAAGATGCCCAGGCAGGCTGTGAAGTCAGTGTACATGCAGTGCCCACACGTCAGGGCTGGAGAGTTGGCTCAGTGGTTAAGAGCACTTGTTCCTGTTGCAAAGGACCAGGGTTTGATGCCCAGCACCCACATGGAGGCTCACCGCCTCCTCAGGCAACAGGACGTGAGGTGCAGACACACCTCATGAAGGCGGGACACTCATACACATAAAATAAAAATAACTCTAAAAAAAAAATTAGAGTAAAAAGTGCTGGGGCTAGAGAGATGGCTCAGTGGTTAACAGCACTGTATATGCTCTTCAAAGGACCCGGGTTCAATTCCCAGCACCCACATGGCAGCTCACAACTGTCTGTAACTCCAGTTCCAAGGGATCTGACCCCTTCACACTGATGCACATAAATTAAAATTAAATAAATTATTAAAAAGTGCAGTGCCCATGGCTCTCTGCTGCTGCTCAGTGCTTCCAGGCTGTGGCTGCAATGTGACCAGCCGCCTGGAGCTCCTGCTTGTGCTCCTTTGGCTCGAGCTCTCACAGGCTGTGTTTAGAAGTGACAACCCGGCTGCCCTGCTGGACTCCCTGTGTCGACCAGGCCAGCCTCAGACACACAGAGAACCTGCCCGCCTCTGCCTCCTGGGTGCTGGGGCTACAGGTGTGCAGCACCACACCCAGCTCATCCTGTAGTTATTTCCGTCAGGGTGTTTTGCCACAGCAACAGAAAAGTAACTAAAGTAGATATCTAGCTCAAAGGGATCATCAGTCTCCAGTCACAGACACACACACATCAATTAATTAATTACTAATTTAAAAAATTTTAATCTAGACAAGATTTCTAGAGAGGATCTATAAACCAGCCCCTAGGACTAAGTTGTCCTCCACTTAGCTGTCACGAAGCATCAAGGTGTCACGCTCCATTGGGAAAGGGGCCACTGGTGTCTGCAGCTTTTGTGAAAGGGATCTTGGGAAAGGCCTCCTGAGGCAGGCTTGGTTACTCCAGTGTGTGTACCCTTCCTGGACTGGTCATGTCAGCTCTGTTAGATTTGGAAACTAGGCTTACTGGATATGTTGGTACAGGCCTTACATCCCAGCACTTGAGAGGTAGAAGCACGGGGATCTCTGCGAGTTCCAGGCCAGTCTGGTGTACATCCAGGGCTACAGAGAGCTGTTTGGGGGAAGGTAGGCAGAGAGAGACAGACAGAGATAGGGAGGAAGGTAGGGGAGAGGGATAGAGAGAGAAAACACTAGACTGGCAAAATGGCTCAGTGGGTAAAGATTATTGCTTCTAAGCCTGGCAGTGGAGTTTGATTCCTAGGATCCATGTCAAAGGAAGGAACTGACTCCATAAATTCCTCTGACCTCCACACTTGAACCATGAGATTTGCTCACACACATACACTTACAATGAAGTAGATCAATAAATGTAATAAAATTACAAATAAAATTCAGGTTTGGCATTTGATAATACACAAATCCAGCTGTGGGAAACATAAAAAGAATGAAGAAGCCAGGTGTGGTGGTGCACAACTACAGGAGTCCCTGTACCTGGGAGACAGGACTCGGGAGGATGAGGAGCCAGCCAATGCCACATACTGAGTTGGAGGCCAGCCTGGGATACAGAAAAACATGCCTCAGAAAACAAAACCAAAGTGGAGGAGGCAACACCAGCACGAGGACTGGAGGGAAGAGCCTCAGAAACTCACACAAGGGCAAGGTGGGCATGACAGCCCTAAACGGCAGAGGCAGGGCTCCCCAGATCAAGTGGACCAGCAAGACTATTGGTTTAAGAGACCCTGCCTTAGTAAGTAAGATAGGAGACGATTCCCAACATCAACAACAAGCATCCACATACACACACACAAAAAATGGAAAAAAAAAAAAAAACTGAATGTGGACGCTTGTCCTGGCATGTGGCTCCAGAAAGACTGGATGACACACACACCTCCATTCACACGCTATGAGCCACATCCAGCCACACCTGCAGCCAGAGCTTCATGCCCTGCTTCCCATGATGCTCCCGCCACCATTTCGTAACGTTCACATACTGTAATCCCTGGTGCTCCACGCCCAGAGATGGAGGAGTGACTGGCCAGGCAAAGGGGCTCGTCAACACATCCCACAACCCCATCCTGCTTTCCGTGTGTTGCTGTGGGGTTATTATTATTACTACTACTACTTATTTTTATGTGTATAGGTGTTTTGTACCGTGTGCATGCCCAAGGAGGCAGAAGAGGGTATTCGTTTCCAAGGACGTGGTAGTTGTGAACCACCACAAAGTAAATCAAGTCACCATGAACCAGAATCAAACCTTCCAGAAGAGCAGCCAGTGCTCTTAATCACCGAGCCCCTCCTCCAGACACACTACCAGGGTTTCTGAGTACCAGGCCTCCCCCTCTTTGTCCCACGAGCCCAACTGCTTCTGTTCCATAGTTCTGCACGGTCTCCTGACTTTCAGGATTTACTACATTACAGAATTAACTGCACAAGACTTGGCTGGAAAAGCACTTTCCTCGCAAGCATGAGGACCAGGTCCCACCTGGGAAAGCTGGGCACAGTGGCATACATGTGTACTCTCAGCCCTTGAGAGGTGGAGACAGGGAGATCCCTGGAGCTTGCCAGCCAGCCTGCCAGCCTAGTTAGTGAGCCCCAGGTCCCAGTGAGAGACCCTGCAGATGGCTCCTGAGAATTGTCTCACTCATGTTGCTGTCTCACTCCCACACACGCATGCACACAGACACAAAGGCCGCCTGCATAAATCCTATAAAATAGCGGAGGCATGTAGTGTGAGCCCTGAGCAACAGAAAACCACCTTGGACAAAAGATCCCTAGAGCTTGAGCTAGCACTGCCCAACCCCCTCCCCCTATCAACAACCGGGAAATCCAGTTTCTCTTAATCACAGTCCAGGGCCTCACATGCCCAGGATCACAACTACAGTTACATAACCGGAGTCCAAATCCTTGTTTGTCACAAGCCCTGCCCAGAAAAACGGGAGCAGCCTGGGAGCCAGCAGGGCAGGCTCTGGGCAGAGCGTCCCCCACACCCTGCCCTCGGGAGCACCTGCCTGGGTTCCGTCGTCCTTGGCCCTCTTGATGTTCTGACGCCCATCCACCCAGTAGATGAACTTGTCCAGCGGGTCGTAGTTGATGGCTTTGACGTTCCTCAGCCCGTGTAGGGGCAGGACAAGGTCCGGGCTGAGCTGGTCATCGGGGATCATCCGGCTGATGGCGAATTTCTGGCTGAACAGCAAGAAGGTGGAGGGCGCTGGAGTGGGACAAACAGACCGAGCGCCAGGCATCAGCAAGCTGAGGGCGCTGGAGCGGGACTGACAGACTGAGCATAGGGCATCGGCGGGTGCAAACTGAGGGGCTAGACAAACAGACTGAATGGCAGGCACAGCATGCTAAGGCCTCTGGACAGACGGGCCAAGCACCAAATGCCAGCAATGCAGACAGTACGAACTTCAAGGGTCAGCAAGCACAAGCTGAGGAGCTGGACAAACAGACCTAGCGGAGAGCATCAGCAAGCTGAGGGTGCTGAAGGGGCAGACGGAGCAGAGAGCATCAGCAAGCTGAGGGTGCTGAAGGGACAGACGGAGCAGAGAGCATCAGTGAGTGGGAGCTGAGAGGGTAGGGTCGGGTACAGCAGCCAGTGGGGCTACAGAGCAGAACTTGTTCCCACTGGACCCCTTAGAGAAGAGCGGACACAGAGCTGCCAGCAGGCACGGGTGATGGCCACCTTACTCTCTGTCCTAGCTATTTCTGCTATCACACCAATCATCTGAATACTCGATAGGGTCTCATGTGGCTTAGAGTGGCAGAGAAGGATGGTTTTGAGCGCCTCATTCTCCTGCCTCTACCTCTAAAGTACTGGGACTGCAGGTCCACATCACCACACCCAGTTTATGCCATGCTAGGAGTGACCCCGGGGCTTTGCGCATGCCAGGTCAGCACTCTACCAGGTGAGCTACAACCCCAGGCCTGGAGAGTATTTTAAGATTTGTTTTTACTAGTTTTTAAATTGCCTGCACGTGTGGGTTTGTTGGGGAGGGGGGTTGTGGGGGGAGGGGGAAGGTGAACGTAAATGCAGGTGCCCCACCGTGATCGGAAAGTGGGGGGTGGGTGAGGACTGCTTTTGGAAAGATTAGAAAGTAGACTTTCTCCTTCCCAGCAGGGAGCAGAGGTCCCGAGGGCCAAGGCCAGCTGCCCAGATTCAGCAACTATGGCACTCAGATGTGTGGAACCCCGCAGGAATAGGGGGTTACAGTGGGTGATTTGAAATCCAAGCCACTGTCCCTAAAAAGGACACACTCTTGCTTCCGCACCTCTCCCTGTCCCTGTAAGAACACAGCCCCAGCCTGTGCGTGGCGGACACAGCACTTGGGAAGGTGGATGTCCCTGAGCTCGAGGGCAGTCTTGGCTACATAGCAAGTTCCAGGCCAGCTACATAGTGAGACTCTTTCTCAAAAAAATAAAAAATTAAAAAAAAATAGTGGAGAGAAGGCTCAGCAGCTAGGAGCATGGGCTGCTCTTCCAGAGGGCCTGGGATCTACTCCCAGCACCTCTGCAGTGTCTCTCAGTGTCTGTAACTCCAGCTCCACAGCATTCAAGGCCGTCTTCTGGCCTCCATGGGCACCACACACACAGGTGCACAGACATACAGGTAATATCCTATCGTACATAAGATAATACGTAAGATAATGGTAACATAAACCAAAAATAAATAAATAAATAAATATGACAACATAAGCCCAAAATAAATAAATACGGTACATAAACCAAAAATAAATGAATAAATAAACAAACAAGAATGAAATAAATAAATAAGAATAAAATAAATAAACCAATAAATAAGAATGAAAAAACACAGCTTGGGGAGGCAACTGTGGCCCTGGCCCACTGCAGACCAGCTCAGGGTCAGGGACATTTCCCACCCTTTCAAACCTCAGGGTCCTCACCAGTTCAAGAAGGAAGGCAAAACGGCCATACTATGGGGGGGGGTGTCACATGAGCCCCCAGGGGACAAAGGACCCAGTTCTGTGTGGAGGCCCAACTCTGACAATATCACATCACAAAAGAGCCTGCTGGCAGGACACAGCTGTACTCACAGAGGGCTATGAGGAAGTCACCCTCTGGCCTCCTGACCTTCACTTTCCCTATCATGGACGTGGGACAGCCAGCATGGGGTTGTACAGGCCACCATCAGGAGGTCCAGAACATGGACCTGGGAGCCATGCCGAAGGCTCCAACCACCTCAGCTGTGTGGCCTCGGGTCCAATGACCGGGAAAGGCGCGCCACCATCGGAAGCACCCAGGACAGGGCTGGCAATGTGCCGAGATGTCCCCCTTCCCCATTTCCCAAGTGATTTCTGCATTCAAAGATCCTCCTACAGAACCAGCCAGCTGAGGGGTTTGCCCTCACCCAGTCTGGTCACCAGGCAATACCACGAAGCCAGTGCGGCGCATGACCTGCCTAACCACCAGTGTAGACAGGACACCTCGACTCAAGAGGCTCTCTTCCGCCACAGCCCACGGTGGCGGCTAAGGGGTAAGGCCTGGCGCATGCAGTGGGGATCGAGGCACTTACGGCTGCAGTTGCGGCTGCTGGGGTCCAGCGTGTAGTGAGAAGCACAGCCGCAGCGGTGGCCTCCCGGGATGGCGAGGCACAGCTGCCCACACTGGCCATTGCCGTGCACGCAGTCGTTGAGGCCGTCCTGACGGGAGGAGTGGAACACCAGGATGTCCATGACGAAGTCCAGGTGGCCCTGGATGAGGGTGCGGTTCTGCCCGCTGGTCTTGTCCGCCCGTTCGATACTGTGCAGGTTCCAGTCAGTCCAGTAGATGTAATCGCTGTACTGAGTCAGGCCAAAGGGGTAGGGCAGATCATCCGCTATCACCATTCGGTCCTGACCTGTGTGGAGACACAGCACGCAGGTCAGCAAGAGAGCTGTCAGGCCAATGAGCCGAGGGGGCCCTCTGGGAGACTGGAGCCAATTTTCATGTCCAGGAATCTCAGCCAGACAGGGAAACCTGAGCGGCTTTACGAAGCTGGCTGGTTGCCCATCTCTGTGGCAAGCCCACCCGGTGTCCTCAGGGAGAAACCTATACAACATCAGCCAGAGGACACTCACAGGAGGGCCTTCAGCAGAGGTACCTTTGTTTCTTTGTTTATTCTGATGGTGTTTGCATCCTGCAGCCTAAGCAGGCCTAGAAAACTCACAGCCTAGGCTGGCCTCAAACCCATGATGATCCTCCTGCCTCAGCCTCCCAGTTGCTGGGATCCCAGGCACAAGTCGGCATTCTACCAACTGAGCCACATCCCAGCCAAAATCTACTTCTTTTTTTCTTTCTTTTTCTTCTTTGGTTTTTCAAGACAGGGTTTCTCTGTGTACTGTGTATCCCTGGCTATCCTGAACCAAAAAATTATTTCTAAAAAGCAAAAACATGTAAAAAAATATCCAGGTTTTAAAAGTGAATATGCCAACCAAGCACCATTCATGGAGACAACCTAGAACCCCTGCACAGATGTAGCCCACAGCAGCTCAGTCTCCAAATGGGCTCCCTAGTAAGGGGAACAGGGGCTGTCTCTGACATGAACTCAGTGGCTGGCTCTGTGATCACCTCCCCCTGAGCAGGAGGGGAGGCAGCTTTACCAGCCCACAGAGGAAGACAATGCAGACAGTCCTGAAGAGACCTGATAGGCTAGGGTCAGATAGAGGAGGACCTCCCCTATCAGTGGACTTGGAGAGGTACAAGTGAGGAGATGATGATGGAGGATAGGTAGGATTGAAAGGGGAGGAGGGAGGAGGCTACAGCTAGGATACAAAGTGAATAAATTGTAATAAATAAAAAAAAAATTTTTTTAAAGAATATTTTTAAATGAATGAACTTTACATTTTTAAATACAGATAAAAATTTACATTTTTAAATACGGATAGTAGAAAGGGGTGTGGCTGCAGTGGAGGAGTTTGTGCTACTGGCTGGTGGAGGCTGAACCTGGCCCTGGGGACCTCTAAAGTACCTTTGCTGCATAATCTCAAGCAAACCCTATGACATGCCTAGCCTTGGTTTCTCCACCAATGAAAAGCACTGCCATGTAGTAGAGGGTAAAATGCCATGCGTGGGTCAGGGTTTGGCTGGAATCTGGAGCCCACAGAAAGCCTTCCTCAACAGTACAGCAACACTGTTAGAGAGGAGATACTGCTCAGGTGAGGGTACAGGGCTATGGTTATGGCCATGCCTTTGCGATTCCAAGTGGCTCGCTGGCCACAGCAGGCCAGCGTGTGTGAGGAGAGGGATGCCACTTGGTCTGCACGCCTCAACCCTGAGGTCACAGTCCTCACCCAGCATGTTGGATGACTCAATCATGTTGGTGTCCAGGTCAGTCCAGTACAGTCGCTGGTCGGCGTAATCGATGGTGAGGTCATTGGCCCGGCCCACCTTGTCTACCAGCGTCATGCAGTTGGTCCCATCCATGAAGGCCCGCACGATCCTTGGCTTGCCACCCCACTCAGTCCAGTAGATGTAGCTGGAAGGTACAAGGAGGGATGGAGTATGAGGCAGAGAGCAACCACCGTCTCCTGAACTCAGCCCTCGCACCCTGGGGGAAGCTGGTCAGTGGCATCTCTCAAGGAAGGAAGGAGCAGCCAGATCCCAGACGAGCTTCTGCCACAGAGCTGGCTCTCCCCAGGGGAAGAACCCACATGTTGCCAAACAAGACAGGCAGAGGAAGCTATCAGACAAGACTGCCCAAGCAGGCAACTTATCTCAACTAAGCCGGCCGAGTGTCAGTGTGTCCTGTGAATCCAGAGAGATGTGGGCCTTTTTGCAGTAGTTCTGGCGCTCCAACGCAGATCCTCACGCATGAAAAGCACTTTACAGTGGAACCATCTCCCTAAGTCCCTCTTAGCTTGTTTCCATGTATGTGTGAAATCAGAGTCCAAGATACTGGCCCAGGTGACAGTTAATACAGCCCATATGAAAGCAGCCAGAGTTCAGTGCCTGACAGCAGCTTCAATGCTAGCCTCAGTTTCCCCTCTAAGACCGAGAACGACATCTCCTAGCGTCCTGCCAGCTCTTGCACCTTCAAGGTTAATGTCAAGTAGCAAAACCATCAGCACAAAGTGCTAGGTGGGGCCAGTCTCTTCAATGCAGAGGGCCCTGTGAGCAGATGGGGGGGCCTCTGTGAGCAGATGGGAGGGCCCGATCATGTGACAGACAGAAGTAGCCCTTACCCTTTAGTAGGATCCAGAGCCAGAGACCTGGGGTTGTCAAGGTCTCTCCACACAAGCACCTGCCGGAACTGGCCATCCAGCCGGGCCACCTCGATCCTGTTGGTCCCGGTGTCAGCCCAATAGAGGTTCTTGCCCATCCAGTCCACAGCCATTCCTTCGGGGTAGTCGAGGCCAAACTCAATCACATGCTCCACTGAGCTCCCGTTCATGAAGGCTCGGCTGATGGTCTGGGAGGGGGAGGAATGGAAGGGTTATACGGGGTCCAGCATCTTTCACAGACATCAAGCCAGGAGACAGAGTCTCCAAACAGATGACTGAAACGCAGGAAGATGCCAGGAGTCTTAAAAACACTTGCAATGCTCCCACCCGGGAATCATACTTGAATCTGGGAACGAATAAAAATACAAAGGCCTGGAACTGGAGAGATGGTTCAGCAGGTCAGAGCACTTGCTGCTCAGTCCTGAAGACCACAGTTCGGATGCTGGTACCCACATCAGACAGCTCACAAACACTTGTCACTACCTCAGAGGGATAGCACAGCCTCTTCCGGCCTCTGTGGACACTGGACACACATGTGCTCTTGTAATCACACAGACATATACATACATAAGTAAAACAAAATTTCATGTGGTTGTATGCATGTGTGCATGAATGTGTGTGTGTGCGCCCACGCTTGTGTGGCAAAGAACTTTCCAAACTGCTTTCGGAACTGCTAACAATTAGGGAAGGGGGCGGGGCTGGAGAGTAGGCTCAGTGGTTGGGCTCACTTGTTGCTCTTGTGGAAGACCAAGGTTCAGTTCCCAACACCCACTTGATGACCTTCAACCATCTGTAAGTCTAGTTCAGGGAATCCAACACCCTCTTTTGACCTCTGAGGGCACACTGCATACATGTAGAGCACACATACAAACAGGCAAAACACTCATACTCACAAAATACATACATCTTTAAAAAAAAACAAAACTGCTGAATGTGGTGGTACACACGTTTAATCCCAGCACTAGGGAGGCAGAGACCGGCAGATTTCTGAGTTCGAGGCCTGGTAAACAGAGCGAGTTCTAGGACAGTCAGGGTTACATAGGTAAGCCCTGTCCCCCAAATAAAATAAATAGGAATTAGGAAAAGACTGAAGAGAGGGCTCAATGGTCACGAGTGCCGGCTGCTCTTACGGGGGACCCAAATTGGGTTTCCACAGCAGGCATCTCACAACTGTCCAGGGGATCTGACACCCTTTTCTGGACTCCACAGATATCAGTGTACACAGCACTGACCCACATACATAAAAATAAGCATTAAAAAATAAGTAAACGACCACAAGAAATAAACAGCAGCCTCAGATAAAGGCGATCTTCTTTCTCGCCTCCTCCCTGGCCCTATCCTCCTTTGTCCAGCCTGTTCTTGAACTCACAGTAGTTCTCTAGCCTCAGGTCCCAGGCATGCACCGCTGTACCCAGCAAAGAGAAAAGATTCACTTTGTAAAAGCAAGGTGATCACAGCGTGCCAGTTACCTAACGCATTGCAGCAGCAATGACAGTACTGCAGGTCTGTCACACCTCACAGACGAGAGGTGTGCATGGGGGCACAGAACCACCACGGGCGACTCCTGAACACACGGGCACCACCACATGCCAAGAGAAGCATTTACAAGCTCGGCAAGTTCCACAGACCCCCATTTAAGAGACGGGCCCCTGCCCACCTTCCAGGAGAGGACACCTGCCCTGGGTCTGCGAACAGAGGGCTGCGGCAGAGTATGGGTCAGCGTCAGGTCTCGCCAAGCTTTCCCCAGAGCGCTCTGCAAAAACTCTGGGCATGTCTCCTAGGTCTACCGAGAGAATCGTTCGTATCTGCTTATTAAATTACGCGCACTGCATCTTCAGTGTCAGCACTCAGGAGGCAGAGGCAGGCGGATACCTGCGAGTTCAAGGCTGGCTGATCTACGTAGCAAGTTCTAGGCCAGACAGACTATCACAAAGAGATCCTGTCCCAAACCGCACAAACAAAGAAATGAACATACATAGGTGCACTAATAGTTCACCAGCCTGCACTGAGTGATATCCAAAACTGTAATCCGTGGATGTGTGTGTCTGTGTGTGTGTGTGTGTGTGTTTCATGTGTACATCATATAAAGGGAGGCCCAAGGCTGACGCTGGGTCTTCTATCATTCTCCCACCTTACTCATTGATACAGGGTCTCTTAACTAAACCCAGAACTGGCACGTTCAACTAGCCTAGCTAGCCAGCCTGCAAGAGGGGTCCCCCGCCGCTGCCTTCAGAGGCTGGGGTTACAAGCAGGCTGCCTTGCCCACCAGAAGATCCCAACCCAGGTTCTTACATTTGCTGTTTGCATGGCAAGCCCGTTGACCACTAAAATATCCCCGTCTTGTAGTCTCAATACTCGAATAATTTTTTAAGGTTAAAAAATGGAGCTGGGCAGTGGTAGCACACGCCTGTAATCCCAGCACTCGGGAGGCAGAGGCAGGCAGATCTCTGTGTTTGAGGCCAGCCTGGTTTACAGAGCAATTTCCAGGACAGCCAGTGTTATACAGAGAAACCTTGTGTCAGAAAAAAAAAAAAAATTAAATAGCTTTAGATTTATTTTTATTTTATGTTTGGGTGTTTTGTCTGAATGTATATCTGTGCATGCAGTACCCACTAAGGCCAGAGGAGGGCACTGGATCTCTTGGAAATGGAGTTACGGACCAACATGTGGGCACTGAGATTCAAACCTGGATCCTCTGGAAGAGCAGCCAGAGAGTGGCCAGGGCTCTGAACCACTGAACTGTCTCTTCAGCCCCTAATTTTTAAAAACACTTTATATGTACCTGTGTGTGCGTGCCCAAGTACGCTGAAGTGTACCGTGTGTAGTACCCACGAAGGAAAGAAGATAGCAGATCCCTCGGAGCTATAGTTACAGGATATAGGAAGCCCCCTGATGTGAATGCTGGGACCTGAACTCAGATCCTCCGGGAGAGAAGAAAACATTCTCAACTGCTGAACCATCTCTCTATCCCTGATATGGTAATCAGCAGCAGCTTCACAGGCAAGGTCCCACCGAAGGCTGTGGGCACTTGCAGCCTCTCGCCCGGTACCTTGAGGCTGACATCGGTCCAGTAGATGTGGTTGTTGGAGACATCGAAGTCCAGCGCAGAGGCCTCCTTGACCCCCGTGAGTGGGATGGCCACGTCGTTGTTGTTGGTCTCCAGGGAGATCCTGTGGATGGTGGCCCTGCTGGTGAACACCAGGAAGGCCTCGGGGATAATGCAGGTCTTCATGTCACTCAGCAGCTCCAGGCCGATGGGGCAGCCGCACTTGGTGGCATGCGGGGTGAAGAAGCACAGGTGGCTGCACCCTCCATTCCCGTCCGCGCACGGGTTGGTTCCTGTGAGGCAAGCACACAGCTCTGGACACCGGCCATCTGGCGGGGGAAGTGCTCCCAGCTCACAGTTGTGTGTGGCTGTGTCCCTGCCGACCGATGAAAGGGGGCCTCGGAGCGAGGCGCGGGAGGAAGCCTGGGTGACGGGAGCTGGGGCCTTCTCTAATACAGCAGCGACAATAAAACTGGGTCTACCACCGCCAGGCACCCGTCCCAGGGTCACAAGACTGTGGAAACTGAGTACAGGAGGCCGGAGGGTATCATTGCCAGCAAACGAGGATGACCTCGCCTGAGCTACATGCAAGAAAAGACCCAGCCTGAGCTACAAGCAGCGAAGGTGCTCCAGCTCAATGGCTGCTCAGCTGCTCCTCAACTACCCTGCTGACCGGACTTCCAGAATGTTCCCTGATTCACTGGCTCCCTTGGCAACCTGCAAAACTCAGCCTTGCCACGGGCAGCCACAGCATCCCTTTCCATTAATGCACTCACAAAGTACCATGCACCTGCTCATTTCTTTCGGGCCAGCCTGTTAGCTCACTCTGCTTCCCACCTGCCGCTAGCGGCAACCGAGGGCTAAGTGTTTAAGCTAAAAAAGGAATGTTCTTCCCCTTATCACAGAGAGGGAGAGAGAGAGAGAGAGGCCCAACTTCTCAAGTTTACTTCACAGACCAGGGAGGCTCGATTTATTCTCATCTTCCTCCTAACAGACGTGGGTGGGGGTGGCCGTCTGCGCCCTGTCCGGGATGAGCATATTTTCACAGGTGGCTGGTGAAATGAAGCCGTCAGTCCTGTGGACTGCCATGTGGCCTGTTACAGTGACAGAAGGCACAAGCCAGGCCCTGGGTCAGCCAGGCTGCCCCCCCTGCTGGGTCTTGGTTCCGATGCCCCTCCGTCAGGCACACCCAGTTCGTCAGGCACACCCGGCCCGATCCTGCAGAGCCAAGTGCAGTCTCCTCCTTCCTACTGGTGAAGCTAGGCACCTCTGTCACATTTACTGTTCAAGGGCACGTGTGAGTGTGTGTCTGTGTTTGAGTGTGTATGTTTGAGTGTGCATGTGAGTGTGTGTGTGCCCAAATGTATGTCTGTGTGTATATGTGTGTGCTGGTGAGTATGAGTGTATGTGTGTGAGTGGTGTTTGTGTATGAGCACAACTGTGTGTACACGAATGAGTGTGTGTGCACAAGTGCATGTGTGTAGGAGTGCATGCATGTGTGAGTGTTTGTGTCTGTGTTCGAGATACGCACGCACACACGCATGTACATGCACTAGCACAATGTGGAGGTAAGAGGACAACTTTTAGGTTGGTCTCTCCTTCCAGCACGTGGGACCTGAGTGTGTCAGGCCTGGCGGAAGCACCTTCACCCACACCGTCATCTCAGCAACCTAAAGATTTGGTCGTGGGTTTTTAACCCCTTGTTTTATTATTTGTGTGTGTGTGTTTGCCACATGTGTGCAAATGCTGGAGAAGGTCAGGAGAGGACATGGGGTGCCCCTAGAGCTGAAGTCACAGGCGGCTGTGTTGAAAATAAAGCCCGGGTCCTCCAGAAGACCAGGGGGCGGTCTGAACCCCCAGCCACCTCTCCAGCCTGAAAAGCCTCTCCGACATCCCACCTACCTGTTGGCTATGCACAATGGCCCACAGTACTGGGGCCTCTTCTTGCACTTATCTGTCAGGCAAAGTTTCAATGCCTGAGACCTTTAGGCACGGCAGTGGCACATGGGAACAGAACTCATGCTCCCCGGTCCCCACCTGGAAGTCACGGTCTGAGAATAACGGACCTGCATTTGGAGTCTTCTAGAAGGCAACCCATCAAGCCAAATAAGACTTCCCTGGGTAAAGAGTGTGTGTTGAGAGTCACAGCTCAGCTCTGCCACAAAGGCAAGGCAGACTCAGGGAGCCCCAGGCTCCACCTGCTCCTCAGACATCCTGCCCTCTGTCCCCGGTGTTCATCGGGTAGAAAGCAGGACTAACAGATGGCTGGCCTGGGCCTGGCGTGCAGCACACATGTCAGCCACAGTTACTTCCAACATGTCTGACTTGTGACCACTACCTCCTCTGTATCCCTGGGCAACGTGCTACTCCTACCCCCACCTATCCTTGCCGGATACAGCCAAGCCGAGCCACAGCCCAGAGCTTTCCGGCACTCACCGACAACCTTGGCCACGTTCACGGCTTTGAGTCCCATGAGGTCGGGCAGCTGGTCGATGATGACATCCCGGCTGGCCTTGACCTTGTGGACCCTCTCAATGCTGCGCCGCTGCCAGTCGGTCCAGTAGATGAAGTCCCCCAGCAGCGTGAACCCGAAAATGTGTGGGAGCTTGTCCTCTAGGAGCGTCCGCCGCTTTGTCCCGTCAATGTTGATCACCTGCGTGTCGGCAGAAACGTGGGTCTGGATGGGCAGGGGCGGCACCAAGGGCCAACCCGGAGCCTGCCTCAGGCCCGAGCTGCCCCGGAGCAGCTAACGGGCTGCCGTGAGATGTCGGGTATGACTGAGCAAATGGCACTTCCCACGTCCTTGGCTGACGGAGGGGAGGCCTAGAGCCTCTGTAGCCTTGACGAGAACAGTGTGAACAGGCAGAGTCCTCTCCCTGGGTGCTGGACAGGCATGCCTGGGCCCTGCAGCACCAAGGGTGGGGTGCAGACTAGCGTGAGCACTGTAGGAGGCTTCCTGGACAGTAGCAATGGCTGCCACAGATACAAGGGTGGGCGTCGCAAAGGGCCCGGCCGCCCCACAACCTGGGCAGGTCTGTCCCTCCCGGGCACTTCTAGTTATGAACCTAGCCCCACAGGCCTACAGTACTTTTCTTCCCTGTCCACTCTAGCGCCAAAGAGCCAAGTCTTCTTCTGGAAAAGGCCATGTCGATCAAAACAAACACAAAGACTGGGGCGTGGCTCGGCTCATACAGCGTGTACCTGGTGAACATGAAGCCCTAAGTTGATCCCAGGCATCAATAAACTAGGCTTGGCAGGGCACGCTGACAACCCTAGCACTCGGGAAGTGGAAGAAAGGTAAGAAGTTCAAGATCATCCTCAGCTACATAGTCATTTCAAGACCAGCCTGAGCCCCAGTACTTCTGTTTGGTTGGGGTGTTGTTGTTTTTAAAAGCCACAGGATGAGTGGGGCTCTGGCAATCCACGAAGAGCAGCGGCGGCAATGGCAACATCCCAGGCACAGGGCTCTTAGACCAGGATGAGGAAACACATCCTATTATAGGCAAGCCTCGACTGGCCTCTTGAGCAAGGCTGTACTCTCGCTCATCAGGAGAGCAGACAGCACAAGATACAAGGCAGGCCTAGCTCTGAACACTGAGCCACTCCAGTTCACAGCAAGAGGGAAAGAGCTAAACCAGCACAGTTCTGACGCCTGCAGCCAGGGAGTCTCCCTCCCCCTCTACCCCATGATCCTTTAATGAGTGTCCTTGAATGAGTCCTTGCATCGGCTTCCATCTCCTCCTGCAGCAGGGGACCAAACTCATCAGTAGCTAACTCACTGTGGAAATAGAGTAAAACAAAGGACCAAAGCTGGGATCCAATCTAAAGCCATTGAGACATAGTTGGAGGTCATCAGAGCTGCTGTGTGAATCAGGCCATGGCAGGGGCAGGTGCTCCTACTTGGGCGGTCGGGGTGGGGGATTTGTCTCAACTGAAGGCTGCAGCTAGGGGGCTAAGCTCTCTGGTTCAATGATGTTAAGTGAGCAGCAGAGGGCAGTAACAGCTAGCTTCAGCTCACACAGCCCAGAATTCATTCTTTTTTGTTTGTTTTGTTTTGTTTTTAGAGACAGAATCTTTCTGTCTGTGTAGCCCTGGCTATCCTGGAACTCTCTGTAGACCAGGCTGTCCTTAAACTCAGAGATCCGCCTGCCTCTCTGCCTGCCTTACAGCCAGAGTTCATTCTTGGAATCCCAATACAAGACACACAGAGGTGGTACACAGGCCAACAGCTGGGGGAATGAATGGTTGACCTCAGCACAAACCATCAGCACATGGAGATCCCTGTTCAGGGGAAGAACAGCTCAGGAGGAGAAGCTGAGAGAAGAGGGCAGTGACAGGCAGGGCTCCAGGCGGTGACTCAGGGACTCTAACACCTCAATACGAGCTAAACAGGCTGGGAAGGGACTGATGATGCCAGGAAGAAAATAAGCCTCATCTGAGGAAGACAAAACTTTAGTTTAATCTACCGGAGGTCAGCATTCTCTCTCAGATCCTCTTTATTCCTGTCTCTACCTCTGTTGTAGCTCATGCGCACGTGCCATGGTGTGAGTGTGGAAGCCGGCACACAGTCTGAAGGCATCAGTTCTCACCTTCCGCCATGTGGGTTCCGAGGCTCTGAACAGTTATTGCAGGCTTGATGACAAGCGCCTTTACCTGCTGGGCCATCTTGCTAGCCCCTGGTTCTGTTCATTCTTCCTTCCTCCTTTACTGTTTCACTGGAAATAGGTCTCATATAGCCCAGGCTGGCCTCAAGGTCACCATTTCTGATCCTCCTGCTCTGCCTCCCTAACGCTGGAATTACAGGTGCACGCCTCTGTGTTTAGTTTATGCCAGGCTTTGGGATAGAACCCCGGGCCTCATGCATGCTAGATAAGCATTCTAACAACTGAGCTATCTCCCCAGCCCGGTTTATAAAACTACATTTCCAAGCGTGTTAAAGTGAACTGCAGTAGGGCGCACACTTTCCCTGGATCTGTGAAAGTGGCCCACAGAGAAGCCAGGGAAAAGAGTGATGGATACTAGGTGGCTCCGCCTTGGCTCCAACTCCCTGGTTGCCCTGAAGCAAAATGAAAGGAGGCCAGAGCTTTCCTGGCCAGGTCCAGCCACACCCAGGGTGAGGACAAGACTGGATCTGGACTGGCTTAGGGGCAGAGTCTCCCAGGGCAACCCCTCCCTGTGACAGACGAGCCACACCCTGTGCCAGCCCTGAGTAAAGATCACAGGCCCTCTTGGACTGGGAAGAGAATGAGATTGGCGATGAACAGTTCTCACCTGCTCTGATGGAAGGGAGCAGAAACATCCTATGGTGGCTGTGTGTGGCTGTGGCTGTGTGCACATGCTACTCTGAGCACTAGGAAGACCCCCCAATCCTAACTTTTCAGCATCCTCACCTGCCACACACCCGCACAATTAGCTCAGCTGGCCTCTGACCTTCCCCAGATGCTTGAGCTTAAGGAGGGCCTGTCAGTCAAGTTTCCCGTGGGATCAATTCTGCAGCTGACACGTTCCCTGGGGTCACAAACTGTCAAGAATCCCCAAAACAGGCAGGCAGGAAAGGGCTGGGTGTGGGAGGGTTCAGAGGGCATGCCCATTCTGACCCTTGGGAGGGTGCAGGCCCAAGGCAGAGCCCAGGAAAATGCATGGATGCTGGGGCCAGGAGAAGACACCAGAGGTGGGTTTTCTGGGATGTGCAGCAAACTCTGCATGGGAAAGAAAGTATGCCCAGCTTGAGGCCCTCACAGATGCTGGTTCAGGAGGAGCAGGGGCAGGCGAGCAACTCAAGATTCCACTTGGACTGGGCAGAGAGATGATACCTAACGTGAACCCATGGCTTATAGTTAAACACACACACACACACAGAGAGAGAGAGAGAGAGAGAGAGGAAGAGAAAGAAAGAGAGAACACCAGCAAGCAGAGAAACTGGATCCTCATGGGCTTCTGACACGCCATGAAGTACTGTGTCTGATGTGAAGAGTTTAACGTTCCTCAATAAATCACACTTTAAATGCCGTATGATCTGCAATTCCACTCCCAGACATACATTCAACGGAAGAAATTGTATTCAGAAAAAAAAAAAAAAAAGGGGGCACACAAATATCGCCAGCCATCTCCTTCCTGACAGTTAGACAAGAGGGAAGGACTGATGAAAGAGCCCACAAAACATGTCCACCACACACTAGCATGTAATCCACTACAGAAGCAGAGGATATGTTTGTGCACAGGACAGCACGGACCCTGAATACATTATGCTCCCAACAAAGCCAGACATAAAAGGCCGTATCTATTTAGAGGAGTCTAGTTAGAGGAAATATACCCAAGAAACCAAGGCACAGAGACAGAAATGTGAGGAGTGCCCCCAGAAGCCGAGGGACCAGGAGCGTGGGGAGTGGCCATGACCAGGCATGGAGTCTGCTCTCCAGCTGAAGAGGTATTCTGGAAGGAGACAGCAACGATGGCCACATGACACTGAGTGTACTAAAGGCCACTCTGCTGGCTACACACAGAGCAACTGCATCTCTGGGCGCCATGTGGCCCTGTCAGAATCCCACTGGTGGCTAGGGTACCAAAGATGAAGCCTCCCCAGTTGCCTAGGAGACAGGGATCTTCAAACTCTTGAGCAACAAAACTGTTTTTAAAAAGGAAACAAACAAAAACAGACAAAAAACAGAAACAAACAAAAAACAAAAACAAACAAAAAACAGGTTATCAATAGGGAAACCCAGGAGAAGCTATAAGGCAGCTCCATGAGTTCCCAAAAGAAGAGCATCTCCCCATTCTGACCCTGAGCTCATGTCCCCCAGCACTGAGGATCCCTGCTCCCCAAGAAACAAAGTTTCAGACAAAGACTCAGCTCCTCCCCTCTCCAGGAGCCGTAAGGACAGTGTCCTCAACGGTGGTATGAACAAATCATGACACCTACACACTAGAAGCAAAGTTACCAGAAAAGGCTGGAAGGCGTCCACCCTGAAGAGAGGGACCCAGCAGGGTAAAAGAACTGCTCCTGGTGCTGACAGGGCCACCAGCACTGAGAACCCACCAAAAGTCCCCGAGGGCTTCGCTAAAGACACACGGGCGCTAACGAACAAGGCAAGCTCAGGGAGACTGCACTGTCACCTAACTGCTGTGGTACAGGCCGCCACTGGCTCCGACACGGAGCATAGCTGAGGACCCAGTATCTCTGGTTGCTCTGTTATGAGACAGGGTCCTACTGTGTAGCCCAAGTAGACCTAGGATTCACCATATAAGTCAGCTGACCTTAAACGCACAACAATCCTCCTGCCTCATGCTTCAAAGCCAGCACAGACCTCTTCAAGGCTTCTCAGACTGTTGCAATGAGTCATTACAAAACTTCTTTTTAAAAAAAGAGATTGCATGTTTAATTTAATTTTTAAAAGTTCTTTTCTTTTCCAGCCAGTTGCGGTGGCACATACCTTTAATACCAGTACTCGGTAGGCAGAGGAAGAGGATCTCTGAGAGTTCAAAACCAGCCTGGTCTACAAAGCAAGTCCAGGACAGCCAGGGTTACCCAGAGAAACCCTGGCTCAAAAAGCAAGCAAGCAAGCAAACTTGTTTGTGTGTGTGTTCAGGACACAACCTGAAGGAGCCAATTTTCTTCCAGCATGTGGGTTCCAAGAATTGAACTCACAGCAACCACTTTCCACGACTGAACCATCAACCAGTTCCCATAAAGCTTTTTTCCCCCATCTTTTTTGAGATGCAGAAAAGCCCTAGATAGCCTGGGACTCACTATTTAGACCAGGCTGGCCTCAATCTTGCAGAGATCCGTCTATCTGCCTCTTCCTCCCATGTGCTGGAATTAAAGACAAGTGGTTTGGCTGGGTTGGTTGTGTGTGCTTTTTGAGACTCACTATGCAGTCTATGATGGCCCTGAACTCCTGATCCTCCTGACTCCATCTCCTGACTGTTCAGATTACAGGCATGTGCTAGTTACCACGCCCCCCGTGTGCGGTACTGGGGAGTGAACCCAGGGCTCTACACGTGCTGGGTAGGCATTACCAACTGAGCCATCTCCTCAAAGCCATCACAAGCTACTGCCTTGAGGAGTCCATCTAGCCATCTAACAGGGCACAGCCATCCACTGATGCCTATGGCAAACACATGAATGGCCTGCAGGGTGTCCAGGCCTGGCCTCTGCAGGGGACAACAATGAGGAGTCTGGTCACATGGTGCCATTACAGGGTGTGGCTTCTTGTACCTGTGCGATCTCCCAGGCATGTCTCTACGCTATTGGCCTCACTCACCTCGATTTTATCAGTCTTGGCATCTCCCCAGTACAGCTTGCCCTCCTGCAGGTCCAGGGCGAGTCCATTGGGCCACCCGAGGGAGGTGTTCACCAGGACATGCCGATCTCGCCCATCTAGGTTGGCACATTCGATTTTGGGGTTCTCCCCCCAGTCTGTCCAGTACATGAGGCTGGAGAAAAAGCAAATGGCCATGATAGTGTCTGTTCTGCCCCTGCTGCACCCCTATTCTGAGGGACACACCTCCCGCCACCCACTCACCAACACAGCCCACAGCTCGATGGGAACATCAGAGCACCCCACTGGGCTCCCGGGGGCTCCAGGTTCAGCCCCACCCCACAGGAGAGTTCTGGAAGTGACCCTGCAGAGCATCTGAGGCAGCCTTGTCCCTGACCTGTTTGCTAGGGGCCAGAGCATCGGGGAGGAGGGTGGCATAGAGCCTTCTAGAAACAGAAGTAAAGCCTCTGTATACTCAGGACGTGGAAGCTGTGCTTGACCCAAGGGAAAATGGAGGATGGCAGAAGGCAGAAGTTTTAATGCAAGAAATTCAGGGTACTCTGGGCTCAGGACACAGCCTTGTCTCCTACCGCCTCTGTCCTGCCTTCTGGTCCCTTCTGTATGAAACATGCTTCCCTGGACCTGAGATCATACACACTTTCACTGGCTGCCCAGCTTCCCTGAATCTCAGAAGTCACAGGCTGGGAAGGGCCCTGGCAGCTGCTCCCACATATGAGGACACCATGGTGCATGGGTATATGACCTCTTTGAGTTCACGGTGATGTAGCTGGGGGTAGATCCTAAGTCTCCTGACCATCGTCTGAGCTGACCACCAGACCCCCACTGCTTCCTCACCCCCAATGCATCACATGACCCTGGTGCTCCTTGTATCCATCCTCTTTGGGAACACCCTTGCTCTTTGGCCACTACCACAGAGAAAATTCTGCTTACTACTGGGCCCAGGGTCACTGAAGGGCTACCGCAGCTTAGACCTCCCCCTGATCCCCATACTCCATACCAGCCACTGCCCGAAAAGCCCTGCTACCCTTCTGGACCTCTAACCTCTCTAGCTTACGAGGCCCCACAATGGGCTGTGCCAAAAACCTGGTTCAGGGCCAGGAGCTCAGACCCCACGTAGGGAGAGGGCTGCCCTGGCGTTGGCACCTGCAGCACCCACTTGTGCTCCGGTTCCTGCTGCAAAAGGGGGAACACATTTGATGCCCATGGCTGCTGACTGGCCCCTGGCCCTCAGTCACAGGTTCACACCCTGTACTAAGTGCAGACTCTTCCTGGCCCACCAGCATCAACCCTAGAGCTCCCCAGCACCCGCCCCGTCAGGCTCTGCTCAGTTAAAGTTCTAACGCAGGAGCTCCCTTCTCCACCGGGCACAGATGCTAGGGTCGGAGGCTCCTTTCCAGCCACATCCGCTTGGCATTTATATGGGTCTCTGCAGATCCAAACTTTCTCCCCATATCTGTGCAGCAAACACCTAACTACTAAGTACTCTCCCTAGGCCCATCCCAGTTCTTTGGTGTTTTTTATTTTTTGAGACAGGATTTTTTTTTTTTTTTTTTTTTTTTTTTTTTTTTTGGCTGTCCTGGACTCACTCTGTAGACCAGGCTGGCCTCGAACTCACAGTCACAGCAATCTTCCTGCCTCTGCCTTCCCGAGTGTTGGGATTATGGGTGTGTGCCGGGGCACTGGCTGTTTAATTTTAATGTGGATTCTAGGGATCAACCTGGGTTCCTATGCTTGTGAGACAGGAACCTTCTGCCCAGCCTTCCAGGCTTTTTCACCCACTGCCTGATGGCCTGTCCCTGAGCTCCTCCAAGTCCAGTCCAGGGACCAGCCGCAGCAGCAGCCCTGGTGGCTGACTCGGAACTCTGCCTATTAACAAGCTTATCTCAGGGGTTGGGGGTGTCCCAGAGCCCACCTGCAGTCCCAGCCTTACCCCATCACAGGGTGCAACACAATGGCCCGAGGTTCGTCCAGGTCCTCAGACACCAGGATCTTTCGGGAGGTACCGTTGAGGCGAGTCACCTCAATTCGGTCAGTGCCTGTATCTGTCCAGTAGAGGTTCCGGGCAACCCAGTCCACAGCAATCCCATCGGGGTCATTGATCTCAGTGTTCACGAGTGTCTGTGCGCCTGACCCATCCAGGTACGCCCTGCGGATAGCCCGCACCTCATCATCTGTCCAGTACACGTAGCCCTCCAGCGGGTCATAGTCGATGGCAATGGCATGCCGGATGTCGCCCACCTGCAGCACTATGTCTGTGAAGTCAGGTGTGTCCAGAGAGATCCTCCTCAGGTCTGTCCTCCGGGCTAGCAGCAGCACTTCCTCAGCCCCTGTGGAGACGCAAGCAGTGAGGCCAGGTTATCGTGGCTGTGGTAGGCCCAAGCGCCTGGGCCTGTTGTGGGGCCATCCAGGCACGCCGAGGCAGACCACAGCAGTGGCTACAGGGGCTCTGCGGGGCCGACGGGGTGTGCACAGAGATGTTCAAGAACCAGCTAGACGTCCTCTTGGCAGGCCATCTGGCTTCTACCAGTGTGTGAGAGGCCCTTGGCCTGCCTGTCTCCCTCCTGACCACAAGCCTGCCTCTGCAAAAATCCCGCTGGAAGTTCAGGACTCCAGACCCCAACTGCCAGTCCTTTCCTCCTCCTCCATCCCCCTAAGAAACAGCTTCGAGCAGACACCCCTGCTTGCTCTGTCACCCAGCTCCCTGCAGGGACAGAAATCTGTGTCAAGTAAGTAACCTCTATACAGTTCTGCCATGCACAGTGCTGGGATGGAGGGAGCCTGGCTCCAAAGTTCAGAGTCCCTTCCCCCTCCCCTCCATATCTGCTGCACATGTACTAACATAAAATTTAGGACCACTTGACATACTAGGCAACTGAGACCGAGACCAAAAGCCACCCCCAGAGCCAGGTATCTCTGACCTGATTCCAGACCGGACCCACAAGTGCCTCCTACTGTGGCTAGGAGCCAGTGGGACACTGTGGCCACTACAGAGCAGGGCCTTCAGAAAGGCTGCTTTCTTGTCTATAGATGGGGGGAGTCCCACAGGAGATGGGCAAGAAATACATTTCCAATACACTTTAGAGCCACTGTGAGTTATGAGAAGTCAACCTGCCTCTAGACACTGAGAACCCGTGGGCAGCAGAGAAGCTGTGAAAACCACGTCTCCTCTCTGGGGCCTTGGGTCAAGGGAACACTAGAGTCTCTTCTGAACCAACGGCAGGGCCCTCACATGCTCCAGTCCCGAGGGCCCGAGAGTCAATACTGAAAGGCCTGCCGTGGTGGTGTACACCTTTAACCCCAGCATTTGGGAGGCAGAGGCAGGTTGGTCTTCACGAGTTCCAGGTCAGCTTAGCTTACATAGTGAGTTCTGGGACAGCCTAAGCTACATACCTGTCTCGAGAAAATATAAGAGTCAGCACTAGGACACGGGGCTGAGAAAAGGGATGGCCTGGCCGCTCCAGGAGCCTGGTGCACAGCAGTGTGGGCCTCTGCCTCTGTTCCAACCCCCGCCCCCATGCTGGGCTGTCAAGGCAGATCAGGAAGATATGCACCGAGCCCCATGTAGACACGAGGACTTGAGTATGCCCCCGACCCTGACACAAGTGCCTCCCAAGGCTACTGGAGTCAAGACATAGCTTCCTACCAGAGCCATTTCTTCCAGCCCTTCCTGATCTCTAGGAGCCACAGAACCAAGAATGTCGGGGCCAGAGATGTCTTCTGGAATCCCAGGGCCATCCATCTATAGTCAAGAAGCCCTCTGCCTCAGAGGCAGCAGCCGGGGCCTCCCTCACATGTCAGCCTCCAAGACAACTCCCAGGCATCAGCCATGTCTGACCATGTAGGCCTCAAACAGGAGACAGCTGCCTATGCTCACAGTGGCTCACTCAAGGTCCCCAGGGGCCAGGACACCTGCTTTGATTCCTCCACTGAAGGGAGCAAATGCAGCAGTCTCCTAGTCAGGGCTGGGGAAACTGAGGCACCAGGTGTCAGAGTGAGTCAAGGTAACACTTGTGAGAGTCTGAAGTTCCCAACAGCAACAGAGACCCTTGACTTGGATCCTGACTGCATGAAAAGGTGCACACTGGGAGGGAAGGAAGGAGGGGAAATTTGGGATTCCAACAGATTTTCCTCCTCTGGGCTCCATTTTCAACCTGTTCTGTTAACCTGTGGACGGGCTGACAGTGTCCTCACCCCACAGTCTCACAGGGGCTAGTAAGTGCCTTTTTGTACAATACTGTGCCCAGAACAAGGGGTCAAACCTGCGCGTGGAGGCACCGCCCTGGGGCAGAACCCACCTGGCATGAGCGTCTGGCAGGGCCCTGACTCTCCAGGCTTGCTTCTTCATCAGCCAGGCTGATGGTGCTTGGGTCACTTTCAGGGAGCCAGGTGGCATGAGGCTTAGTCATCATGATGGGAAAGAGATGCCCCCTTGTAGAAAAAGCCCAGGAAGGGCCTTTACTCTCAGGGTCTCCCAGTGGGACAGGCAGTGTATGACAACTGTCCCCTGGCTTCACACGGTGTCCCCATGGAACACCTCAGGGAGATGAGCACCCCGGTGGAAACTAACTCTTGTTCCCCAAACCACATCTGAGCCTGTTTTGGCTAACCCCATCCCACAGTCCTAGCACAACCATCCATGAGGACCATCTCCACATCATGTATGGCTATGCCATGAAGTACAGGTGAGGGAGCTGATGTGCAAAGAGGCCACGCTCCTGGCTCACAGGCACACAGCAGCAAGTGGGAAGGTAAGATCCCCTGAGCCACCTGAGGCGCGAGTACAAGAGGCTTGGCAATAAGCGACCAAGCCAGCTCTGTCATACCACCAGCATCTATAGTAGCCACTTTAGCCCAGGCCTAGAGCAAGCTATGACAGAGGAGGAAGTGGAAAAGCAGACTCATGATACCCCCAGGGTCATGGAGCAGAGACCATCAAGTAAACAAGGCCAACAAAAACCCCACAATCTCACACTGTAGCCATAAAATACAATGAGGAAGCAGGGAAGGGGAGGAGAGGGGCTTTGGAGATGTGAGGGGCTGCTTTCTGCCATCACAGGGAAGAGTCTAGCAGAGTAATGAAGATGACACACAGGCCCTTGCTCTGGGAGCGAAGCCAGCACAAAGCCCTGAAGCACGCCTGGCCACCGGGACTCTTCCAGCCACTCTGAGGAAGGCTGTGAATGAAGTCTCGGTGACTGCAGCAGTAATCCATTGCTGAGCTAAACCCTCAGCTCTCAACTGACTCCATCATGATGGGCAGGGGTCCTCTGGAACCCCCATGGCTGTACAGCATCTTGAGGCATTTTTAGTTTTGCAAGAAAAATACAGAAACCACAACAGGGTTGCCCGAGTCAGGGCCACAGACCAGTCATGTTCCCGAGGTGTGAGGGCTGGGCTCATGTACGCAGGCTTCCAGGGCTAGTAATGGCAGGCTCTGGTTAAGGCCAGGCCAGCAAGGGAGAGCTGCCTTGTACCAAAGCTGACGCCCATGGTTAGCCTCTGAGAAGGGTCTTTAAAAGTGAGGTCCTAACAGGTATCCTGGCGCTGCAGGTGTAGGGTGAGCCAGGTGGACCAGGGACAGTGCTGACCATAAAGAGGAGAGAGGCCTGCCTGGTGCCTGGAAAGCCAGTAAATGACGTTTGTCTAAACATCAAGGAAGCAAACAGTTCAGAAACTCAAAGTGTGACCAAGCGCTTGCTTTTTAAAACCACCTTTCTTAGCTGGGCGGTGTTGACACAAGCCTTTAATCCCAGCACTTCGGAGGAAGAGGCAAGCAGATCTCCATAAATTCAAGACCAGCCTGTTCTGCACAGTGAATTCCAGGGCAGTCAGGGCTACACAGTGAAACCCTGTCTCCAAAAACAAACAAACTGTCTTTCTTTCCTTTGTATGTGTTGGGGGGGCACGGGAAGGGGAGACAGAGACAGAGACAGACAGAGAGATCAGAAGACAATGTGGGTTCCCAGGATCAAACTGGTCAGGACTGGTGGCAAGGCCCTTCACCTAAAGTGAAGGCTTCCTCTCTCCTGGAGCATTGATAGCCACTGGACCTAGCTGGGTGGATGCCTGGCTTCTTTCTCCACTTCCTCCAGGAACATACAGGGCACAGGATGGGAGCATTCCCACTGAAGGGCCATGTGCCAGGCACAGGGCACAGCTGCCACAGCCTAAACCTGTGACTTTAACAAGATAAGTTTACTCTTCCCCCGACGGAGGGCTCAGAAGAGCCAGGGTGCAGCAGGGCTGGCACTCTCCCTGGGCTCTAAGGGAGGGTCCTTCCTGCCTCTTCAGCTCCTGGTGTTGCCGGAAATACTTGGCGTTCCTTGGTTCATTGCCAACCGCTCTGATCCCTGCCTCCAGCTTCACACAGTGGACTGCACTGTGTGGCTCTACGGTCCTCCTCGGGGGAGGACACTGCTCTGTGGACACCCGCTCAGCCACACCTCCGCTTCATTTGATTACCTCATCAAAGGCAGGGCGTCCAGACTAGCTCTCTCACACACACACAAGGTGATTTCGTGAGGAGGGTCAGGGCAATGCCGGAAGGAGGGAACTCTGGGGAGAAGAGGGGAAGGCGGTCCAGGCTGCTAAGTATGAGTTGAGCTCAGAAACCAGCATGTTCACTACAGGGGGGCAAGTCATCTCATGGGCCACAATCTGCTGGGGACCCGCCACACACAGGGCACCAGGCAGCTCCAAACCCAGCCTGTCCTTAAGGAAGCCACAAGCAAATGGCACGCTGTGTGTGCAGCAGGATTCCAACCACAGGCACAGACAGCAGGACAGACTGCCACCCTCAGGCAAAAGCCTGGAAGGAAACGAGCTTGAAGGGCTACAGGGCTTGATCTGTTCTCTAATAACGTTGGACCGGGAATAGCCAAGCATCTCAGGGAAAGAGTCTAGTCACAGGCAGTGCTGAAGCAAGAGTGCATGGCTGTTCACAAACAGAATCTCATCTGGGAACGCTGACACCTGAAGGTCGTATCACTCCACATGTCACAGCATAAGTCTTCTGATTTTCTTACTATCTGTGTAAAATGCATATATCACCCCGGGGCCCTCAGGCTGTAAGAAGCCTACTCTGAGGCCCGTGGCCTGTGGCTGGGGAGGGTTAAACCTTGTAAAAGAAGTATGAGAGGGGCCAGTGAGATGGCACAGTGGGTAAAAGCACCCGCTAGGCAAGCCTAAAGGCCTGACTTCAATTCCTGGAACCCACGTAAATGAAGAAGGAGAGAACAAAGCTGTCCCACGACCTCCACATGGGTACGATGGTATACATGGGCCCAAACACACACATAATAATAAGATAAAAGAGTAGATGCTGGGGAGATGGCTCAGTGGTTATGAGCACTTGTACTGCAGAAGACTTGTGCTCAGTTCCCAGAACCCAGATCAAAGCGATCCGTAACTGAGAGGAAATGCCTGAAGCCCTCTTCTGGCCTCTGTCATCACTGCACACACATGGTGCACATACATCCGGGTGAATACTCACAGACTTAAAATAAAATCTTTTGTTTAACAAAAGGAAAGGAAAGCAAAGACAATCTATAACCATGAAAACAAGCAGCTTCTAGTGACAGCCTGACTGAGTAGTGGGAAAGCCTATTTGAGTCCTAGTATGTCTCAGCTTCTGCAAGTGTCGAAGCCAGCTCAGGCTTTCTGGACAGCAGGCTGGGACTTTCTGTCCCTCTGAGCACAGCACAGAGCCTGAGGATGGAACTGCAGTGCACAAAGACACACACCCAGCCACCCAGCCTCAGGGCTCCAGGAGAACAGCAAAAACCCAATACCGAAGATGAGGACCTGTGAACAGTCTAGACATTCCGTGACATACAAGCAGGAAGAGAGGGAAGTTAAGGGGTTCATTTTAAATCTCAGAAGTCATCATTTTAAATCATCAGAAGTCGGTGTTTACACAGACACAGAACACCAGGCCATGGAGAAGAGCCAATGATGCCGGGAACACCTGAACTGTAAGAAGTAAGATGTGGGTCTGCACACTGCGAACACACATGCGTTCGGGCTTGGGAAAAGCGAAAATCGTGCCAGCCAGACGGCTCGGTAGGTGAAGGCTCTGTCACCAACCCTGGTGACCTAGTACAATCTCCAGGACGCACCCAGTGGAGAGAACCAACTCCTTTGAGTTGTCCTCTGACCTCCACACGGGCACTGTGGAACGTGCACACACACACACACACAAAGTAAAATGATAAATACCCAATAACAACTTTTTAGAAGAAAAAGTAGAAAACACGAGGACCTGTCACAAGCAGCTTCATCCAGGCGGCAGGATTCTGGGTCATTTAAACGTTGCTATTTATCAGGCTGAAGAAACGGCTCAGAAGTTAAGAGCACTGACTGCTATTGCAGAAGACCTGGGTTCCGTTCCCAGCACCCACCCCCATGGTTGGTGGGTGCAGCTCCAGTTCCAGGGGATCTGACACCCTCTTCTGATCTCTGCAAGCACCAGGTGCGTACATGGTGTGAACACTTGGAAATAAAACACGCATACACATAAATCACACGTAAAATTCTTTTTTCTGGTTTATGTTGATGGTTTCCTTTCTGTGGTAAACATAAATTTGTCCTTGTACGAGGAAAAGGCTTCTGAACTGGGGTCAGGAATAGACTGGGGAGGGTCTCAGACTAGGAGGAGATGACCAGGGATGCAAGGCTTTTTTCCCTGGAGCCAGGGCTAAGGAAAGGGCGGTTTTAGCTGCTGGGGTCTCAGTACAGTGAAGGGAAGAACAAGGTGGAAGGCAGGATGGGGTCAAAAATCATATCCACCTAGAAATGTGGCCCTGTATTCTTCAGCTACCTCTGTCGGGGCCTGGGAGATGGATCTACTGGCAACAACTGGACATGTGGGAACGGAAAAGCTAATCTCTCCATGGGAAAAGATTTTTTTTCTCCCCACAACAAGAAAAATAATAATCCGTCTTAAGGATGTAGCAAGGCCCAATTAATACAGGCAGAGCCCTGGCTCCCTCACAGCCATAGAAGACAGCCCAACCCTCCCACACAGTCTACCACAATCCCAAGGTCACAGGCTGCCCCTCGAGGGCCCAAGACCTCAGCACAGCTACACGCAGCGTGGGAAGCATCCATGAACTCTGTGACTCTGCCTTGCCAACTTCTTCGTCATCAAGACAGCTGAGATCCAGCCCTTCTCGGTCCCCATGACTCCTGCCCTGGTCCCCTCCTCAGTGGTCCTCATAGCAGGCATGGCCAGCTTCTTCCTTAGCTCCTAGGCCTGAGGCTGCGTGGGCAGCTCAGTGACTGAGCAGGTCCCCATTCACCCAGCAGACTGAAAGGCTGTAAACAGCCTGGCTCTGCGGCTTCCCATATGGCAGGTGGCCAGATTCTTTTTGTTGTTTTAGCAATTGATTAAGTTTCTCCACTGCCCCCTTGGGGGGTAAGTGGTTAGACAAAATGCCAAGACCGCAGCCCAGCACCTTGGCCTGGGAAACCCCGCCTAATGACCACAGGGTCACAGGCCCAAAGGAAGTGGCCAGGCCTCTCTTAGGCTCTGCTTATAACCTGAAACCCAAGTGACTGTCTGCTTGCATGGCTCACCCCAAACAGCCCAATACATATGCAGAGGAAGGCTGAGCTTATCAGGAAAGGCCGGACAGACACCAGGCCCCAGTTCTGAGGTGAGTGCATAGCTCTCAACTAAGTCACTTGCTGCCCAGAAGCAGAGTGAAGGCAGGGTCAATCTTAGGCCTCTTGCAAGTGTGCCCCTTCCTCTGCCATCTCCTGGTCACAGCTCCTCACTGATTCCCAGCTCTGTGTTTCTGCTTCCCCTCTCTACCATGACCCACAGGCCACTGTGCAGGAATTCACACCAGCAGTATTGTCCAGTGGCCAGCACAAGCTCCAAGGAAAACAGGCCTGATGTCAGCACCCAACCACTTACTCTACTGAACAGCCTTGAACAAGCTATCTGACCTGAGACTTGAGTAAAAACAGTCCCCCGATCAAGGCTAGGAAGAGCTGATGGCAAAGCCCTGATGTCAACCCCAGCACAGATCCCCACGCCCTGGCAATATATTCTCCCTGGAGACCTTTAAGGAGGTCAGAGGTGACACATAAAGTACGGCTTTTCTTGGTGAATTAAAGGTTGGGGCAGAGGGCAGGGAGACTGTAACACAGGTGGTGAATTAGCTGCGGAATGCTACGCCTCACCATGCGATGGTCTTCATGGTCTGCTTGACCGGATTTGGAATCACACACCTCTGCGTATGCTGTGAGGGAGTTTCCAGAGAGGTTGAGCTGAGGAGAGAGTGTCCACCCTGAATATGGCAGCACCATCGCATGGGTGCCACACAGTAAGCTAAGCCCCAGCGTTCACCTCTCTCTGCTTCTTGACTGCAGCATGGCGGGGGTCTCATAGCCCCGTTGCCATCCTTCCCTGCCACTGTGGACTGTGCCCTCCGGCCGTGTTCCAAAATAAGCCCTTCTTTACGTTGCTTTGTCACAGTGACAAGGGAAGTATCTTGGACATGCTGCTCCAGCTTCAGTTCTCCCAGAAAAGCCAGTCACTCTGGTCTAGGAAGACAGTCAGTGTTCCATACATAGCAGTCATTTTTTTAGTTTGGGGGAAGGGGTGTGTGCTGTGTGTGTTACACAGTTGCCACGGTGTGTGTGTGTGTGTGTGTGTGTGTGTGTGTGTGTGGACAGTTGCCCACAGAGGTCAAAACAGCATCAGATAGCCTAGAGCTGGAGTAAAAGGCTGTTCAGAGCTGCCAGACATGGGTGCTGGGAACCAAACTGAGGTTCTTAACCTCTGAGCCAACCCTCCAGCCCCAGCAGCGGTTATCCTAGCTGGTCACATGCTGTCTGCAGCCCCCGGAGCTAGCTCTGGCTTAATGGACAGCTGTCCCCTCTGCATCGGGACACTGCAGAGAGGAGCCCCAGGCAAGGTGGGCAGAAATAACAGCCTATGAGCTGAGAGCCCAGCCTTCGTCCTACCTGCAGCTGCGAGCGTGTTCCCTCTTGCGCACAGTTCCCCCATTCGGGAAGCAGGATCAGCCCAGTGCAGCCCCAGGAAGAAGTGAATGAGGGCATGGCTGAGAGCTGTGCCATGGCAGCAGGCTTCTTCCTGGGGAGACACTATTTCTGCCATCACTTGGTGGCTGGCCAGAATCCAAACAATTGAATACGCTGAGCTACGTGAAGACGCCATTTTCCCACCCGTAGGTCAAAGATGCCTATCAGCAGCCCACGAGGTTCAAAGAAACCACGATGGTGCACACCTGTGATCCTAGCAGAGGAAGGAAGATCATCACGAGCTTAAGATCAGCCCCATCTCATAAAATCAAAATAAATAAATGAAAACAGCTCACAAGTTCAATGGCAGGATGGATCTCGGGTGCCATTCCCAAGTGGACAGAGCACAAACCACCGAGACCTCACAGCCAGACGAGTAAGAAGTAAGACTAGAACTCGTGTGCTCCAACACCCACCATGTCCCCAAGGGTGGTACAGAGAGGGCAAGACAGGCCCCACCTGATGCATCCCAGCTAGCTGCTGCAAATCCGGGGGGTAACCAGAGAACCTCAGTGCTTGCCACCGAACATGACAATGCATCCAGCTCCCTGGGCCCTGACCCTGGTTCAGTGGGAAGCTGGAAGTGAGAGAGCCGAATCCATCTGTCCTTCACAGCGGAGCTGGAAGCAGAACTTGGAAGCATCCATCCCTCATAGGGCCTACGGTAGAGCCAGGGAGCCCTGGCATTAAAGCAGGCCTCTGAAGGGAAGCCTAGAGCAGTGGCCAACCAGGCAAGGGCAGGAAGGGGTTGGGGGGGGGAGCATCCATGCAGCATGGCCAGGAAGGAGCTAACTACCTATTTCTAGGGAACGGGAGGTACAAAGTGAACAGAATGAAGGACAAAAGGAGCTAGAGCCCACACACTCCTCTGAAGACACGCAGGAGCCCAAGTCAGCTGAGTACTCGGGCCTGGCAAGGTTCCCCCCAACTGAGGAAGAGCAGAACCACAGGCAATCTCTGGGCAGCTGAGGGGTCCCTACAGGATGCTGTAAACTTATAACTCGTCCCCAAATCAAAGGGTGCATCAGAGGGACCTCAGGGAACATGAAGCAAGAGGTGATCGTGGCACAGCGTCAGTCTGTGGAAGACACGCTCCTCACCACTGCCAGAAAGCACTAACGGTAGCTGGCCAGTGCCCTGACCCCAGGGAAAGTTTTCCTTTCTAAGAATATGGCGTGTGCCTCTCTCAGGGCAGGGAGGAGCTGCCTGCCTCACAGTGGGATGAGAGGTAGGGGCCTTGGGGCCTTCTCTGGGTGATGAAACCCTGTCTAGCTGCGGTGCGGTGGCAGTTACACAACTATATCAACTGTCAGAGCTGATCTGAGCAGACGCTCACAAAGCGTGTATTTCTGACGAGGTTACAACTCAGTTACACAGAAACACAACACGATCGCACAGAGGCTTACCACGAAGTCTCCTGGATTGTGCAATCCAATTTTCTTGCTATTAAAAATTCACGGTCCATGGTTGAGAACAGCAGCTGCCTTCTGTTTGCAAAGTCAATGCCAATCAAGGCTGCAGCGCAGACTCCCCCACAGGACCTCCTTTCTTTTCCCTTTGACCTACTTCCCTGATAAGTGACTCGCCAGCCAGACTCTGGGAACAAACACGCCCATTATTCTTGGCCCTGACTGAGGGCTGCCTGCCCATCTGGCTAATCTGTCAGGGTGGGTGGAAAGATGGATGGGTGGGTGGGTGGATGGATGGATGGATGGATGGATGGACCGACAGACATAAGAGTTAGTCAAAGTAGCTCCAGTTGTCCCACCTAGCCGTCAGACCTTACAGTGAGGTGCTCTGTTCTTTCAGCACCCCTACCCAGACTGCCCTGACAGTCACACATCTGTTAAAACTATGTCTTGGAGAAGTTGGGGGGGGGGGGCACGCAAATCCATGACCATCCTGTTGCTTGTTAGGCCTTGTCCAGAGGACATGCGGCAGCAGCTCCTGTGGCTAGCTTTGCCTGCTCACGGAGTCCTCTAGTCTTGTTATCCATAGCCCTAAGCAGTAGGGCACGTGTTGTTAAGTCACTACCCCAAAGCCTAGGTGGCAAAAGTCAGGACAACAGGGTGAGGGGATCACAAAGAGTGGGACGCCGAGATGCTGACAGTGAGGGAGCTGCAGGCTGCGGAAGACAGACAGCGGCGGCGACTCCCAAATAAGGCCCCTGCTACTGCTGTTTTTAGCCCATTCCACATAATTGGAAAAACATGGGGGAAACCAAAGCCAGCTGCCTGCGGAGGCCGCTCCAGAGGGGGCAGGGAGAGAGGCTGGCCCAGGCTGAGCACACAGGGCTCTCAGCTTCCAGCTTCCTAGGATTGAGAGTCACCCTGATCTGTGGAAACCCACAACACAGCCACTCCGGGTCTCACAGACCCCCTGGCTGAGCTGAAGGGAGCAGACTACTTGCTGTGATATGCTCTCCCGGGGGTCGGGAAGCAAAGACCCAAAGGCAAAGGTCTCCTGCCCACAGAGCCTCTGGGCCAGAATGCTCCTGAGCTCAAAGGACAGGCATGCAGTCTGTGCTCACACAAACAATGCGAGAAGTTCTTTTTAACATGATGGCACATGCCTGTAATCCTAGTACTTGAAAAGCAGTGTCAGAAGAAATGAATTTGCGGCCAGCCTGGGCTACATGCTGGGTTCCAGGCTAACCTAGGTTACACAGGAAAAGTGGAGCTGGGAAGATGGCTCAGTGGGTGCCTTGTTCTGTGTGAGGACTGGAGTTTAGATGCCCAGAACCCATATAAAAATGCGAGGTAGATGTGGTGGCTCCAAAACTTAGGAAGCAGAGGCAGGGTCCCCAAGCTAGCTATCTAGACTCGCTGAATCATGGAGCCCTTGATTCAGATGAGAAACCCTGCCTCAGTATATAGAGAGTGACCAGGAAAAATACTCGATTTCAAATGCTGGCCTCCACACGCACAAGGCCTCTCATTCAACCTCCAGCCATGCTGAGGGGGACCCTCCTCTCTCTTCATCTCAGAGGGGCAGAGATGATCCCTCAAGATCTTGAGGAATGCCCTTCCACTAGGCACTGGCTACACAAGCATCTGCCCCTTCTGCTCCCCCAGTTTATGGGATAACCCCTACTCGTCCATTAGCTGGGGCCCTGCCAGGGCCACTATGTCAGACCCTACTTCAAGGGCGACTCTGGGCTGCTCTTCAGTTGCTCGCACTCAGGACAAAGTAGGACTCTCTCTTCATGAAGTGAAGTCCGGGAATCCAGCAGTAATGTCTGGGGCTCTGATACCAAAATAGGAGGAGACAGGGGAGCTATGGCAGCAGCTCCCACTTACTTTGTGTCCATCCTAGAGGAGCAGACTCAGCCGCTCCATCCAGCCCATAGCTGGCTAGAAAACCTAGTATGTCAGAGGAGTCCCGTGACAGCCAGGCGCCTGTCCCCACCCTAGGTCAACACTGGCCTTGAACCCATAGAAATGGAAGCCATGCATAGTCAGAATCCCCAGGGTAAACACCCACTTCTGTCACTCAGTCTATTCACTGACATCTCTCCAGCCCTGTCACCACAACCCGGCATCACAGAGTCTTGGCGTTCACTTGATCCCAAACATTCCGGGAAGAATTGCTCTCTTAGTCTCAAACCAGAGTGCCTGAATGGTTCCAAGTTCAAGTTCAAAGTCAAGCCCAGCTCCTACCCGCCAAGCAGTCAGTCCTCCCTTCAACCACTCCACAGAGGACTGCTACTGTCCCTTTCTGCAGATGAAGAAACTAAACACAGGGAAGCTGAGTCTGTCTCAAAGAAAACAGCCAGGATATGGACTAAAGCCTAATATGATGGCTAGGAGACACTGACATTTAGGTGCCCTAAGGTAGCCAGGCAGTTTCCTTACCACCAGGGAGTATTACGCTCCTAGTCACAGAGCAAGACATGCCATCTACCCTTAATCCCCTTGTTCCACATGTCCATCACTCCCAACGCTCCCTTTGGGAAAGCCATGACATCACCCCAGCACAGCCCTTCTCCTGATCTTTATTCCTATTTCCCAACAAATCTGTCCTTTGGGCTGGCTAGCTACTTTCACTTATGGGACAGTTTCCCCCATATGGCCTCAAATGGACAACACTTGAGATCTCACAGATGCCCCTGCCTCCCAACTCCCAGTTCTCTTCTCCACCTCTCCACCTCACCCGTTAGGCAGCCTTACCCCAGGTGCTGGTAGCTGCCCACAGGCAGCACCCATGCCACCAACCATGAGAAGACGACAGGATTTACTGGTCTCTTTGTTTTGCCCTTGCATAGCCAGTCATGTCTCCTAGAGGTTTTTGCAATCAGTACACAGGGCATCTTAGCAGACAAAATCTGTGTCTACCTAGCACCACACCCTGCATCGTGCAGAGCTTCGCACACCAAGGGATGCTCACAGCCTACAAAGAAAACGGACACAGTGCCTGGGACATGGCTTGGCACCCTTGGCGGTCTAAGACCTCCACCCTAGTAGCCTGGGAATTTTCCAAGGGATCCAGGACAGAGAGGAAATGCTGAGGGAGGCAAGGCTGGGAATTCCTTAGAGAAAACAGCAGTCCCGAAGTCCCATTCTCATACAAAACGCTGGAGCACACCCTGTACACCTTAGCTTTTAGTCAACTTGACACAAAAAATAGGGTCTTCGGGGAGAAGGGAACCTCAATTGAGAAAAACATCTCCAAAGTTGGAGGACTCAGCCCTAAACTTTCAAACCTCTCCTCTCAAAACTCAGGGGATCTATGCAGAAGAGGGGGCAGAAAGACTGGACTAGCCAAAAATGGTGGAAACAGGATTTGCCAGGCACAACAGGTGAGATGCACATTTGAACTGACTTCATAGACATGGGGTGAAGACATGATGTCCTGCCCCTAGTCAATTGAGAGCTTCTTGGAAAGTGAAAATCCGTTTTCTTCAATGGAGTGACACTGGGTGTATCAACCACACTCCAGGAAAGGCCTCATGCTCAGAAGCAGTTGGCCAACACAAATCAGACTCACTAGTTTGGGGTGTGTGCGTGCGTGGGGAGGACTTAAGAGGAGATGAAAAAAAAAGACAGAATATTATCAAAATATATTACATAAAATTTTCAAAACATAAATAAGATTTAAGGGGGCTGGAGAGATGGCTCAGCCCTTAAGAGCACTGTCTCCTCTTCCAAAGGTCCTAAGATCAATTCCCAGCACCCACATGGTGGCTCACAGCTATCTGTAACGAGATCCGGTGCCCTCTTATGGTGTGCAGGCACATATGCAGGCAGAATGCTGTATAAATAATAAATCTTTAAAAAAAAATTTTTTTTAAGTAAGATTTTAAAAAGAGAAGAAAATGCCTCTATCACAGTCAAATCTATAAGCATTTTCTTGATTAATATTTGGTTTGGGAGGGCCCAGCCCACCATGGCTGGCTCCATCCCTGGGCAGGTAGTCTGCGGTTATATAAGAGAGCAGGCTGAGCAAGCATGAGGAGCAGACAGAAACAGGGCTCTTCCACAGCCTCTACTTCAGTTCCTGCCCTAATTTCCTTCCCTTCATGATGGACTGTGACCTGAAAGACAAATAAACCTTTGCTCCCCAAGCTGCTTTTAATAGTGGTGTTAATCACAGCAGTAGAAACCTTTTATCTCATCTGGAAACATCTCCCTCCTTATAACAGAACACCCTAGTCAGGGCATCTGCAACCAAAGTAGAAACATCTGATTTAGCATACAGAAGTCCACACTGACTAGAGGATGCCCTAAGCCTGTCATGCAACCCCCATCCAAGGAGGCCTCTGACTGACACAAAATGCTTTTTTCCTGTGTACTTGGCATTCTCATCACTCTAGACGTGCCTTTAATATCTGGTGGAGACAGAATTCTTAGCAAAGTGGAAAATGTCCTGTGTGCATTGAAGTCACCGAGGAACCTGGCTCCCACGGGAAGGGCAGGGCCAGCTGCTCATCCTGAACTCCAATGCCACGGGTATCTGCAACCTAAGTTCCACACTACAGAGCACACGGCAGGGACCAGGAAACCCTCAGAGTCACACCCCATGCCCCGACAGCAGCTGGGGCTGAGCAAGGACAACCCTACACCGGCATACACCAGGAGACAGCTTCAAGGAAGCTGCTTAGACCAGGTGTGGTCAAAGGCAGCTGCCTCCCCTGCCTTTCCCTGGGACAGTGGGACAATGGTGCAGGAAGCAGGCTCTGTCCCCAGAAGAAAAAAGGGAGGACCAGCCTCAGGCTGACCGCATTCCTCATCCCTCACAGAACAAGCCCCAGAGTCAACGCAGAGAGCTAGCCTCTGCTCCTGCCTTCATGCATGCTGGGTAAACAGTCTATGGACCCAGGTACATCCCCAGCCTAGTTCTGGGTTCTGGATTTTTTTCCTCATCCTGGCAGCCTAGATGCCAGGCTAGTTCTTGGGTACCAGAAAAAGCTACCCAAGGCGCCACAGCAGGAAGTACATTTCCCTGAGATGAGAATGCTGCCTATTGTACAATGTACAATGATGACACCAGGAGCCCGGAAGCAGCAAATGCTGAAAAGTGAGGCCTGAGCCAAAAGGTAGTAAGCAAGTGTGTGAATCAAAGAGGAAAATCTGTGGACGTGATGGCGCATGCCTTTAATCCCAGCACTCAGGTAGCAGAGGCAGGCAGATCTCCAGGAATTTGAAGCCAGCCTTGTTTACATAGCGAGTTCCAGGACAGCCAGGGCTACATAGTGAGACCCTGTCTTTAAAAACAACAACAGACATGCTAAAGTGGATGGTGAGAGTCCATAAAGCCTCAACTTAAAAAGAACTACAGGGGCAACCAAGGAACACTGAGAACAGGGGAAAAGTCTTCTCCAGGGAAGGGCCCACCAACTGCTTATCTCACATGAAGTGATCAGCCCAAGTTCACACTTTATACTTTACTGTGTATAAAGTAACAGTATACAGACTGAGCAGGTTATATTTAAGAATATAAGTATACATGTTGTGGATATAAACATGCTTTTGTTGTGGATGTGGGACTGATTCAGATGGTCCACAGCAGCAGACTATTTGCCTCATGCCGGCTCTGAGGGTGCTCTTTGCCAGCTGCAGATAGTTTAAATCTGAGGACTCTGGAGAGAGAATAAATACCAGAGCCCAGAGTGTGGGAGCCCCAAGAAAGAACACGCTGCTCTGCTTCCCCCTTGCTGCTCCTGGTTGCTGTTGTAAGACAAGAAGTTGGAGATCTCCTGAAACGAGGATTGGACTGGCTCCAAGGAACCTGACAACCCTAATCAGCAGGAAGCAGCTAAGAGAACTGTGTCCCCTCTCCCACCTGGTGTTGGGGTACTAGAAGGGTTTAAGGTGGAGTACGGAGAAAAAGATATAAGAAACGTAAATAAGAGTTTAAAAAAAACCTAACACCTACATTTATATACACATATATATGCATTTGTGTGTGTATGTATGTATGTATGTATGTATATGGAAGGGTTTGGAGGGAGGAAAGGAAAGGGAAAATTGTGTAATTATATTATAATCTTGAAAAGAAAATAAAAACTATTTAAAACAAGGGGAACCTGCTCTCTGTGTCAGAAAGAAAACATTCACTAAGGCTGCCAGGCCACCTTCATTTGCACAGTGTTAAAAGAGAGGTAAGACTTTGGGCGAATGAGACACAAGAAGAAACTTAAATGACAAAGATGCAGGAAGGCCACACCAACTCCACGTCTGCGCTCACGATGCTCCAGATATGGTATTCCGGAGGACAAAAATGGCACGGAGGAGAAAAGCACAGTCACGGTGCCACACTGCGAGCTTACCACTAAGGCCACAATCCTTTGGTTTTCACAGTTCACAGCTTTGGGCTAAAACTCAGGACAGCGAACATTTAGGGTGTGATCAGATTTTGACATGCTCAGCACTCTGAAGGCACTACCAAGTCAGGACAGCAGTTTTTAAATGAGGGACCCATGATTCCCAGAAAGCTGCTCTACGTGTCGAACATAGCCCAGAGTAGACCGTGAACCCCAGCTCCGGCGGTGGCAATGCCTGGAGCTGAGCCTTGTGAAGGGTCCACCATGTTTACTTTGGAGACACTCAAGCTGGTGACAGCCACCCCCACCAGCCACCACCTCCCTCAGTCCCTGCAGTGCCAATGTTCCACCTCACCTGCCTTACACGTCTTGCCATTGTCCTGCAATTGCACACCAGTCGGGCAGGCACACGAGTAGAAAGGCTCCCTTGGGGACAGCAGGCAGAGGTGGGAGCAGCCGCCGTTGTCCTCCTCACAGCGAGTGTGGACTGGTGAAAACAGGACAGAATAGCAGAAAATCACAGTGCAAGGTGTGTGACTCCTCCACTGCCCTGCAGATCATTCCCAAACGAGTTGGCATCCCCCCTCATCCCCGTGTGTCTTGCTGGACAGCTGTCTCTCTGGCCCAACACCACGACACCCTCTCCTGATATCAAGAGTCTTCCCTACAGGCCCCCTCGTCCTACCTCACCGCTGACCACCCACTGTTAGGGCCTACAGCCTTGTCAGCAGTTCTGCAGTTTCTCAGAAACCATCCCAGACCTGTCCTGCCCCTGGAGGGAACATTTTTCCCACCCTGAGAGGCCCCAACAAGATGACAAACTTTGAAAGGGTACTACTCTCCCCAGAAAGTTGTCCACCATGCTTCCATGGAAATTCTCAGGACCTATTTACGTGGCAAGGCCTAGGAACCCTGGGTCAGTAGATTCCTGAGCACATGGTTCCCCCTCTCCCTTCTCTCTGATCTGCCTGGACCCTGCAGGCTCCATCTATACCGGGTGACCACACTCAGGCCCCTCCCCAGGCCCTTCTAGGAACAATGTCCACTCCACCCCCAGTGCCTGCTCACACTTACAGGGAGGCTGCCGCTCCTGGCTCAGCACCTGAATGTCCATGGGTGAGTAGAGAGCACTGAGGATCTCCTTCCTCTTCTCCCCTGTCCACTTGTTGCAGGCGTGGATAGAGCGTGTCTGCCAGTCTGTCCAGTAGAGTGTGTCCCCAGAAAGCGTCAGGGCAAAGGGGTGAGTGAGGCTGCCTTCCACCACCTTCTGCCTGCAGCAGACAGGAAACGGGCAGAGGGGTCAGGGGAAGCCCTCTCAGACCAACTCTGCCCCCTCTGAAGGCCCTGGGGCCAGCATAGACCCCACCATGTCTGTCAGACCAAAGGAAAACAGCTGTGAGCACACCCCTCCAGGAAGCCTTTCCAGGTGTACATGGGTACTGCCACAGCCAGCCAGGACCCCAGGCCTGAGGAAGAAACAGAAATGTCTCTGGACAGTGGGACGAAGTGTCCCCTGGAGAAGAAGGAAGCATGCAGCCACACCTGGAGTCAGTCTCTGAGAAGCCCGGCTCCCTAGCCCTGATGTGCACACACAACTTCCTGCTAATTCAGCCAGATGTGCTCGGTCCCACTGCCCACATCAGCAGCAGGGAAACACTTTTGGTCCTTTGTGCTCAGAATGTCCCGTGCAGTGGACATCGTGTTTAATGAGATTATGAACTCTGGTAACAGGACAGCAACTTGCATAGAGCCAGCGCCTTGTGATTGCTAACGACCACACCTGCTGCAGAGGGCTCTGGCCAGCTGTGTGGCCTTGGGAACTACCTATTATCATACAGGTGATATGGCGTTACTGTGAGCATTAAATGAGCTAGTAAACGTCCCTGGACACTGATACTACCGAAGAGTTGCCACTCTCCCCATCACAGTAGCGGCCACCTCTTGTCACGGCCCCTTGCCCAAGGCTCCCAGGCTAGCAGCTTTCCAGAGTCTGGGCCAGTCTCGGTCATGCTGGGATAACTTTCTCCCACCATCTAGTGTCCCCGGGATGGCCTCATTTCCAAATCCCAGACCAGACCCTGACCAGGGTAACCTGTGTGTATCCCCACCCGCCCCACAGAAGCCAGGACCCAAGGCTGACCGTCATCCCAACATGGACGGAAGTGGGCCTTCCCAATCTCACTCAAGCCTTCAGGGGGACCGTCAGCACCAGCTCCTATGCCCCTAGGCCAGGAGCGCTTCCAGCACAAAAATCAGATTAACCTTCCCATGACGAGCCCAAGACCTGATGCCAACTCAGAAAATAATATTTGGTCATGGAGTAAACTACCCCTTACCCAATACAAAGCTCACAGCTCTGTCTCAAGTGTAATAATGGCACAGGGCTACACCGAGCAGGCCAGAAAGCTCTAACAGCCATCATCAAGCAGGAGAAACATCCTTCTTATTCATCCACTTGTCTCCTCCACTGATTAAGCACCTACTGTGTACCCAGCTCTCTAGCAAGACTGGAGATACAATGATAATCACCCGGCCCCTGCCATACTGGAAACACAATGGCAGGGGTAGCACTGACTGTCCCAACCCCAGCCAGGCTCAGGCCCTGACCAGCAACTCCAAAATCCAAGCCAGTCTAAACATTGAACTTAATTGTTTTTGTTTGTTTGCTTGTTTTATTTGTTTATATTATTGAACTTACTTGTTTTTAAGATTTATTTTATTTTTATTTACATGTATGTGCATCTGTGTGTAGGTAACTGCATGAATGCAGTTGCCCAAGGAGGCCAGAGAGGGCATCAGATAAGCCTCCCAACAGGAGGAAAGCGAACTCAGGTCCTCTGCAAGAGCAAGTGCTGGCAACTACTGAACCACCTCTCCAGCCCCTGAACACTGAGATTTTTCTCACTCATTTCACAACAAAAATACGAGTCAGCTATACTCTTTTCTCTCTCTCTTTTTTTTTTCCCTTTATGTTTTTACTTTTTTTTAGTTTTTCAAGAGAGGGTTTCTCTGTGTAGCCTTGGCTCTGTGTTTCTCTGTGTAGCTTTGTAGACCAAGACAGCCTTGAACTCACAGAGACCTACCTGCCTCTGCCTCTCAGAGTGCTGGGATTCAGGCATACCTGGCTCTTTTCTCTTTTTTAAAAATAGTGTGTGTATGTGGTATGCACGAATGCCCCAGCAACTGTGTGGGGGTCAGAGGGCAACTTCCAAGAACTGGTTCTCTCCCTCCACCATGTGGGTTTCGGGGACGGAGCTTAGTAGTCAGGCTTGCACAGCCAGCCATCTTGGAGGGCAATGCATGTTTCTTTCTACCTAGGAACAGTCAACATATTGCTGTGGAAACGGTCACACCAGCTGTGACGTCAGGCATGGAACCTATGCTCTATTCCCAAAGTCACCAGGCAATCCCGGGGGGCTTTAGGGAAGAACCTAGGGCCTGAGTTAAGGAACTTCAACTCCCTGGGGCAACAGGGTGTAGGAGGAGGTCACCTCGGCCACCGGGCACTCACCGGAAGGAGCCGTCCAGGTTGGCACGGTGGATGAAGCTGAGCTTGGCATCAGCCCAGTACAGCTTCTGCTCCTCCAGATCGATGGTCAGCCCATTGGGCCAGTAAATGTCGGAGTCCACAATGATCTTCCGGGTACTGCCATCCATCCCTGCCCGCTCGATCCGGGGTGCTTCCCCCCAGTCAGTCCAGTACATGTACCTAACAGGGAGGCGGGAATAAGAGGAGAGACACAGATGTGAGGATTGCTTCCTATCTCCAACACAGGCCTGAAAGCTCACCCATCAGGCCTACCAAATACAGTCTGAGGGACCAGGCCAGGACCCTAGACTTTTAGGTTAAGGAATTAAAATACAGCCAAGTACTGCTTGAAATGCTTGAAACAGGAGCTCACGTCCACCACCACCTCCGTCTCCTGTAGCCAAGGCTGGCCCGATCCCACTCCTGCCTCCACCTGCCAAGTGCTAGGATGACAACCATGTGCCGCCATGCCTTGTTTTTGTTTTTTCTTAATACTCATTTTTTAGTTATGTGTATGTGTGTGGATACAGGGTGGGTATGTGTGTGAGTGGAGGTACCTGCCAGGTCCACAAGAGATGTTGGCATAACTGGTCATAAACTGCTCAAAGTGGGTCCTAAGAACCAGACAGAGGCCCTCAGGAGGAGAAGTGCTGGGCCAGGCCTGCGGCCCTGTGGAACACGTTCTTAAGAATATAAACTGTGAGGGCTGGAGAGATGGTTCAGCAGCAGTAAGGACACGGGCCGCTCTGGCAGGCTCAGATCCCTGTACCCACATGGAGGCTGACAGCACTCTGGAACTCCACTTCCAGGGGATCTCACAGCTTCTTACAAACCCAACGGACACTGCACGCATGCGCGCGCGCGCACACACACACACACACACACACACACACACACACACACACGCACACACACGGTCCAGTTACATAAACACACGCAAAACTCTCATGCACATAAGATAAAACCTAAACCTTTAAGTATTTTTACATACATACATATATACACACACAGTTGAGCTGATGAGCTGGCTCACTAGCTAAAGGCGCCTGCTGCACGAGCATTCGGGTCTGAAGTGCTAAATGATAGATAGTCCCAGAGCCTACACAAAAAAGCAGGTGGTGCTAGGGTGGTGGCACACACCTGTAATCCCAGCACTCAGGAGGCAGGGGCAGTGGATCTCTGTGAGTTCTAGGCCAGCCTGGTCTACAGAGCGAGTTCTAGGACAGCAGGGGCTACACAGAGAAACCCTGTCTCCAAAAGCAAAAATCAACAACAAAGCAGGATGGGAGGTAGCACAGCAGGAATAGCAAAGGAAGACACTGCCTCTCCAACTGGAAAGAGAAAAGTGAATCCTGAAATTCAGGATTACAACTCCCGCATACACACACATAATCATCCTCTGAGGGCAGAGGGCTGGTTGTAGCTCGGTGACAGAGCTCCTGCCTGGCACGCACAAAGCCCTGGGCTCGATCCCCAGACCTAGAGAAAAGGGCAAAGACTTGGTGCCAGAGTATATAATCTGCACTGGACATCACTGACCAAAATACCACTGGTTGCCCCTGGCTCTGTACTCTTCCAACCTGTTCGCAGTTAAGAATAGGCTGTGAGTACCTTCCCCTCTCCCTGTTAGAAATATTTCTCATTCGGTCCAGCGCACACCTGTCATCCCTAGCACCAACGAGACCGAAGCAGACGATCACTGGTTCAAAGCCAGCCTGGATTACACAGTGAGTTTGGGACCCGCCTAGGATGGATGATGGATATGAAGCCACAGTGGATATGCACAGGAAGAACAGCAATGACTCCCAGGAAGGTCTGTGAGGAGGAGGCTTTCAGAGAGCCATGTAGGGAAGCTCCCGACAAGGGGCCCATGACCTCTGTCTATCTGCAAGGCACCCCATTACTCCCCTTACTGTGCCTTTACGTGTGCTGTGCCCAGACATCAGCATCCAAGTCAACAAGACCCAACCCAGCCAGTGTTTCTGTGATTCCCATCTGCTGTGCTGTGGCCCAGAGCTAAGGCCAGGCAGAACAGTAAGGTCAGTATTCCACATTTTCTCCAGCTCCTGAAGTGTGCAGGTTTCCTTAAATGGGGAACTGAAGGGCTGCTGGCTCAGTGGGGATAGGCCCATGTCAGTTCCAGTACTGCTGTAGGGCAAGCATGCAGAACAGAGGCCATCCTCTCTCCCAGAGAAGCGAGGCAGATGCTGACTAAGGGCCACGCTGCAGGGATGCAATGCTGGGCAGTTGCTTCAAGGCAGTACCAGCTGCAGAGAGGACCAGCAGCCCTTGCAGCCCCACCCGGATATGCAGCTGGACTTTCTCAGGCTAAGCTGGAGTCTTCCAAGCTTCAGAGCCCTCTCTGCCACTTCTAGCCACCCGGGTCCTGGGCTGTGCACACTGAGGTGAGCATTTGGACAACAGCCATCCTTCTCAATGGTGGCTGGGGCAGGATCCCCTCATCTAAGGCTGGCTCCAGAGGAAGGCACGAGGGCATAGCAGAGGCTCCCACAGGGCTGAAGGGAGTGCCAAGTTTCCCTTTTCCACTTCCTTTCACTCTCCCCACAATGTACCCCACAGCTTTCACGTCCTTATTTATCCAAGGCAGAAGAAGGAAGCCTGAGACGTCCTGTCCAGGGCAGTAATGCCAAGGTCAACACTGGCCCGAGGGCAGAATTTGAAAGGAACAGCCACGGAGGTAACCCCTGGGAAGAGCTTCCAGGGAAGGAGTCAGAAGCAAGTACACAAATGGACCACTCAAACCTTTAATAAGGACAGCCAGGGCCAAGGAGGCTGACTGGCCAAGGGTGATACAGGCCACAGCGGCCTAGGTGAGAATGGAGAGTACGGAGTTCCCTGCATCTCCACACAAACGCACAGTGCCCACCCAGTCCAGCACCCCCCAGCGCAGTCAAGTACCTCTCAGCCATCGTGGTTAAAGGTAAAAAGAGGCTGGAGAGATGGCTCAGGGGCTAAGACACTGGCTCCTACACGGGGCCTGGATTCAATTCCCAGCACCCACACAGTAGCTAACAAGCTTCTGTGACTCGTGTTCCAGGGATCCTATGCCCTCTCTGACCTCTGTAGGTACCAGGCATGCACATGGTACACAAACATACCCACACCTAATTTTTTTTAAAGAGAGGCGCGAAGAGATAATAAAACCGCATACACACAGGGTCTTTTATGTGGTAGAGGAAGAGCATGCGTGTTACTGCAGCAGCATTCACCCAACCCAGGCTGTTCTTAGTGTTTTCCTGTGACACGAGAACGTCACGCCAGCTCCGTATAGATGGAGACACAGAGCATCATGTCACCCTTTGCCAGCTGCTCCTGCCTTCAGAATAGAACTCGACCCTAGGCACTTTCTATCCCCAGCCTGCTACATGCCTGGGCCAAGCTGCTGCCCTCCACTGCCATCTAGAACTGCTATCAGGGAGCCAGGCCCAACCCACAGCCGAGGAAGCCCCGTGAGCTTGAGTCATCCCTTCCCACAGATGCAGTCTTCTCTACCCCAGAGCCTTTGCACTGGTCATTCCCTCTCTACAACCAGAAGCCTGGAACACTGCCCTTTCCAGACCCTGCCTTACTCTCCTGGTGGCACTTATTCCTCTCAGACATACTGTGCCTGAATCATTTTGTCCCCCACCCCCACCAGTTCGGGCACTGGAGCAATGGAGAAGCCCACAACTTGAGAATGGGCCTTCCTGCCCACGTTCACAAATGCTGCCCCTGGGCATGGGGTAAGGTAGAGCTGTGGTACTCTGTCCCAGGAGGAGTGAGAAACCTGGGGAGAGAGAGAGACAAAAGCACAAAGGGGTCCTGTTGAGAAGTGGGGTGCTAGCCCCGAGCCTGTTTTATCACACTCTCCACGGACTGGTCCCTCTTGGCCACAGATACCCTCCTGGGATAATGGCCGATACCTCAGGAGAAGACTGTGGGGCTGCTGAAGTCCACATTACTGAAAGGCCGGCTCTGTGACAAACAGACGACCTCAGCCACATCGTCTGCCCTTGCTAGTCTGCTCCTCTAACTCCTTGAACCAAGCAGTGGCAATCCTCCCAGTGCACAGTGCAAACGCTCCAGCCAAGCCCAGGAGCATGGGTGCAGGCCGCGGCAGCTCTCCCCACTCAGCTTCTGCTCAGCCCATAGCTAGCACGAAGTCAGCCAAAGTAGCTCACTGAGAAGGGTCACAAGAAGGCAGGGCCATCAGGTTCAGACAGTGCCCTGTGGCCAGACAGAGCCAGAAGATGGGCTTAGGGTCCTCGGCAGTGGCAGAATGCAGAGCATGGGGCACCAGACTGGCTCCACAGAGCACCTACGAGGCTTACAGTACACACACACACACACACACACACACACACACACATACACACACAGATACACACACACAGACACACAGGCAAGGTCCATAGCCCACATCATGCTTCCTCATCTGGGAGACCACAGCAGGCATTTCTCAGAAGCTCTGGAGACATTAGTAAAGCTAAAATGTTGTGTGGGGGGGGGGACTGGGAGGAGAAGAGGGAAGGGAAACTGTGGTCAGGATGCAAAGTAAATAAATAAATTAATTAAATTAATTAATTAAAAAAAAAGCTAAAATGTCAACTGAAAACAACACAGTCTATGAAAAAAAACAAAACAAAACCCTGTGTCTTGCCCAAGACAGTCTGTCTTGCTGTTCTCACAACTGAGCCAGCACAGAATTTCAGGGTCATAGCCACATAAAGGCAGTCTAGACAAGGACCACCCCAGGGTCAACCCTGAGAAAAGATGGACGGAGGAATGGCAAGGAGTGAACGAGGAAACTGTCCATTTAGAAAAGTCTACAGTGAGGTTAGATGGTGAAACTAGCAAGCCCCATTAGCCTGTAGCTGAAGGACATTCACTGTTTGACTGCCGGTCCCTTCTGAAGTGGCCTTCGTTGCAGCCAGTCATATGGGCTCTACAGAAGAAACCCTGGTCCCATGCCCACCTACCAGACCAGAGAAAAATGGAGATTTACCCATGTGCAGGATCTAGGGCAATGGCCCTTGGCTGGTCCAGGTCCTGCCAGAAAAGAACCTTACGGGACGTCCCATTGAGGTTGGCCACCTCGATGCGGTTAGTCTCCGAGTCTGTCCAGTACAGCTTCTTGCCAACCCAGTCACAGGCCAGGCCGTCGGGTGACACGAGGCCAGAGATGACAATGCTCTGTGCGGCAGTTCCAGTCTGGTTTAGGAAGGTCTGTTTGATGGCCTCCTCGCTCACGTCCGTCCAGTACACGGCACCCTTGGAGAACTGGAAGTCCACAGCAGCTGCGTCCTCCAGGCCACTGGCCACAATGGTGGACTCCAGCTTCACTCCACCCGCATCCACTAGCCGCACGTCCCGGCGGTTGGCAAAAAGCAGGAGAGGTGAGGCTGTGGGCAGAGAAAAGGGTCAACGAGCTGAGCAGGAGAGGAACCATGTCCCAGGGACAAAGGGAAAGAGAATCATAATGGTTACCTCTGATACCCCCCCTGCCCCTGCCCAGCACCCCTCCTCTGGTCCCCTGTACCCAAGACTCCTTCCTTCCAGTGGTCCAGGGGGTCCCTTGGGGAGAGGCCAGTTCAGGGAGAGAGGCAGGAAGATTTCCCAAACCCCCCAAACGCTGGCCCTGCTGCTCCCCAAACTGGAAAGACCACTTCCCCACTTCACGTTGCTCTCAAGAGTTCAGGTGTGCTCTTCAAAGGCACTCAGGGGTGAGGGCGGGGCTGGGGGGAGATTTGTAACCTAGAATTTTTTTCTTCAATCCTCACTGGGAGCCAGGAGGCCAGGCAGTGCTCCCAACTCTGAACCACTGAGGAAACCACACACTTAATTCCTAAGTTTTAAGAGGAACCCACAACATACTCCTGGGAAGCTAGCTTTCCCTCTAGGAGACCTGGCAGTAGCCCCAGGGGCCCACAGTGAGGCAGGCCAGAATGTAGGTGGCTCCCCACCCTCCTCCCCTCCCCCACCCAGGGGACCCTAGATGACAAGGGCACTGTAGCACCCCATGGCTCCACAAGCCCTCTTCTCCTAAAGTGGAAGCAGCAAAGGAAAGCACAGAGGAGGAGGAAGAGAAAGTTCTGGAGAGACACCGGAGTGAAAGAAAAAAAAAAGAGCCACAGCGGCAGAGCCAGGGTACCTCCCTAGGACACTGCTGGGCAAGCAGGAATGCTTGTGCCAGGGGGCTCTGGGGTCTCCTGTTCCAGTGGGGAAGCAGACACTGAGCAAGGGCATATGCAACCAAGAGCCTGTTGTGGGATCAGGTTAATGCTGTGAATGGGGCAGGGTGGGGGACAGGACGGGAGCCGGGCACAGTCCAGGAGAGGGCTTCATGCTGTCTAAGTGGTCAGAGGAGGCGGCACGCGAGGGAGATGAAAACCCACGCAGAGTTCCTGGGGTGGAAACACACAGGGGCAGCACTGTGAGGACAGAATGCAGAGCAGGCTGGTCCTACAGGTCCCTTCCCTACCGGGGGACTTTTCCATGTGCCCAACACCTCTCAGCGCACAGGCCCCTGGCAGAGCAGAGGTCCTAACTGTATATCCTTCAAGACAAACCAAGAGGGATGACCCTTTCAGTCTCCAGCTTGAGCCCTGAAAGTGACATGGACTCGCAAGAAAGTATAAAAAGGAAGAGGACAGTGGGCAGCAGAGCTAGCATGGGGCAGCTGGGAAGAAGGACGAACATACGCACGGATCCCAGGACTACACCCAACACCGCAAGCTGCACTTTGGAGTCTCTGGCCTGGGGAAGGTTGCATGCTAAGAGCAAGCCCAGCTTGCACCACACCTGGGACCCTTGAGATCACCAGGAAAAGCTCATGGACCATCCTCTAAGGAGACAAAGGTGAGGACGGGACAAACCATTTGGACAATCCCATCACACCTGTTGCACTAAGGACCACAAAGTAAATGGCTCAGCAGATCAGAGCACGTGCCACCCCTCCAGAGATCCCAGGTACAATTCCCAGCATCCACACGGCGGCTCCCGGTGGCCTGTAGCTCCAGCTCCAGGGGACCGCTGGTCCCTGTAGTCACACGCACACACCCAGACACATGCGCACACAACTTAATACACCTTAAAAGCAAGACGGATGACTCCTGACGAATGATTGCCGACGTTGATCTCTGGTCTCCACAAGAAAACACACACACACATACACACACACACACACACACACACACACCACACCACATCATTATAAATCTATGTGCCCTGGCACTGAGAGCTTGAGAGAGCACGCGCTGGTGACAGACACTAATAAAGGTTTGGTCCACTAGAAGAGTCTCTGCCTCAAGGTTGGTAAATACGTATTTTCAAATGTTAACTCTGAATTCCGCTTCTGTTACTAGAAGGCTTCCTGTACCAGTATTACTTTGGAAGCTGAACATGATAAGGCAAGAGGCCAGGCGTCTCGGGAGGGCCCCGGTGGGCTCCAAGGCCATCAGTACCCTCCCTGGGAAACAAGCAGGGCTCAGGCCACCAACATGAGAAGGCACACCAGGAAGATGCTGGTGGCAAGGGCTCCCCAGGCCAGGGTCAGCTCTACTAGACTTGGGGTTCTGGGCTTCACTCTGGCCTGGCTCCCCGTTAGGAGATCCGAAGTAAGAAATGTTACCACTCGGCTGAGCCTCAGTTTCCTCACAACACATACCTAAAACTAATGTTTTGACCTGTCATGGTGGCACATGTCCACATTAGAAGGATCAGAAGTCCAAGGTCATCCTTAGGTATATAGCAAACTGAAGGCCAACCTGGACTACAGGAGACCTTGACTCAAAATAATGACAGCAAAGAGTTAAATGTTTTGAAAACATTTTGAAATGTTGTTTTGAAATGTTCAGCGGACAGCTGAATGGGCCAAATCCCCTATGACGTCCGACAGACTCCTTTGGTCCACCCCGATGTATCAGTTTAAATATATATATATATATATATATATATATATCCTTTCAGAGCAAGAACATGGACATCCCATGACCCCAGAGATTTCAGCACCCACAATCAGGGAAGGGAGCCAACAGCTCAGAATCATCTCTGACGGATGTATATCTATTGCTCCCAAGACCCCAGCAAATCACTGTCAGAGAAAAACACCAGCTCAGGCCCCCTCCTGCCTTGGCACCAGGCCCCGTGGTCAGTTTATCGCCCCTACCACAGCAGAATTGGGACTCTGAAAACCCCAGTGCCAACAGTCCCATTTTTACCCATGTAAGTATAGCCAATATTTATATATAGAATTCCTAACAGATGGTTTGCCTTCCACTCCAATAGCCCGTGTTTTACACTGTTTACAAAGTCACCCCAATCAAGGCACAATTCCAGGTAATTCAACCCTTCGCTGTGACCCCAAAATAAGGAGCAATCTCAGCCCATGCCTTATTTATAATCACAAAGCATTACATTGGGCCTCGAGTGCTCAAGGAGTGGGTGTGAGCCTGTGCGTACACGGTGAATGGGGGTGAGAGGAGGCTCCGTCTAGCACCAACCCAAGGGGGAAGGCCAAGCCACACAAAGACTAAAGGCTCACATACAAGACACTACCAACTCATACACACACACACACACACAGTCACACAGTCTCACACCACCTAAGCAAGGAGCCCCAAAATGTGGCGCTGGCCATGGGTGCACTACGTAAGCTTTCTGGAAGGGAGCTGGCGTTTCAAAGAAAGAAGACGACACGGGAAACAGTGACCAGATGGCAGCAAGACATCAAGCGGCGGCTACGCACCTCAAATCTGTGGGTTCTAGTATAAGACACACCTCACCCTCCTCAGCCCCTAAGCTCTGGATATCTACCAGCATGGGACACTCACAAGATCATTTACACACGTCCTGTATCCAATCCATGTGGACCCAGGACTCCTCGTCCTGCTCCACCCACCTTCTTCTGTCTGATGCTCACCCAATACTGCCCATCCAGTGCCCCCTATCCCTCCTCCACTGCCCACAGAGCTCAACACTCTTTTTTTAATGCATACTGATACATTGCCTCTGTGTGTGTGTGTGTGTGTGTGTGAGAGAGAGAGAGAGAGAGAGAGAAAGTGTGTGTGTGTGTGTGTGTGTGTGTGTGTACTAGAGGCCAGAGATTGATGCTAGTGTCTTTCCCAGTCACTCTTCTTAAAAAAGATTTAGTTAGTTTTTGTTTTTGTTTTTTGGGTGGGTGCTCTGTTTTCATGCACACCAGAAGAGGGCACCAGATCTCATTATAGATGGTTGTGAGCCACCATGTGGTTGCTGGGAATTAAACTCGGGACCTCTGGAAGAAGAGCCAGTGCTCTTAACCTGCGGGCCATCTCTTCAGGCCCCAATCACTGTTTTTGAGATAGGGTCTCTCAAATCCTAGAACTTATTGCTTTGGCTAGGCTACTTTGGCCAGTGAGTCCCAGGGATCCTCCTGTCTCTACCTCCCCAGGATTACAGGAGCACAGCTTTTATTTGTTTACTTCATTTATATGTGACTGCTTACTTATTAGTCTGTGCTTGCCTGGGTGAGCTTATGTGCGCTGTATGTGCGCAGCGCCATGGGGAGGCCAGAAGACAGCATTAGGTCCCTAGAACTGGAATTGCGGGTGGTTGTGCGCAGCAGTGCGAATGCTAGAAACCAAATCTGAGCCCTCTGCAAGAGCAGTCAAGTGCTTTCCACTGCTGGCCCCAAAACAGGCTAGCCTCAAACTCAGGATGCTCCCACCTCGGCCTTCTCAGGGCTGGGATTGTGAGCTGCCCGCGATGGATGCCAAGAACCAGATCCTGGTCCGCTGAGAGGAGCTAACCACTTGACTGCTGAACCATCTCTCCAGCCCAGAATTTTGTTAAAAATGGAACTGGCAGGAAAATGGTAGTCTACGAAACTCCCCACGTCTGTCACTGAACCATGAACTATAAGACAGGCCGGGGCGGTATGCTGTGTTCCACAAGCCAGGAAGCTCTACGCCTCTCTTAAGAGGCCATGTTCAGCTCTATGCTGAGGGCGGAAAGGAAGCTGAACTGAAGCAACAAGGCCTGGTCGATCCTCTCCAATCACGGAGAATAAAGGTAAGCCACCTTGGCGTACAGAAAACGCTCACTGCTGTGCCACTGACAGCATTCTTGATCAAGGTAAGAGAAAAATGCCAACACGCCTTTAATCCCTGCACTGAGGGAAATGAAGGCAGGCAGATCTTTGTGAGTTTGAGGACAGCCTAGTCTATACAGTGAGTTCCACGACAGCCCGGGAAATGTAGAAAGACCCTGTCTCAAACAACAACAAAATAATTAAGTAATTAAAATAAATGGGAAAACCAACACTCACTAATCCACAGCTCCCTAAAGCCCAGGGCCTTCCCCCTCTCCATGTCCTGCCCCTGGGACCCAGCACACTGCAGGAGTTGGACCATGGCACCTATCTCCTGGCCAGTAGCAGGACCACTCAGACCTAAGCAACTGTGACAGCCACGACCTCAACCACAGAATCTCACAACTTCGCAGGGGCTCTGTCCCAGCTAAGGCTGCTCTCAGTAACACGACTGAAAGTTGTGTGGATGGAAATGAGCAGCTTGATGCCTAAAAGAATAAAACCTTAGCTCTCTTGTCACCCCTCCTACCCTACCACATTTAATGGAAAATGCAGCAAGCACAGGAACGGCTCTCCTCCCCACCTCCTCCTGAGCTGAGCCATCTACAGCTCTCCCTATCCATCTAGCCATCCATCTGTCTGTCCACCCATCTCTCCATCCATGCCCTCCCCTGGCTTCGGGACCCACTGTGAAGGGAAACCTCATCTGGCCCACATTCCATACTCCCTGGCCCCAGCACAGGCCCGGTCCACAACATATTCTATCGGGCCACCTCCTGGCCATTGGCTATTCTCATTCTATAGTCCTTGACACCTGGCCGATGGACACCTGTCTGCTGAGACCCTGTCATCCGCACCTTCCCCAGTGCAGCCACACTCACCTCTTTGGAGTATGCAGGAGCTGATAAGCCCAGCAGGGCACAAATCACAGCTGGCCCAGACCATCATTTGTGTCAAGACCAACACAGACATGGCCAGGCTGCACATCCGGAAATGTAACCACAGTACATTCAGAAATACAGTGTGCCTTCCCCACGGCAGAGGCTGATGGGATTCTGAAAGCTTTTATTGTAACAGAATTGGGGAACCCTCCGGAACACACAGAATGCAAGGACAGTGTCTGCTGCACTAAAGAGGCAGTGGGAAGATGCTTCTAGAATATCACAAACCCTGCTGGCCAGAATGGGGAGCTGACCGCACTTACAGAATTACATTGAATGTGCAGGCCTCTGGCACCGGGTCCTCACACCCCAATCCCAGCCCTCTCTGTCTCACCAGAGAACCCTGGCTCCCCACAGCCACCTCTGCATCCAAACACTCCCAACTGCAGGTTCGAGCTTGCCCTCTGCCTCTCCACACAGGCACACCCATTTCTGCCGCCTCTTCATCCAGCCTCTCCAACCCCAACACATTCCTACACTCATACATGGGACTCACATTCATTTTCAAATTGCACACATCCAAAAGCATGCCAGTGCACACACGGACAAGAGCACACATGCGCACGCACACTCCCGGCTCCAGAGGAAGCCTTCATTAACTCTGAGGTTTAGGCAAGCTTCCCGGGCAGGAACCACATTTCAAAGGTCAGGGAAGCAGGCAAGCAGGAAATGTATAGGGGGCAGGTTTGGGGGTAGGACAGGAAATAAGAAATTGCTTGGCAAAGATAAAAAGAATAAGACAGGTCAACGAGATGGCTCAATGGGCAAAGGACCGTGCTGAGCAAGCCTGGCAACCTGAGTTTAGCCCCCAGGCCCACATGAAGGCAGGAGAGACCTGACTCCATAAAGCCGTCCTCATGCTTCCACACATGCTTGCGCACACACCTACACACAACAGTAATAAATATGTTTTTAAAGAGAGGCGGGCCAGCAGTTAAGAACACCGGCTACTCTTCCAGGGGGCTGGGTTTAATTCCCAGCACCCACATAGTGGCTCACAACCATCTGTGACTCTGCCCTCAATGATCCGACACCGTCCTTCTGGCCTCTGTGGGCACCAGGCGTGCCTGTGGTACACACACAAACAGGCGTGCAAACGAACTGCTGAAATGCATAAAATACATAAGGAAGAATTTAAAGAGGGAACAAGGCTGCTGGGTCAGACACCTGGAGTGCACAGGAGGAGTATGGGGGTCCACCCTGTGTCACAGCAGACTGAGCAGTTGTGCCTGACCGAGGCCACCAAGGCTGTGGGGTAGGCAGAAGGGTGTGTGCCCTTAGACACCTGTCCTCACACCCCTGCTTATGGCAAAGCACGGGCTCTGTCACACAAAGGAGCTCGGCCAGGACAATGCTCAGCCACCCCTGAATGTACTAAGACAAGCAAAGTCTCAGGACCAGAAAAGGTCTACCCTGCTGGCCTGCCAGGGTAGCTGTGAGGAGTCTGCCCAGCAACTCTGAGGGTCTTACAGTGGCCCAGGCCCCTTCCAGAACTATATGTATGGTCCTCATTCCCACACACCAGAGGGTCACTCCTACTGAGGTCACTCTAGGGGTGACCATTAGAGAGCCATAGGTGGACGTCTCAGCCCTCTGCTTTCAACAGAAGCTAGCCACCCAACATCAGGTCCTTAGACCAATGCTCACAGCAGAACCAGCAGTGGCTGAGGACTAGTCACCATCTTAGCTCAGCCACATGAGGGACCATCCAAGCTCCCTCTCACAGGTGAGCAAGCACGGTCTACTGCCCAGCAGCTCACCAAGGTCACGCTGTGCTCACTGAGGAGGTAGGCCCAGCTCCCAATCCCAGATACATTTTCCATCGTGTCTGGCTTGTGCAATGCTGGGGCTCCACCCCAGGGCTTCATGCACATTAGGCAAACACTCAACTGACATTCTTTGTCATATTTTTTTGGTTTTAAACCAGGAAACACATTTTGAAAAGCCCTGGCTTGGAGTCAGAAATAAAATGGAGTGAGAAGAGCCAGGAGAGGCTGGGCAGAGGCACACAGGCTCCAGAACGGGGGAGACGCTCAGCCTGGCTTGCGCTTGTTCTGCTGCCAGCAGCCAGCCACCTCCCGCTCCTTTCACAAACCAAAAGCCTTGTGCGTACCGACAACAGGCTCACCTTTGCCCCACCACAGCTCTCCTCATACCCTAGGGGCTCCTAGGCTAGTGACTGCCTTATCTGGCCACCATATGACTGCTGGCAAGTAGCTCCCCTAGTACAGATGACAAATGACAACAGGTGCTCTAGGACGTCACGTCACACCACACAGCCCAATGCTGAACCAGCATGCCCCCGGCCAAGAAGACCCTGCGTCTAACCCCACAAACCCAGGGAACCTGCCAGATCTGGCTCGTGTGCACAGTCTGCATCTTCACATGGCCAAGGCCTCAACCTGAAAGGGGACTGTCTCACGGGCAGCACCAGGCCAGCGGCTTCAGCCGAATCCTGGATCGAGCTACGGACGCATGGCAGTAGAGATTTCCAGAAAGGAAGTCCTTTACCATGAAAGTCATTTCCCCCGTTAATCGGTTCAACCGGGTGATATCCACACTCAAGAGCTGTGACAGTGCGCGTGTGGGGCTGCTGCATGCTTCTCCTGAACCCTCGCCCTCTGACACACACGTGCACATGTGCATGCACACACAAGCATCCCAAGGCCCCAATTTAGCAACCACATAATGTTACCAGCTCAGAGATACCCAGGACAAATGGTGACATTGATTTATGTCTGCAAATGTGCGTTTTCACTAATTAGAAGGTTTAGGACAGAGTAGAGAAAAATATGTATTTCGGAGTCCCAGTTTGACTTGCCAGAAACCAGCCCGTTACTAACATTCTTATTTTCGACAAAATATAGCATTCTGATTACACACCATCTTGGTCCCATGGCTCCCAGCCTGCCAGGCTCCCGGAAGTGGCCCACGACCACGGCAAAGAGCAGGACAGCAATCCCAGGATGGAGACGCACTCGGGGCCCCTGGGGACTGAGTGCTTGGACACTCTGACAGAGGTCCTTCCATGGGACAATGGCAGCTTTGAGCCAAGGTCTCGTGTCTTGTTCTACCAGGTATAGGATAGCCACTCAGATTCGTGATGACAGGAAGACCAGCCCACCAGAAACTCCCCTAAGAGGGCAACTCTGACATTGGAGCCCATCTCCATGTCTGTTTCCCATATGTTATCCAAGCCTCGGCCAGCAAGGATCAGATCCCAGGCAATAAGGAGCCCCTTTGGCAATTTTGTTTGTGCTGGATTTGGGGAGGAAGAGAGGGACAGAAAGAGATAGAGAGACGGAGAGGAAAGAGAAAGAGTGTGCGTTTATGTGTGTTTACAAGTACAGGTGTTCATGCTGGGTGTATGCCAACGCACCATGTGCATACCTGTGTGCCTGTGAAGGTCAAAAGAGGGTATTGGAGCTCCAGGACCTGGAATTAAGAGAGGATTGAGAGCTGCTATGGGGGTGCTGGGAATCAAACCAAATCTTAACCACTGAGCCATCCTTCCAGCCCCTATGTTGGTTTTTTTCAGACTTCTTCTATGTAGCCTAGGATGGCCATAAACTCTGCTTCCCACGTGCTGAGATTATAGGCACCAGCCACCATACCCAAACTTTTAAGGCAATTAAAAAAAAAAAAAAAACATTTACAATTCAAATAGGCCTCAGTTTCCCCGTCTCCAATCCAGGGATTATGACAGTCCCTTCATAAGGCAGTGGCACCAACCAAGCTCAGCTGTTTTTACCTGTTGTCTTCTGGGTGCTCCAAAGGAGGATGCATTAATTTACGAAGGAAATCTGCATTAGCCACACCCAGCACATGGAGTGCACACACCCAGGAACTGTTCTGATTACTTAGTATCGAAGTATCAAAACCAGCCCAAGCACAGCTACATATAGCACTTCTGAAACCAGCTAAGGACTCCTACACTGCCATGTTTACACCTGTGTATGGACCATGACCCCTCACTCATCCCTAGTAGAGAACCGACAAGCTGAGCAGCCAAGGCTGCAACTCAGACATTTGGACTCTAGTGATGCCAGGATTTTCCTAGCTGCCACCTTCGCTGCCTCTGCAGTGACCTGAGCCTGGACTCCTCTTTAGTCGAGGACCAGCACTAGACACAACAGCTCCGAATCAGAATGGTTGTTCAGTAGGTATGAAGCCTTGGGTTCTCACCCCAGCACCTGGAAAGCCAGTCATACAGCAGGCCAAAAAAAGAGCCGCTGACACTCATGGTAACGAAGAGTGTCCCCAAGAGAGATACAGACCAGGAATTGGCGTGGATGAACTCAGGGACCCAGGACTGACTGGAGCCGCAGTCCGGCTGTGGTGCCTCTGAGCCACACCCTGAGAACTACTGCCAACCCCGCAACAGTCAGGCAGACCTGCCAGAGAGCCGGCTTGGCACTGACGCATTTCCACGGAGGTGGGAGAAGGTGGGCTGGCCCAGGCCCTACCCTGCAGGCCAGAGAGGGAAGTGGTTCCCGTGTGGCCACAAAGATCTCATTGTTCTGTCCACAGAGAGGAAACTGGAGAACCGATTTCAGAAACAAGCCTACCTTTGTACCGGCTCCTGTTTCCTCTAAGTGCTGCAGAAACCAGTCAGAAAAACTGCCAAATTTATCATCACTCTCCAAAATCTGTTTAGTGAGCCAAATTTGCAGGCTTCTGCTTTCAAACAAGCCACAACTCCTGGAAAAAAGTGAGAACCCAGGTGCCAAGGCTCAGGGGCCACAGCCCAAAATGGTGGCTGGTGCCAACTCAGGATCCCATGACAACTCTGTCTACCATGTGGCCGACTGGACAGATGAAAACAACGGAGGGGAAGATACAAGCCACCGCTGGGGATAGAGAGATGGCCTTTTAACCCCTGGCCTTTTGGCCTCAGCCAAGCTTATCAGGGCACTGACGTGCTTGGAGAATTGTTTGTGAGTTTGGGCTCTGGCTGTCTTGGAGCCTCACTGGGTGGCAGGTTGGTGAGATGCAGAAGAGCCCAGGAGCCCTTCCTACAGTGCCTGCTATGGACACTAGGAAACACGGACTGTGCAACGGGGGCCTAAGGATAGCCCAAATTCCCTATGGAAGAAATCCAGAGAGAAGCTCCAGTCTGCTTCTGTTCTAAGACAGGTCCTGGCTTGGTGACCCCACAGATCCCATGCCCGCCCACCTTCCTGACTTGCTGTCTGCCAGATGGCACTTAGTCCTCACAGGAAGTGGGGCTGCTGTCACCTAGTGTCACAGACGGGAAGACTGAGGCCTTATGAAGGCAAAGAACCTTGCTGAATACCAGCTGGGACAAGTCAGCCAAGGGGACTCAGCTGCCTGGTGGGGCAGGGGATAGTCTTTCCACAACACTTAGGTTGATTCATTGGAGAGCTGGGTGTGGGGTTACAAACCTACGATGCCAGCACTGCTGAGGCTGGAGGATCACAAGTCAAGACAGTCTAGGTGGACTGCATAGTAAGACCCTGTCTCCAAAAAGGGTGTGTGGGGGTACTTGCTGGAGAGACAGCTTAGGGTCAAGAGCACCAGCTGCTCTTCCAGAGAACCCAGGTTCCATCCCACCACCCACAGGACTGCTCACAATCATCTGTGACTCCATGACCCCACCATATCTTCTCATCTTGGAGGGCACCAGGCGCACATGCGCAGCCATACATGCCAGCAAAACACTATACATATAAAATAAAATTAATCAAAACAAACAAACAAAAAAGAATTGGTGCATTTTGCTCAACGCCCAGCCTCTTCTGCGAAAGCATCAGACATGGGAACAGCATCCAGCTGTCAGGCATGTGTTCCTCATCTCCCCCATCACACAGGGTGCCCAGCGGACAAGTCTCCCCCATCTGTGCGTGTGCAGCCAGGCAGTGAAGGTAAGAGGCCCTGAGCGTCTGGATCAGGACTCCAGCCTAAACAGCTCCCTACATAATAGCAGGCAGGTTCCACGGTCTCAGGGTCAGCACTCACTTCTACAAAACGGAGCCGTGAACACAGCAGACGTGGGGACCATACAGCAACATAGGAATGAGGCCAGTGCTGGCTGGTTTTATGTCAACTTGACACAAGCTGGAGTAAATCTGAAAGGAGGGAACCTCCTCAACTGAGAAAATGATTCCGTAATATGCAGCCGTAGGACATTTTCTTCGAATTCATTGCTTGTTTGTTTTTGGTTTGGTTTTTCTAAGATGCATTCCTTTGGGTAGGTCTGACTGTCCTGGAACTTACTCTGTAGACCAGGCTGGCCTCGAACTCACAGAGATCCTCCTGAGTGCTGGGATTAGAGGCGTGAGCCACCACAGTCCAGCCAGAGTATTTTCTTAATTAGCAATTAATGGGGGGAGGCCCAGCCCACTGTCCTTAACTCCCCAGCCCTAGGGTGGCTGTCCTGAGCAATCAGCACCCTCTGTGGCCTCTGCATCAGCTCCTACCTCAGGTTCCTGCCCTGTCTGAGTTCCTGCCCTGACTTCCTTCGATGACAGACTGTGATGTGGAAGTGTAAGCCAAATAAACCCTTTTCTCCCCAACTTACTTTCTGGTCATAGACTTTCATCAAGGCAATAGAAACCCTGACCAGGACAAGTCCCATGTGCCACCTCCTCACAATGACCACCAAGGCTTTGTGGGTACCTGAGGGTCTCCAGATAGGAGACAGATGTCTCCCACGAGAACAACCTAAGGCTCCTGCAATAGGGAGCTCAGAAATAAAGGGCAGAAACACCCAGAGGCCTCCACTCTTGCTGCTCATCTCTGCTCAGCCATCAGGCTTTGCTCAGTGAACATGGACCCTCAGGAAGAAAAGGTTTTTCCCAACCATACTCAAGACTGAAGGGTACTGAAGGGAGCAGCCATAGTCTGGATGCCACCTTCCATCAGTTCTCACTGAGCAAATTTGATGTGCGTCTCGACCTCCTGCTGCTCTCAAGCCTTCTGACAGGACGGAGACAATTAAAAAGATCCAAGACAGCTGTTCTGTCATGTCAGCTGTACAGACAAAGGCAGCATAGTCCTGGGACCACAGCAGAGACCACCCCAGTCAGCTGAGCCCTGTCTCCAGCTTCCAAGGCAGTTTTGTGACTGTTTTTTGTTTTCTTTTAAGGTAAGATCCTGTGTGGCCCACGCTGGTCTCAAATGCACTATGTATATGACTAAGGATGAGCTTAAACTTCTGATCACGCTGTTTCTGCCTCCTGAGTGCTGGGATTACATGTGTGTGCCACCATGCTCAGCTGCACCATACCCAGCTTTAATGCTATCCCAGAGCCCTCTGGGCTGACCAGAAGGATACCAGATCTGTTTCCTCTGAGCTGCAGCAAAGAGAGTGAGGCAAGAGCAAAACTCAGGCACATGGACTCCCGCAGAGAGCAAGGCAAGAGCAGAACCCAGACACTCGACTCCCATGGGTACAGCCAGAAAGGGCAACATGGGCAACATTAAAATGCCAACATTCTAAACGCCACAGGAAAGTGGCTGCAGCAATGGCTCGGCGGTTAAGAGCACTGGCTGCTCCAGGAAAGGACCAGATTCAGTTCCCAGCACCTACATGGCAGCTCATGACACTTCTAACTCCGGGCAACCAACTTCTTCTGGCCTCTGCCAGCACCTGCACACATTCAGACAAACACACAAAACTAAAAACTTTTTTGTTGTTTTCCCTAGATTAAAAGGGTCACAGAAAGCTTTTTGAACATGATAAAAAATGAGCTGGGCTTGGTGGCACACTTCTGTGATCCCAGGATGCAAGAGGCAAAGGCAGGAGGATAGGAGTTCAAAACCAGCCTCAGCTACACAGATACATGAATCTAACCTCGGCCACATGAGACTGTCATTAAAAAAAAATAATAATAAAAATAAAAGAATCATGTAAAAGTTGCAAATACCAAGCCCTACCATGACATCACAGAGCCCAGGCTCTGCAAGGCTAGCCAGTGCCACTCAGTGTCACACAGTATCACAAAGGCTTCATGTTCGGGGGGCATGGGCTCCTCGCAGAAACAACTCTGCCAATGGCAGGCATCAAGTCCATGTCCTGGAAACTGTGGCTCTCCGCACGTGGCTCAGAGCCACAGGCAGGGCAGGCATCCCACACACTGACAGAGAGCAGAGGATCTCCTCTCCCGGAGTGGTGGGGCCACAGAAGGTTCTGGGCTCTGTGGAGATGACCAGGGCTCTAAGACCTGAGGTTGGAAAAGGCCTGCCGGACCAAAATGTTCCCACCTTAGGCACTACAGAGCTGGAAACGTCTACACAATGAATATCTGGCTTAAAGAAGATGGGGGAGCCAGGGGTGGTGGCACACAGCTTTAACCCTAGCACTTGGGAGGCAGAGGCAGGCAGTGCTCTGAGTTCAAAGCCAGCCTGGTCTACAGAGTAAGTTCCAGGACAGCCAGTGCTACAGAAAGAAACCCTGTCTCAAAAAAAAAATAAAAAATAGGAAGAATAGGGATGGCTCAGCTGCTCTTCCAGGAAACCCCAGCTCCATTCCCAGCACCTATGTCAGGCGGTTTGCAACCCCATTAACTCCAGCTGCAGGGGACCTAATGCCCTCTCCTGGACTCCCCGGCACTCACATGTGCCCTATCATGACATCACAGAGTCCAGGCTATGCAAGGCTAGCCAGCATCACCTTGATTAAAAGTCAAATCAGGGGGGCTGGAGAGGTGGCTCAGAGGTTAAGAGCACTGGCTGCTCTTCCAGAGGTCCTGAGTTCAAAATCCTAGCAACCACATGGTGGCTCACAACCATCTATAATGAGATCTGGTGCCCTCTTCTGGTGTGCAGGTGTACATGCAGGCAGAATGCTGTATACATAATAAATAAATACATCTTAAAAAAAAAAGTCAAATCAGATCTTTAAAAGAAGAGGAGAAAACGGGCTGGGGATGTGGCTCCGTCTGCAGAGTGCTTGCCTAGCATGCATGAAACTCTGGCTTCAACCCCAGCACCAAAGAAAATATAGGAAATGCAGCTTGGGGTTCGTGAGACTCCGTCTTAAACACACACACGTACATACACACTGTCTAGAACAGAAGATAAGTGGGCAAGAAGGCTCCAGAAAGCATGATGACCAACATCTATAGTTGACGTCATGACTTTTCACCAATGAGCACTGTGGGCCCACGGGGTTCGCCTCAGAGCCTGGATAATCTAAATGAGGGGAAGGGACAGAAATGCATCCACCCTGAGCTTGGGCACAGAGAGGGCTGGGGCGGTGTGGCCACACCCTGCCTCGTCAGTCTCCCTAAGAAACCAAGTGGGGTTGGGGCCATCCTGGAGAAGTCGCCTGGCCTCCAGAGGCAAACGGAGCAGAGCGCACATCTTGCCCAAAGCCACCTGGTACGCATTATGCTCGTGTTCGGCTCCAGTCCCAGGACCCGCCTGTACCCTGTGGATGCGAGGATCTGAGTTGTCAGGGGACAAAGGCTGGAGGGCACCCAGGCTGAGCTCTGGCTAGGCCACACTAGACAGCTATTAATGGCCCCCATTGAGCAACTTCCTGAGAGCTCTGCCAGGCAGGAGAGGGGCACAGGCCAGGGAAGTGCTAGGAGGCGCTCACCTTTTTATTCTGCAATGATTTGGGGGAAAGAGTGCAATCATCTGCTTAGTAATTGATTGTATACGCCTTCAGATTGAACCCGAAAGCAGTCCGCACTGGAGTGGGCTCCCCAGGTGGAGCGTGGTGGCGGGAGTATCCTCAGACAGGCCCGCTGTCAACCTCTTGAAAGCTAACCACAGCGGCTAATGAAAAGCCCAGATGGTAAGATGGGCCCTACCACAGGCGGCACATGGATTGACCTCCACAGCCAGGGGCTGGAGAACCCATCACATCCACCCAACACCTGCTGGATGTCACAGTTTACTGTCCCCAGACCAAGAAATCAAAGTAAGGGGTCAGGAGGCTGACTCTGCAGGAGCAAAAACCCAAAGATGGTCAACAAGCTTCCCAAACAGAACAGAGGGGAGGATTCACAGTTATCTCAAAGCACAGTACAAAGGTCAGGGCAGAGAGACAGGACAGGCCACCTGGTGGGAGGGTCTAGGACCAGGAGCCAGGTGCCTGTGGACAGGACACCACACAGGGACAAGTGCAATTTGGTTGAACGGAGACAGGCCAGCCATTCTATCACGGTGTTGGGGCAACTCCCCATTTAAACGCCAGATCCCCACGCCTCAGAACATGTCTCAGAAGCCATGTCAACTGGCTTACAACCACCTGTGACTCCAGCCCCAGGAAGTATGACACCACTTTCTGATTTCTGTGGACACGAAGATGAACATACCTACCTACACAGACAGACAGACACACACACACACACACACACACATATACATAATTAAAAGCAAAATTCTTTTGGGCTAGAGAACTGGATTACCAGTTAAGAACACTGCTTGCTCTTCGCTCTTCCAGAGGACCAGGGTTCAATTCCCAGCACTCTCATAGAGGCTTATAACCCTCCGTAGCTCCAGTCCCAGGGGATTTGACACCCTCTTCTGGCCTCCATGGTACATGGTACATGGTGACCAGACATACAAAATACTATGCACATAAAATATAAAGGTTTAATTTTTTTTTTAAATAAATCTTGTTTGAAAACCAGGGAGGTCAGGTGTGGCAGCTCATGCCTTTGATCCTAAGACTCAGAAAGAAGACTGATCTCTGGCAGTTGAAGGCTAGCATGAGTCTACATGTAGTTATAGGCCATGGGGGGGCTACACAGAGAGACCCTGTCTCACAACAAACAGAAGATAACCTGAACGTAGAACACAAGACAATGAAACAAAACTGACCTGGAATAAAACAAAAACAAAGTATTTATAATCTGGATATAGAATAAAAAGACATGCACTCATATGAAATAAAACTGACAGTTTCAATTATACAAAACATTTTTTTTTGCTTTGGTTTGATTTTTTTTTTTTTCCTGAGACAGTCTAATCCTCCTGCCTCATACTCCTGAGTGTTGGAATCACCACAGTCAGTTGTTTTGTTTTTTTTTTTGTTTGGGGTAGGATCTCCCTCTGTAGCCCAGGCTAGCCTCAAACTCATGTCATTCCTCCTGCCTCAACTTCCTGAGTGCTGGAATTACAGTCATAAATGTCTTTAATGTCTTTATGATATTACCAAATATGTATACTAACATATATAGTACATATATAATATGCATATGCATATTATATATCATATATAACATATATATTACATATATTAATATTTATGTATATGTCACAATGCATACCCATACATATATGTAATATTTAGACATACACACACTATCCACAGACCTGAAGAAAAACGTGGAACAAATACACCAACCAATTAATACCCACCCCCCAAAAAAAAAAAAAAAAAAAAAAAAAACAGGCTCATCACATACAATGCTATCCAGCTTTTAAAAAGAACGAGAAGCCAAAGCAAAGGTACAGAAAGTGGGTCTGACAGGTCAGCAGATGGACACAGCCTACACATGATGAGAGAGTGGCCAGATTCACATTAAAGACATGAACACATGCTAAAAATACAACAAGCAAAAATACAAGTCAAAAAGCTATGCTCAAGGGGACAAATAACCCCAGCACTAGGAGGCAGAAGCAGGCAGGCGGATCTCTGTGAGTTCGAGGCCAGCCTGGTCTACATAATAAGTTCCAGGACAGCCAGAACTACACAGAGAAACTGTCTCAGAAAACCATAAAGAAAAAAAAAAGTGAAAAGGAGCAGGGAGAGGCAAGCTTATAGGAACACTGAGCAGGGAGAGATTTACCATGGGCTGGAGTTGAGTAGGGATGGGAAGTGACCACGTTATAAATTATGGAAATTTGTACAAATGGACGGTGACACACAACACTGACATTCTATTGGTGTCACAGGTCTCTGAACACTTAAAAACAGTCAAGAGTTAGAGTGATAGGTGGGGGATGAAGGGTGGGAGGTGAGGGTACTTGCTACCACACCTAACAACCTGAGCCAGATCCCTAGGAAACCACACAGAAGGAGGACACTGACTCCCACAAGTAGTTTTCTGACCTGCACATGTGTGCCTTAGTATGTAATGGCCCTCGCAAACAATAAACAAAGTGAAAGAAAGAGAGAGAGAGAGAGAGAGAGAGAGGGAGGGAGGGAGGAAAGGAGGGAGGGAAGGAGAAAGAGAGAGAGAAAGAAAGAAACAGGCTGGAGAGATGGCTCAGAGGGTAAGAGCACTGGCTGCTCTCCTGGAGAATCTGGGTTGGATTCCCAGCATCCAAGAGGCAGTTCAAGTCTGTAACTCCAATTTCCAGGGGATCTGATGCCCTGGCTTGGCCTCTGTGGTCATAGAGCACACACATGGTTCAGAGACATATATGCAGGCAAAATAACTACACTCATAAATAAATAAAGTAGATAGATAGATAGATAAATAAATAAATAAATAGATGATGTCTTAAATTAAAAGGAATAGTCAAACTGGCAAGTTTTACAATATACACACGTTTACTGTAATTAAAAGAAAAAAGAAAGAGAAAAAGAAAAAAAAAAGGCTTATCCAAAGGACTGAAGAGATGGCTTATCAATTAAAAGCATTAGCAGCTCCTGCAGAGGGCAGGGTTAGCTCCCGGCACCTACATAATGGTTGACAGCTCCCGTTTTAGGGGACCCAACACCCTCTCTGGCCTCTGCAGACTGCATGCACATGACACACAACCCTACGTGAAAGCAAACACTCACACACATACACTAACGTAAACAAATCTTTCCTTTGAAAAACTGTGGGGTTTTTTTTCCCTAAATTAAACACAAAGGAGTTGGAATACACTCAACAACAGAATGCATGCTGAGCACAGGCCTTGGGTTCCAAACCCACCACACACACACACACACACACACACACACACACACACACCAGGTAATCACAGCACAGACAGATCTCAGGGACCATTCTTCTCAGCAGCCTGAAGCCTCTAGCAGTCATCCCACTGCTTGGACACCGGTGAGAAAGGCCACCTACTCCTCAGGGGTGTCCTGTAGGCAGGGCTCTACCAGGCAGGTGCAAAAGAATCAAAGGACAGCTCAAGGCACAGGGACGTCCAGGGATCCTCTGCTGGCCCAGATGCCCACAGATGAAGCAATCACCTTGGCCAGGATGGGTCGGCCCGCCATCGGCCCCAGTGCCACTCCTAATAGAGCACCCTGGCTTCCTGGCTGTGTTGGTGATCAAACTAAAAGATTCAGTCACCAGCTTGGAGCACACACTCATGTTCATGCTGGCCCACTGGTGGGCTCTACTGTCACTAGGCCGTTACCAAAAGGAGATGCGGTGACCTGTTCTGGTCAAAGGGCAGAGGGTGGCAGGGCCCACGCCAGACAGTAAAGCCACACAGCTTCTCAGTGCTAGCTGGAGAGATGGCACAAAGGTTAAGAGCACTGGCTACTCTTCCAGAGGTCCTGAGTTCAATTCCCAGCAAGCACATGGTGGCTCATGACCATCTAGTACGAGATCTGGTGCCCTCTTCTGCATGCAGGAGTACAAGCAGACAGAACACTATATACTAAGTAAATAAATAAATCTTTATATATGTGTATATATGGTATTCTCTGACTGACAGCAAAGGCCTAAGATGGACATGGGCAGAGGCCAAGCCTTTGGAGTACAGTCCAGTGTGGCTCAGCCACATGCTGAGAGTCCCTGGGTGGGCAGGAATTTCAGGTCCTGTACTGCCAACCTACCCCCAAGATGGATAACCGCTGGAGGCCGAAGCACAGATACACATTCAAGCAAACACTGTTCTATGATGAAGAACCAAACTCTTCCACTGATGTAAAAGCCAAAAAGATATAGATATATATATATAGATATATATATAGATATATATTTTTTACAAATGCAACTTAAAGGAAGGTAAGGTTTATTTGCTTAATCTGCCACTACAGGTAAATAAGGCAGGAACCTGCAGCCGCCCATCACGTCTGCAGTGGAGAGCAGAGAGAAATGAATGCAAGCATCCTCCCTGTTCGGGCGGCTTTCTCCGCTCTTACACAGCCCAGGGCCCAAGCCCAGGAAATGTGCCACCTACAATGTCCTCCCACCTCCACAACCGCCCACAAACACGTTCACAGACCAACCTGATCTGGACAATCTCTCACTGAGCCTTTCTTCTTGGGCAGCTTCAGATTGTGTCACGGTGACAACTGAAACTAACCACACGGACAGGCTCTACTGGAGACTGTGGGTCCCAGATTTGGAACCGCAGAGACTGGGCTGGACCCACAGGCTGCTGAGACAACAGGACAGACCTGAAAGGTAGAATCCCAAGTGGCCCTTTGGTGAAACCTCGTGACCCAACAGACCAGGTTCTTGCACACCAGAACCCTTTTGAGGCCAGTGTGGTGCCAATTAAAGCCACAAGGTGACAGGGACAAAATGGAAGCAGCAGTGCTATGCATGAGGAGCAAGTAAAGATTCAGTCAGGCTCAGAAGGGCCTCAAAGAATGGAACAGCTGATTCTGATTACCATTAAGGAAACTGAGGCACACAGAGAGGAATGCTCTAGGGCTCCACATGGAGGCAGGAAGCTGTGGCAGGGCCCCGTTAGCAGCCCTAGACACCTGCACTGACGCTCATGGCCATGCAATAGCTCATGGGATCCTTCCTAGGAGAGGAACCTGGGGCACCCCAAGACTCCCAGAGAGGCTGAGACCAGGCCTCAGTTTGGCCACAAAGATTTCACCAGGGCAAGCTGAAAGCAGGTGCCCCAAACACTGTCACCTCACAAATCAACTAAGAAAACACCCAGAAAGGACTGCCATCCACCCATCAAAGGCAACCTTCCAAAGGGTCCCGTGGCAAAGAGGCCCCAAGGTTATCACAGTGGGCCATGGACCAGCAGATCAAGCAGGTTTCACGGGAGGTCAGTGAGATGCCAACCCCTCCCACGGGACACAAGCAAGCGACAAACCAGAAGCCCAAGGCTGGAGCTGTAGAACGAATCCTTGGGATTCAGGGCGCAGGGACCAAGGTACACCCACCATATTGGCAAAAGTGCTATATCCTGGCCTCACAGATCGATCTCTACATTGCCTAGGGACACCTGCTCACTGCCAGCCAGGTGGGACTCCTGGCTTTGGCCACCCTAAGAGAATGAATCGCCATCATCTTAGCCCAACTCCCAGCCCCACACAGGACAAAAAACTCAATTTTGCAGCCTACACTCAGCCTCCTTTTAAAAGGAACCTGGGTACCCAATATGGGCTCCAAGTGTCTCCCTCACTATGGTGGTGAAGGAAGGAACACTGTGTCCTCTCAGCCTCACAGATCCCACAGGTGCTGGCAAGGCTGCTCCACCAGCTCAGTCCTGTAAATGTGGAAACTGAGGCTAAGAGCCAGCAAGCCACTTTCCAGAGGCTGGAGGGAAAGCAGGGTAGACCCGCCAGCCAGGCCCGGGGCCACCTCCCTGTGGGCCCCACAGCTGCCTCCACCCGTCACACTTGGACGGGTCTGCCCCAGGCGGCTGGCTCAGAGCCCACGTGAGGCTTTCCAAGCAAATGTGAGCAGAGTCACGGAGCCCAGAAGCTAGGCGCAGCCCTCAGCTCCCACCACGCCTGCCCCACAGACTCCTGTTTCCAGAGGCTATTAATGATCCAACCCAGGGCCTCTGGACCAGTGTCCAGTTCCCTCTGAGTGCAGAAGGCCAGACAGAATACTCATTCCGAACTCTCAGGACCCAGGCTCCGTGCAGATGGGTGTGAAGGAAAACACAGACTTGCCGGAGGCCAGCACAGACTGTCCAGCTTGTCCCCATGTCCTGTCACACTTCTGAGCCTCCTGACACAGTCCCCCACCCCACCCCCGGCTCATTTGCTGAAAGCCACAGGCAACCAGGACCAATTCAACCAGTGAGTAAACAGATAAACTTTGGTCTATCCGCATAGTAGAATACCACTCAGCCATAAAAAGGGTTGACGTCTTGCCACATGCTACAAAGAAGTCAGACAGAACACTATTGAACTGCAGCCAGGTACAAACTGGCTAATTCTAACTACTCAGGGGGCTGAGGCCAGGGGATCACTTGAGCCCAGGAGTTCAAGGCTAGCCTGGGTCCCACAGAAAGACACGATTAGCCCCAAAGAGTGCCCAGAACAAGCAGACTCCAGAAACGTAACAAAAACTGCAGGAGGAAGATGGGAAAGCACTGTTCAACAATAATGGAATTTGCTTTGGAACAATGAATATGTTTTCTAATTTGATGGTTGCAGTCCACAGGAGCGTGTCCAATGCTTGGGTCCTGCACACTTTAAGGAGATGTGACTCTAAGGATGCAGGCTTGACTTCCAATACTTTCTGAGATTTATTTTTATTTTATGTGTATGAGCAGCTTACCTATGTATGGACCTACAGAGGCCAGAAGACTAGGTGCTGGGTCCTCTGGAACTGAGCTAAGGTTGGGAGGTTGGGAGCTAAGATGCCGGGAATCGAACCCTGGTCCTCTGTAAGAACAGCAAGTGTACCTAACCACTGAGCCATCTCTCCAGCCCCTTCGATCCCAATTTTTAATTTTTATTTCTTGGGCTACTTGGAGGGGCTGGCCTTGAGCTGGGGACCCTCCTGCCTCTACCTCCTGAGCACTGGATGACACACGTGCCAGCATGCCCAGCTGCTGCACAGATAGCTGCCACTCCTGCAGAGGAGTGTGGTCCCGGCACCTACACTGGGCAGCTCACAATGGCCTGTACTTTTAGTTCCAGGGGATCCGGTGCCCTCAGCTGAACTCCAGTGGTGATCTGTACATGTACGTACACACACACACACACACACACAATTTAAAATACAAATGAATCTTTTGAAAAATTCAGTTCCAGAGCCAAGCATGGTGGTGCATTCCTTTAATCCCAGGGCTCGGAAGGCATAGGCAGGAGGAACTCTGTGAGTTCAAGGGTCAACCTGATCTACACATCCAATTCCAGGCCAACCACAGCTATAGTGAACTCTGTTCTCTCTCATACACACACACACACACACACACACACACACACACACATATATAACTAATAACCCCAGTTCCATACCACTCCCCTAAGACTCCCTGACTCACTCCTGAGCCCCACATGCCCCTCGCCATGGACACCAGGCACCAAGACTGCCTTTGTATGCCACCCTGTCCCATTCTACCCAAAGAGCTTAGCCTGGTACCAGTCACCAGAAAAAAACAAGTTCAGTAACGACAGCCATGGGTGCTCCCCACTAAGGAGTCACTAAATTGGTGGTAGGAAGGATGCCCATGGCCACGTTACCGGGAAGAAAAGCAAGATGGAGTCATCCACCTACCTCCCCCTACCAAATGCCAAGGCTGGGACTAGACAATGGGCCCCAGGGCCCTGGCCCTGTTGCTTTACTCCCCCACCCTCATCTGTGGCTGGAGAGTTTAATTCATCAGTTACTGGATATCCAAGATCACAACACAGAAGAAAAGCTCAGAGCAGGGCCTGGGAAGGTGGCTCAGCTGGCGAAGGGTGTGCTGTGCAAGTCTCATACATACCCAGCACCCATGTAGAGAAACAGGCATGGTGACATGCTTATAACCGGTGAGGCCCAGCTCCCATGGAGATACCTTGTCTCAAAGAACAAGGTGGATGGCTCCTGAGAAACACTACCCAACGCTCACCGCCATCTTCCATTCGCACATGATGGCTCCTGAGGAAAACCGTTGAAGGTTTGACCTCTGACCTTTACATGCACAGGCATACACATACTCAAGCATATAGAAAGAAAGAAAGAAATCCAAACCATGTAGAAACAGCCTCCAGAGTTCCCAGGCCAGAAAGAGCAAAGGCTGTGTCACACAACTGTCCCCAAAGCTCTGCCACCACCACCCAGGCCTGGGCTAGGGGCAGTGCTGCTTGTACCTAACACTCCCCACCACACGGAAGTGGGGGCCAGATACTTACTCCAAGCACAGAGAGGCTAGGTGAGCCTCTGAAAACAAACAGCAATTGGGCGTTTAAAAACAAAACAAAACAAAAAACCTGGCTGGTCTGACCACCCCACTCTCGAGGCCTGTGCAAAGCAGGTGACAGAGTCCTCACCTGGCTGCACCCATCCCCCCACCCTTGTGTAACACCTCTGTTAGGCCATTCTGCTAGAGGCCTGAGCAGCCACACTCTGAAGTCAAAATAAAAAGGGTTCCAACTACACTGGGAACCACAAGGTGGCTTTCCCCAGAGAAGCTCGGATCGAACAGGTTGCCTGGGTAATTTGTTGTGCAGAGGGATCAAGGACAGGGCCCTGATCTGGGAGGGACTCCACCCCGCATTTAACCCTACGTGTGCTGGCAGGGCCCTCCCAGGGGCAGGCAGCCCGCACCTTCAGGAACCTCCCTCCAAGTAGACAGGCTAGGCTGGTCCAGGGACAAGTGCTTTAGGCGTGGAGGAGAGAAGCTTCCAGGCTGGGGAATGCCGGGTTCTCCACACGGGGACCACCAGAACAAAGGCTTTTCTGTGGGCTCACGGCTTCAATTTGCAACAGGAAGCAATCAGGAAAAATAATTAGCTGCCTTCCCTCCAGACTCCCAAAGCGTGAATCTCACAGAGACATGGGGGGGGGGGGAGCGTCACACAGCCACGGAGAAGAGTCAAAATAAGAGCTTCAGGAAGATTCCTCCCTTCGCTTCCATTTTAGGCCTGGATTACCCCATCAGCTGGTACTCCTGGGGCCTGGCTTCCTAATGTTAAAATATTCGACTCTATTTTTGCCTCATACACCACCAAACTATAAAGACGTTAAGTCTGAGATACCAGACGACAGGCAGGGGGTTCCAGTAATGTCAACCCCACCTCGGACAGGAAAGTCGGCTTACAAACCCCACCTTTAAAACAAACACCCCCCCCCCCCCATATCCCTTCTGCAGCCACGACCAAGGCATTTCCGGAAAGAGCAGCGCTGGCCTGGACTTCCCACGGCCTGTCATGGTTTTGTCTTCGCCTTGTTTTGCGAGCACCAGACAGGGTCAGAAAATGTAAACATGCTCCCGAGGGAGACAAGTTTAGGGGGAGAGACTCCCCAAGAGGTGAGGCTGAAAAGCGCTAGGACTGGAGGAAGCCAGCCTCCCTCGACCGAACCCCCCCTCCCCAAAACCTGAGTGGAAGGGACTGCAGCCCAGGGAATCTGAGCACAGAGCCCGGCCTAGCTAGCCACCTCCCTCGAGTGTCTACCCTGAAAATACACAGGGGGACAGCTGTTCGCCTTAATAAGGCCCAGACAAAGGGGCCTGAGGTTGTCCCCCTAGCCCACCCCAAACTGCCGTCAACACCATCCGGGAGTTCAAGAGTATCTGCCGGACCCCTGGACAGCCACGCTCCAGAAAAACAAAACACAACACACCCGAAAACAATGATTTAGGTGGCAAGAGGCTTGCTTTTAAAACCACATGGCAATCTCCGAATTAAAAGAACATGTGTAGCGTTTCCAACCGCTTCGTTTCTCGACAGTCCGCCTGACCTCAACTCCACCCCTCAGGACACACAAAAAGTTAGAAAGTTCTCCAGCCGGCCACCTCCCCGAAGGTGGGTCCAACTGAGGCAGACCCATACCTCCCCACATCAAGGCACCCAACCCGAGCAAGTGATGCCAGGGCTGGACACTGGTCAGCGGCGGCCAGGCGCCACCGTTTAGGGGCCTGAGCGGTCCCTGGGGTCACGGGGGCACCTGGCAGGTGTCAGTCGTTTTGGAAAGCTGACAGCCACGCAGGTCACAGAGACAGCAGCCAGGGCCAGGCCGACCCGCGCGGAGCTCTCCGAACTTCCTAGCTTGCAGCTTCAGACACTTCCCAGGGCTCGGTAGGCCGGCCGCCGCAAGCAGGCTTGCGAAAAGTTTTCCCGGTAGTTTCGCGACAGGCCAGGCCTGCCCCGAGCCACCGCGATGCCCGTGGGCGCCCCGCTGAGCGCGCTCCGTGCCCTGCGCCCCGAGCCTTGGGCAGGTGAGGGCCCGCCCGCGCCGCACCTGGCGGGCTCGGTCCCCGGGGAGGGGCCCCGGCGGGAGAGACAAAGGGCCCCGCGCGCGGTCCCCCGGCGCGCGCTCCAACTCGCCCGCAACTTGCAAAGCGGCTGCTGCGGCCCCGGCCATTGTCCCCCCCCCCGCCCCCGAGCCCACCTTACCCGCGGCGGGGGTCAGGCTGCAGCACAGCGCCAGCAGCAGCAGCAGCGGCGGCGGCGGCGGAGGGGCCCGGGTCGGCGCCGTTTCCATGTCGTCCGGCGGCCGGGAGCACCGCGCGCTCACTCGGGCTCCATGGCGCGCGCGGCAGCGGCGGCGGCGGCGGCGGCGGCGGTGGATCCTCGCAGCTCCCGGCGCCTCCTGCTCCCGCCTCGGGCGCCGCGGCCCAAGACGACGCGGGAGGAGGGAGCGGAAGCCGAGCCGGTCTCCGCCCCCCGCGCCGCCCGCGCCGCCCGCGCCCCCCTCCAAGCCGCGCCCTCCTGCGGGCGCCCGGGAGCCGGGCCGGCGCGTTCCTCCGGGCCCGCGACGGGAGAGGACCCCACGAGCAAGAGAGTCCTCTGCCGAGCCCCTACACTGACAAGTGGGGAAACTGAGGCACGTGGAGGCGTGACCTAAGCAGCCAGGAGGCCTCAGGGCTAGAAGCCAGGGGTCCCCGGAGGTAGATCTGGGCACTTTTCACAACTGTGTCACCTGGCCGAGGGACACCTGAACTCACTTGGGAAGCACAGGCGCAGAAGTACATGGTGCTGGAGGAGCTGAGGACTTTTAGATTTATTTTTGTTTTATGTGTATGAGTGTTTGCCTACACTTATGTGGCAAGAAGTCCCAGGAAACCAGTGGGCGTCGGGTGGCCCAGAACTGGAGTTACAGGTGGTCGTGAGCCACCATGTGAATACAGGGAGCCCAGGTGCCCAAAAGGGCAGTAAGTGCTTCTAACTGCTGAGCCTTCTCTCCAGCAGGGCTTTCTAGATCCTCACACCTTGGCCACGTCTGGGTGTAATCTCTTAATGTCCTTATAAAGTAAGACAGTAAAGTAAGACTTTGCAAGGTGGAGAGGAAGGAGGACAGACACTAAGGTGACCTCACAGAGCCAGTGGTCAGGAAGGTGCCTCTGCCCTCTGTGGTTTATGCTAGGAAGAGACAAATAAAAATAAGAACCCAAACAAACAAGTAAATAACCAGAGCCATGAGGGATGGCGCTCATGCCTGTAGTCCCAGCCTTGCGAGATTGAGGCAGGAGGTTTGCCACGAGTTTGAGGCCACCCTGGGCTACAGTGAGACCCTGTTTAAAGAGGACAGATAGAGTCCTTGATTCCCTAGGGTGCACGCAAGGACCCGGGTTCACACACCGCCCCCAGCACTGTATAAACCAGACACGTTAGCACAGGCGAAATGATCAAAAGGAAAGTCAAGGTCGGCCAGCATGATGGCTCCTGTTAACCTAAGTTCAATCCTGGGATCCCAGAATGGAAGGAGAGAACTGACTCCCAATACTCATGTTCTGATAAGAAAACACGAAGTCCAAAGAACAGCCAGTAGGGGGAGGGGACGGCCGGGGGAAGAAAACCCAGGGCCAGGGTCCCAAGGGTCAAGGCAGAGATTTTAACGCGGAAGCAGGCCAGTGGTGCAGGAAGTGCAGTCTCCTGGGGTGGCTGTATCCAATCGCAGACCGGAAGAGGAGTCGGGAGGTCTCCGGCACTGGATGCTACTCACCCAAGCCCAACCCCCACTCCCCTCCGCCTTCAACTCAGAGCCAAAAGCACATAACTCTTTGCTCTGTCCCCACTCTCACCACACACCCCCAAGGTCATCACACCCCCCAAGGTCTTCCTCGGTCAGCCCTTCAGCCAGTGAGCACACTAAATAAGCCAGCTCTGACAGGTCTTCCCCTCCACAGCTTGGGTGAGGCGCCACCACACAGCCCGCCCTACCCGCACCTCCTTCACTTCTAACTTTACTACCTCATGGGCTTCGACTGTAATGGCTCCTTGCAGAGACAGGCACACGCCTGCCCCGGGGGAGGGCCTCTCTGCTAGGATTCTTTCATCCCGCTTAGTTCTTGAAAACTGTACTGCCTCCCCCCACCCTTACCCCCCACCGTAGCTCACCCTTGCCAACACTTCCTGCATGCTCTGCTTCTCCTAGGTGCCAGCCACCACCCTGCAGAGTATGTGTTTACTGCTCTGTCTTCCTTCCATTATAACAGATCTGTCTGTCTAGTTTCCTGTGCAGAAGCCAGGGCCCGGCACATAGTAGGTGCTCAGTAAATAGTAAACGTTTGTTAAATGGGTGACGGAAGCAAGAGATCTGACTTTCTTTCATTAAAGAAGCACCCTGAATCTCTGTGGGTTCAAGGCCAGCCTGGTCTACAAAGCGAGTCCAGGACAGTCAAGGCCACACAGGGAAAACCCTGTAATGGAAAAAAACCGAAGAGGAGGAGGAGGAGGAAGAAGAATTACCCTGAGTGCTAAGCAGGGCTGGGACTGTAAAAGGAGAGGAATACAGGTCCAAAGGGAGGTGGTGGTCCAGAAAGGAGAGTCTAAACAAGGGCCACCAAACAGGATGAGAAATGGCACCTCCACCTCACCCTGGGCTGGGCTGCTGTAACCTTGGGTCAGACTCCATCCGGCCTTCAAGCCCAAGTGCCAATTCTCTGGGAACTGGCCCTCCGTCTGTGCTCTCCACAGCTACAGCAGTGGAATTCCCTGGAGTTCACAGCCACTGTCCCACAGAGTGCTCCAGGCCCCTGAGGACCAGCCTGTCCTCCCCCTAACCCCCTGGGCTCTGCACTGAAGCCCCGTTAAGCCCAAGCTTCTGTGGCGTGGCCATGCGGCGTCTGCAGAGATCGGCATATGAGCATTTCCCTGATGGGACCACACTGCAGCCAGGCTCGTGGAGACCCCTTCCTACTAGGCAGGACCCAGTGGTGAATTTTGGTAGCTTTTAGTACCCGGATTGCATTTGCTACAAGCTCTTCTTGCTTTCCGCTGTGCTGTTTACACTCTTGGCATAGTTTCACTTTGTCGGTCCCAGGCAAGGCCGGGACCACGCAGGCCGAAAGCCCTGGGTATGATTCTATGTTTTTCTCTATGCTCTTTGGAGGGGTAAAACCCTCCTTTCCCCTCTCTGTCTCTATCGATCCTCAGATGTGACCATCAGTCCTGGGTATTTGGGGACATGTAGTCACGTCTCTAGACAAACAGCTGCAGTCACATTGAGTGAGCCCGCGGCGGTTGTAGGGAGCAGTGGGTCCTGCTTCTGTTGCTGTTCTGAGGAAGCTGTGTCTGAGCCACAGAGACTTAGGAAAGTGGTTTAAGAACCACTTAAAGATGGTATCAAAAACTGATAGGTGCATGTCAGGAAAGGTTGCTTGATACAGTGGGCACATCTCTGTCTAAAATTTTGAAAGTTCTGTGACACAGGGATGCTGTTTGGTAAATGGACTTACACCCATGGCTAATCTGTCTCTCGCTATGTAACCGCATTTGCTACCAGTTGGACATGTGCTCATGTCCACAGGACACACCTGACTAGACGTTTATTTTTGGAATGCTGCTATTGTGCTTTGTAGTATAAAATATGGTTGGGGGTGATTGACCCAGTGGGAGGGGGAAAGGAGGGAGGAAAGGTATTGGGGGCTTCTTGTAATGAGGGGGCTTATGAGGTGCTGATGTTATGATTTCTTTAAATAAAATAACCAGTGATGTTACTGCTCAGGCAAGCAGAACTGTGATTGTATAAATAAAGATGGCTGGAGCTATTCGGGGCCACTTGCTTGAAAATCAACAGGTGGGCAGTGTCTTCCCTTTCCCATCTCAGGACCTGAACCCTTAAAGCTGGAGCTGGTCTCTGGCACCTGTGCACCCACACACTTGTGCCAATGTCCTTCCACTGTTTCTGGCCCACAGACCAAAAGTCTCTAAGAACAGTACAAGCCAGCAGAGGCTTGGGGGGGGCAGAGGTATCTGGGTTACAGTTGGGGAGCTGTAGATGGTGAGGGACTGTGATAACTTCTTCAAGAAGAGCTCTGGGCCTTGCGGGGGCAGGGGGGCGCTAGCTATAGAGAGAGCTGAAGGGGGGCCGCTGCAGTATGGGGCTGGTTCAGAGTTCAAAGCCAAACTCCGAATTTGAAAATGGCACACCAGCGAGATGGCTCAGCAGGAGGCTGGGTGGCTCACTGGCACTAGGGCCTGATGACCTGTGTCCAGTCCCTGGGAGCTACACAGTAGGGAGAGAAAACCGGTTCCCACGGGTTGTCCTCTGATGGCCATATGCAGGCCACTGAATAGGCACACACTGTTGTGGGCCAAAACTCTTCCTGGAGAACTGCTACACACAACACACGTCTGCTCATCTCAGACAGGAAGCCCAGGACAGGCCAAAGAACGCATAACTCCCAAGTCCAGCTTGGTAAACCATGAGTTTTCTTGGGGTTACTTACAGGAATATGGGTGAGGGGTTTCTTCCAGGAGCAGAAATGACTCAAAGACAACTGTATCACTAAGGCCCACCCCAGCATGGGTGACAGCTCACAAAAGCTGGGAACCTGGAGCACACTGCACAGCCTGCAGGCAGCTCAACAGGTTGAAGAGGGTCCTTTTTGGTGCCTCAGTTGTTCCAAACCTCTTCCAGGAAGTTCAGCTGGTTTCTGCTTCCAGGTAGCAGGTCTCGTCTCAGAGTCTTCTTCGCAGCTTGGCCCTGCTCCTCTGAGACACAGTCTCCACTTTTATTGTATATTTTGGCAGGGAGGGACCCTAGTGAATCTGGTTGGTTTCAGGGACTTCCTGGAGCTGTTTTGAGTTGTTTGCCTTCCTGCTTAAGAAGCATCCTTGCAAGATGGAATGTTTCAGTCTTGGAGAAAACTGTTAGACTGAGCTCTTGAGCACATATACTCACACATGCAATGAATAAATAAATACATTTAATTTTAAAATAAGCTGAGTGTGGTGGCACACATCTTTATTCCCAGTGCTTAGGAGGCAGAGGCAAGTGGATCTTTTTGAAGTCAAGGCCAGCAAGGACGATATAGGGAGGCCCTATCTCAAAAACTAAAATAAGAAGGCTAGAGAGATGGCTCAGTGGTTAAGAGCACTTGTTGCTCTTCCAGAAGATCTGGGTTCTATTCCTAGTACCCACACAGGAGCTCACAACCATCTGTAACTCCAGATCCAGGAAATCCATTGCCCTTTTCTGGCCTCCACAGCATTAGGCACACATATGGTGCACAGGTATACAGATACAAGCAAAACAGTAACACACATAAAATAAAAAAATTTTAAAAACTAAAAATACATTTGTAAGGGATTTGGAGAAGTAGACGACCCAGTCATCAGTTAAGCAAGTGATTAAAAATAAAATATATACACACACAAAAAAAAAAAAAAAATGGAAGGCATGAGGAAGTAGCCACTTAGTTGCCAAGGAGAAGGCCCAGGCCTCTGGCTCCCAAGTCACATCATTGCGAAGTCCCAGGTGGCCAGACTGCAATGTGGACCCTCCAGAAAAGTCCAAAGAACACACCAGAACTCATCACTATTCCATCCTGCAGACTTCTGACGTCACAGGGTCAGCCGTTTTTAGACCCTTTGGTAACACAGTGCAATCAGAGAACGTGCTAAGCTCCAACTTCCCTGGAAGGTCGCCTGTCACAGCTCCTGACGGTGACGCACTCCCTTAGGTCTGGTGTTTGATAGTTCTCACCCTTAGCCTGGTCCTCAGATGCGAGTTCCAACTCCGGGAAGCAGTGAGGGCCAGCACCTGTCCTATCTAATCGTTTCCGGGGACAGGGGCTCAACCTGGGTCCTCATAGGGCCCATCAGAGAATAACGTCTCCATCTCTTCGGTTCCCCTCCCAGGCAGAAACGGCTGACTCAGAAAGTCATTCCGGGCACCAGCGCCCCTCCTGCCTGGCAGGGTGACACCAAAGGTCAGAAGTGTGCCTGGGGCTCTGTAAGCATCCTCCCTTAAGGAGCTGAGAGGCACAGTCTCCACGTGTGTGTGCCCATGGAGGACCCATTCCTCAGACACCAGACACGGCTGCCTGGAAACCTGCACCCAGAGCAGGCTAAAGGAAGGTGCAGTGGGCACCGGAAGGCTTAGCTGGGCAGCCATGGTCTTTGAGCTGGCTGGCGTGAGAGGCTTGGGCTGGTTTTCCCCTCTGGGCCTTGGTTACTTCATCCACACAGTGGGGATGGAAAGTGATGTCTGGTAGACTTCTCCTCGTGCTGATTCAACCCTCAAGACTGTAACTCATGTTTACCGCACATCTAAGACCGGACAGGGGGTAGGTGTTCCAATGCTCCCCGCACCCCAGACGCCTCCTACTTCTTTTGCTTTTATTTCACTTTGGGGGTATTTGTTTTGAGACGGGGTCTCTTGTAGCCCAGGCTGGTCTTGAGCTCACTATGTAGCTGAGGATGACTTTGAACCTCTGACCCTTCTGCCTCCACTTCCTAAGTGCTGGGGATTATAAGCACATGCCTCCATGCCACATTTATGAAGGGCCAGGTGGTGGCACATACCTTTAGTACCAGCATTCTGGAGGTAGAGACAGACAGGTCTCTAAGTTCAAGGCCAGCCTGGTCTACAGACTGAGTTTTAGGACAGCCAGGGAGACCCAGAGAAATGAATTCTAGGTAAGCACCCTGCCAACTGAGGTACACCCCAGCCGCTACCTCTTCCCGGAGCCATGAGTCACAGGTCCCTCCCGACTCTGAAGCTGTTGTTTTAGCCTTCCTCATCACTCAGTGGTGCTGGATCTTGCCTCATTCAAAAGGCACCAAGGAGTATTTCGTTTTCATTACAAGCTAAGGAGGAGATGTACTTGATTGGGTTTCTTTCGTGAATACCTTCGGAGACTTGGAGTGGACTGAATGTGGCTCTCTGAAGACAGAGATGCTCTGGACCCCTCAAGCCTGTAATTGTTAACCTGCAGCAGGATTAAGAGAAATCGCTGAAATAGATTGTCCTGGAGCATCCCGAATCCAATGACAGATGTCCTTAGGGAGGACAGTTGAGTGTGATGGCACAGTCCTGCATACAGTATGCTGCAAGAGTGTTTCCAGAGCAAGTACCCTGAGCTAAGTGAGTTCAGGACCAGTCTGTGCAACTTAGCGCAATTCTATCTCAAAATAAAGCTTTTTAGACATGTTTACGGACTGAGGAGATAGTGTCATGGCTTGCTGTGTGAGCCGGACGGCCTGAGCTCAGATCCCAAGAACCCTCGCAGAAAAGCAAGTTGCACCAATATCCATAATCCCAGTGCACCCAGGAAATGAGAGGAGAACCAAAGGAGGCTCAAAACTCAGCCATGCTGGCATACACAGCAGTGAAGAAGAGAGACCCTGGCCCAGACAAGGCAGAAGGAGGACCAACACCTGGCATTGTCCCCTGTGTGTGTGCCACATGTGTGCCACATTAGAGATGTAGATCACACACACGCATACACACACTCAATTTCCTTTTAAGTTTTTAAAGAGTTTGGTGTGTGAAACTCAGTGATAGATCACTCATCTAGCATGCCTCAGACCTGGCACTGGGGGAGAAAAGTTCCAGAACTTAGAAACTGATGCAGGAGAAGGTAAATTCAATTTCTTTTTGCACAGCAAGATGGGGGAGCAAACGAAGGGGCCAGCTGTGTCAGAGAGATGGCTCAGCCAGTAACATTTGCCACCAGGCTGGGCAAGTCTGATGACCTGGACGCAATCCCTAGAATCCACACGATAGTGAACAGAGAGAGAACTCCACGGTGTTGTCCTCCAGCTCCAAGCACATGCCATGGCATGTGCCTCCCTGTGGAGAGCTGAGACTCAGACGCCATCTACTGGCGCTGACATCCGCCCTCAAAACTGTAAAGAACCTCCAGAGCGCATGTGCGGGTTGCGTAAGCACGCCAAGCCACTGCCCAGGGTTAAAGAGGAGCAGCCAATCAGGGTATGACACGTCACTTAGGTGGGACCAGGGCTTATATAAACAGCACCACTTCGGGGCCCTCGCACTCTCCTCCGTCTCTCCCCGCCGTCCGTCGGCCAATGCGAGCGCCACCTGCGCCCGCGAGGTGGCCGGGCCCGTGCCATGGCCGTGCTGCCGCCCCGAGAGTCGTGGAGCGTCGTGGAGCCGGTCCCGCGGCTCTCTCCTCCTTTCATCGCTTGACTGTAATAAAAAACCTGTTGCAGAAGGATCCTTGTGTCTGTGTGCATTTTTGCTGGCGAGACGATCACGTGGCTTTCAACACCTCCCCTCTCAACAATAATAGATTAACATTTGAAATCTAAAGAGAAGAACAGGGGTAAGGATGCAGCTTAATTGATAGAATTTTTGCCTAGCACACACACAGCATTTAATCCTCAACCCCACACAGCTCTAATCCCAGCAGCACTCGGGAGTAGCAATGGGAGAATCAAAAGTTCAAGGTTATCCTCGACCACATAGCAATTTCCAGGCCAGCCTGAGCTGTGGAAGACTCTATCTCAAAAAGAAAGTAGGGGGCTAGAGAGATGGCTCAGTGGTTAAGAGCACTTGTCTACTCTTCCACAGGTCCTGAGTTCAACTCCCACCAACCACGAGGTGGCTCGCAGTTGTTGGAGGCAGGGCTCTTAACAAGGAGGCGGTCTTCTTATATCCCCCGTCAGGGGCAGGACATTTGGCAGTCCTTTGTCCATCCTAGCTTGATGCGGTGCCGAGCAGAAGGAGGAGAACAGACAGAGACTTGCCCTCCAGTGCATGGCACGGGAGGGCCGTGGACACTCACTTGCCACCACATCAAGCCATGCAGCACAGATGGAGAATGTCACGCAGGGGTGGCCAGCCTGCAGCAGGAGGCACCACAATGTGGGGATATGCTGGTCAGATGGGAGAGAAAGAGAAGTGGGGCAGCTTGAGCATTGTGAAGAGAGATGGAACTGGAGCCTCGAGCGTGGAGAGCTGTCTGTTGTGAGTGGCTGGCCCTTCCATCTGGGGCCATGGTGTGGTCCCAGCCTGAGCTCCCACGGAGGGGCCATGTCTGAGTCTGTGGCTATGCAGTGGCAGGGGTTGGTGTCGATGTCCATGGCTCATAGGGAATGGGGATGTCCCTGGTCAGGGTAGCCACTGGGGACCATGCGGATGTACAGAGGCGGTGCGTAGCTGGCCCCGCCCTTTGCTGGATGGAGCACTCAGGAGAGCTGGCCCCATCTCTCACTGGCAGCAGTACTTGAGAAAGCGCTTCCCCCAGGCAGCACAGTGGAGCTGGTCCTGGCAGCAGGCATGTGGGTGAGTCAGCCCTGACTGAGTGTGTATGAGAGAGCTGACCCTGCCATTGTGTGCCACGGGGTGGCACAGGTGCAGAGGTGATCCCCTCGACAGGTCCTTAACCTGTTCCTCTGGCAGTTGGGAAAGCTGCCCACAGGGTCATGAGCTCAGGAAAACTAGCCCTGCCCCTCACAAGATGCATCGGTCTGGAGAGCAGACCCTACGCCTCGCCTGGGGAGCACGGTGGAGGGGGCCACAGGTGAGCCTGCCCCAAGGGGGAGAGCCTTGGGGAGCTGGCCCTGCCACTCCTCTGTCATGGGGCAGGGGATATGCTCTCTGCCCTCTTGGCCTTTGCCACCTGAGGCAGCTGGGAGAGCTGATCCTGGAAGTGGGTGAGCTGCCCCTGTCCAGGAGCACTCGGGAGAGAGTGCATCTCGCCTGGGCAATACAGTGTGTCCCTGATGGTGAAGACATGGATGAACTAGGGCCAAGAGCGTGGGAGGAAAGCTAACCCAGCCTCTCACAGGCTGCCCTTGGAAAAGCGGGCCTCAAACCTTGACTGGGCACCACTGTGGAGCTGGCTCTGGAGGTACGGGTGCAGGTAAGCCAGCCCTGAGGGCATGAGAGCGGGAGGGCTGACCCTGCTTCCTGCCAATGGTGGCAATGGCGGGCCTATCCACAACAGTGCTGGAGTGCTGGTGTAGATAAGGAAGAGCCAGCAAGCTAACCAGCTCAGCCACCACCCAGGCCCAGATCCAGGGCTCTGAATTGGCCCACCACAAAATCTATATCATCTGCGAATGTTTGAGATGTGTGAAAGGGCTAATCCTGTGCCAAAGCTGCAGGATCTCCCTGACACAGGAGAAATCCCAGCGAGCATCCGACATTGATGGTCACAGAAGTCAGAGAATGAACCAGACCAATGACTCACTGCAACGAACATTTGCAAGTGAAGATGTGTGGACAGAGGGAGATACTGCAAGACACAGTGACCTAGTACAGCTTCCACAATGAGATATTGTCTATGCTTTGTTGTTGTTGTTCATTTGTTTGCTTGTGTGTTTCATTGGGTGGTTGCAAGGGCAGAGGGAGGATGAGAGGACTGGGGTGTATGATGTGAGACTCACAAAGAATCAATAAAAAGTTTGTGTCTTTTTTTTTTTTAAGAAAGTCGGGAGGTTAGCTGAGGATATGGCTGAATTGAATAATGTTTCTAGGACGTGTGAAAGAAGCTGGACTTAATTATCAGTACTGTTAAAGAAGAAGAAGAAGAAGAAGAAGAAGAAGAAGAAGAAGAAGAAGAAGAAGAAGAAGGAATGAAAGGAAAGGAAAAAGCTGGGGATGAGGCTCAGTGATCAAGCACTTACCTGACATATCAGAGGCCCTGAGTTCAACACGCAGAACAAACACCCTGCCTTGGTTTTCTTTCTGTTGCTGTGATAAAACACCATGATCAAAAGCAACTTGGGGAGAAAAGGGCTTATTTCATCTTACAGCTTACAGCCTGTCATGAAAGGGAAGTCAGAGAAGGGGCCCAAAGCTGGAACCAAAGAAGAAGCTATGGAGGAACCCTGCTTACTGGCTTGTTCCCTCTAGCTTTCCCAGCCTGCTCTCTTATACCACTCAAGACCACCTGTCCTTTCACGTCAATCAAGAACATTCCCTCAGACATCCCGCAGACCAATCAGATGCAGGCATTTTCTCAGTCGAGGGTCCTTTTCCCAGATAACTCAAGCTTGTGCTCTATTAACAAGATACTGACCAGTATGCTTCCCGCTCATACCCTCAGAATTAAGCTGCATGTCTGCCTGTAGTCCCAGGTATTGGGGAGGATGAGACAGGGAATTCCCTTAAACCAGGAGTTCAAGATCAGCCTGGGCAAAGGAGCAAGACCCAGCTCAAAAATAACAGCAGGGCTGGAAAGATGGCTCAGGCGAGGCTCAGCACCAGGGTGTTAAAAGTAACAGCAGCACCACAATAAAGACAGAAAGTGGTTAGAGACAGGCAGAAAAGAATGATTCTTCCATGGGGAGGAGGCAGAGAGAAGAGTCCTACAAATTTCCAGGAACACCTGGGCCTGGGGCTTGGGAAGGCAGAAGGACCCCCTCTGGAGTCCTCTTCAGAAGCATGATCCTGCCACATCTTGATGCTTAATTTAACAAGAATCTGCTGAGGAAATTGGCACAGCTCCTAATGTTCACAGGCTCACTTAAAGGCAAGGACGTGGGGCTGCCCCCAGTATCTGTTTGCACATTGGAATGGCAAAGGTGAATTCCTGCAAAGTCTGGTGTTTGCTGAAGGGTTTGTCCATGCGGGTCAGAGGGTCAGAGGGCATTACCTGCTCCAGGAAAATGTGGCACCATCCCATGGGCTAGAATCCAGGACCGGACAAAAAGGAGAAAGCAAGTTGACTACTAGACCAGCACTCATCTCTGTTTTTCCACACTGACAGAGTGTGACCGGACGTCTCACCCCCTGCCATCACGCCTTCCCTTCCATGACAGACTGTACCCCCAGAAGCCATGAGCCAAAGCAAACCGTTGGGGCTGATCTGGGGCTACTGCGTGTTCAAATGTTAACTGCTCGTCCCCCAGGATCCTTACTGTTTTATGAGCAAATTTTCATGTATCTAAACTGACGTTTTGAAAACTTTGCCTCCCAAATTATCCCTGATTGGCTAAATAAAGTTGCCTCTAGCCTGGACTGGGCAGAAGAGAGGTAGGCAGGTTCACAGGCTTGGAGGTGGCAGAAGGACCAAGAAGAGGGGGAGGAAGGAAGAGGAGAGGAGCAGGTCGCCATGGGTTAGCATGTGGTTGGAAGGAACTTACTCTGAGGACCGGCACGATGGAGAAAAATGAAAAACATGTGCAAGTATTTATGGGGGTTTCAGCTGGGAAGTAGACAAGATAGCTTAGAAGGTTAATATCTGTCCAGCCCCAGTGTATTAAGGCCTATTAAAAATCTAACAGGTTTCTGTGTCTTTAATTTATGTAGTAGCAGGTTAAGAATTAACTGCTGGGCTGGAGAGATGGCTCACAGGTTAAGAGCACTGGCTGCTCTCCCAGAGGTCCTGAGTTCAATTCCCAGCAACCACATGGTAGCTCACAGCCATCTATAAATGAGATCTGGTGCCCTTTTCTGATGTGAAGGCATACATGCAGATATTGTATACATAATAAATAAATAAATGTAAAAAAAAAAGAAATGTTATAAAAAAGAATTAACTGCCGCTTTAATAATTATATGAATTAATATTAAATATTAATAATCTTCTACAATAAGCCATCCCTTTAGTAAGTTGCTTCAGGTCAACGACCAGAAAAGGGACTAATACAGATGGCGATTGTAGCTGCTGACTGCAGTAGCCATGCCAAGCCTGAAGGAAAGTATGATTCACAGCAAGGCCACCATTTCAGGGCCAGGGCTGATGGGGCAGTGACAGCTACATCCTTGACCTTTAACTTATCAGGCAGTTCCAAGGGGCACGTGGCTTCCAAAGCTCTCGTGCCAGGCTTTAGAGGAAGGCCACTCCACTGGGTCTCTCTCTCTTCCCACCCCTCCTGCACTCTTATTTTGAATAGTGGACCACCGTCTTTGTCTGGAATGTGGCACTTTCAGGCTAAACCGGGGAAGGTCTCTAACAAATGGGAATGAGTTGGTCACTCTGTGGCCTAAGCATGTTCCGGACCCCACACAAGACAATGAAGCAAGCACCAGGGCCAGACCTATCACTTGAGAGTTAGAAATCACACCTCAATACACCAAGATTACTGAAAAAAAAAAAAAAAGTGAGATTTCTCTAGACAAGGAGAGACAACAGAAATGTCCTGTTAGACTGACAAAATGGCTCTGTGAGTAAGAGTGCCTGCCTCCGAGCCCCTGATGTCCTGAGTTCAACGCCCAGGACCCCTATGGTGGAAAGAAAGAACCAACTCTCAAAAGCTGTCCTCTGACCTCCACACACTTGCTGAAGCATGTACACACACACACACACACACACTGACACACAAGAAATGTGGGAGTTCGAGAGATGTCTCAACAGTTAAGAGCACTCGCTGATCTTTCATCTTTCAGAGTTCCCATGTTTCAGTCCCAGCACCCATATCCAGATGGCGCACAACTATCTATAACTCCAGCTCCAGGGGATCCAGTATCCTTGGCCTTCCTTGAGCACCTGCACTCACATACACAACCCCTCCCATATTCACATAATTCAAATTGAGGTACATTTTAAAAACCGTATCAGTCACTTTTCTATTATTGGAATAAAACACCATGGCCAAAGCAACTTACAGAAGGAAGAGTTTATTTGGGCTTATGGATCCCGAGAGTTAGAGTCCATGACGGTGGGGCCAAGACGTGGCAGCAGGAGCAGGAAGCAGAGGGCTCACATCTTAAGCCACAGGTAGCAAGCAGAGAGAGTGAATGGGGAGTGGTACAAGGTTCTGAGACCTGAAAGCTCACCCCAGATATGCACTTCCTCCAGCAAGGCCACATCTCCTAGACCTTCCCAAAAATGCCACCAACTGGGGACCAAATATTCAAATGTCTAAAACCACGAGGGGCATGGAACACTCCAACCACCACATAAATTTAATTAAAAAACAAAACAAAACAAAACAAGCCAGTTGTGGTGGCACACGCCTTTAATCCCAGCACTTGGGAGGCAGAGGCAAGCGGATCTCTGTGAGTTTGAGGCCAGCCTGGTCTACAGAGAGAAGTCCAGGACAGACAGAGATACACAGGGAAACTCTGTCTTGAAAGACCTAAATAAATAAATAAACAAATGGAATGTCTTAACGGCCATATCCTGCTTAGCTTGGTGATAGCAGAGACCCATAATTCTAACTGCTCAGGAAGCTGAGGCAGGAGGATCATAAGCCCAAGGTTAGGAGCACTGGCTACTCCTGTCAGAGGACTGGAGTTTCCTTCCCAGCATCCACATTCCAGGGAATCTGGAACCTCTTGACTCCATGGTACCAGGCACACACATGGTGCACAGACATACATGTAGGTAAAATACCCATTTACATAAAACAAAAATAAATGAATCCCTTTTTGCTTGTCATCTAAATGCAGAGCGTAGAGCGAGCAAGATGGCTCAGCATGTAGAGGTACTTTCTGCCAAGCCTGACAAGCTAAGTTCAATCCCCAGGACCCACTCCGTAGAGAGAAGCAACTGTTTTGCTTGTTGTCCCCTGATCTCTGACCATACATGCGCCATAGCATGTATGTGGGTCACTTCTACTCTCTCCACAAATAATTTTAGGACATGTGGGAAAAAAAAAAAAACCAACCAAAAAACACAAAGCTAGTCCTTGGCCTGCTGAGACAGCTCCGGTAAAGGCCTCTACTCTGCTGCCAAGCCTGATAACCTGAGCTTGACCTGGTGGTGTATGTGACCTGGGAGTGGGAGTAGCATGGACCAATCGGTGACTCCAGGTCTGAAGCCAGGAGCAGCGGGCTGGCTTGGTGCGGACAGGGAAGGGGACCTACTGAGAGTGAGGCTATGGTGAAAGGACCTGGGGCTTGTGGTCCAGAGAGGCATTGTGTGTGCTGCTTTTCAAGAGAGTCGTGGAGCTCTGGCGTGGGGAGCTCTCCCGGAGCCTGCCTGCAAGATACATTTTCCCCACAGGAATCCTGAGATGGGCCTGGCAGCAGTGACAGGAAGGGAAGTCATCCAAAGTACCCAGGACAGGACAGGTGGCCTCAGGGTCATGGCTTTGAGGCCATGGACACCACCCCCATTTGTTTTTTTTTTTCCAGACAGGGTTTCTTGAACTCACAGCGATCCACCTGCTCCTGCCTCTCTGAGTGCTGGGATTACAGGTGCGTGGAACCACACCTGGCTTCATGCTTGTCTCTTTATGGCTCTGGCGCTCTCCAGTGGGGTCTTAGCATCAGCAGCCCCTAAGCTCTGACAGGAATCAAGGGTCTGGAAGCTTCCTGGGGCCAACAGTCTAACTGCGTAGACGGTGAACCCAAAGACACACACTCTCCCCTAAAGCTTCCAGGCTTGGGAGGTACATCAGAGAAACTGAGAGCCCTCAGCTTGGGGGTACTTTGCACTGGGGACTCGTCTCCTGCCAGAATACTACCTTGGCCACGCCAGGGTCATCTGCCCCTCTCTGCTTGTCCCTCACTCCCTCTGGCCAAAGAGCAGCATGGCTAAAGGTGGAAGCAGAAATGGGCACTGGCAGCCAGCCTCATTGTCAACATACCACAGAGAACTTTGCACTGAGACTCTGTCATACAGGGAAGGGACAGGTTGCCTTGGGTCCCCTGGCTGTTGTGCACAAGCACGGGGACAAGGTTGCCTGGTAACTGGCTTGCTGTTGAAGGGCTCCTCGTAGCCCTTCCAGGAGGATCTTAATTCAGGACGGTTTTATAGAGTGGGGAAAGTTAGGCCTCTTGGGAAGTGAAGATAGCGCTGAGGACACTCTCATTGGACTGAAGAGGTTGCTCAGCAGTTAAGAGCATTGGCTGCAGCCGGGAGAGGGGCACACCTTTACTCCCACTACTCAGGAGGCAGAGGCAGTTGGATCTCGGAGCTGATGCCAGCCTAGTCTGCAGAGCAAGTTCCAGGACAGCGGGGGTCTACACAGAGAAACCCTGTCTTAAGAAACAACAACAAAGAAAGGAAGGAAGAAAAGAAGGAAGGAAGGAAGAAAGGAAGGGAGGGAGGGAGGGAGGGAGGGAGGGAGGGAGGGAGGGAGGGAGAAAGGGAGGAGCAAGCACTGGCTGTTCTTCCAGAGGACACAACTTTGATTGCCAGCACCCACATGGCTACTCATAGCTCTATAATTCAGGGGAGTTCATGCCCTCTGCTCCTCTTTTAGTTTCTCTGGGCGCCAGACACATACATGCTACACAGACTAAATGGTACATAGGCAAAACACCCACATACATGAAACAAACAAACAAGGGGCTCCTTTATATCCGCTCTTAGGAAGGGGCCTGGCCCAGCCTGGCCCACTACATTGTCTCAGGCCTGCAGTCTGCCCTGTGGCCAGCAGGGGGAAGCATCATGCTGCTTAGCTTTTCCTGGCTTTTCCAGTTGGGAAACCCCACCTCTGGGATCAAGATTTAAATGGTTACAGGGTGAGGTCACAGTAACTGTATGCACCCAATTCTGTCAAGAGCAGGCAGCGACTGAGGGCTCTCAGGCTGATCACTAGAACAACCCAAACACTCATCTTACCGCCTGCTACTGCCTACTGGGTTAAGAGTAGAACCTAGCTGGGTTATGATATGGTAAGAGAGCAAGTCCGGATCAGTGGCCTGTGGTAACCGCGGCTTCCTCGTCTTGCGTTTGCTGTGACCTTGTTACCTTCCAGTGAGCAGTACTCGCATCCGCACCCACCCAACCCGAGGGCTACTGCACAAGAAGCCATTCCCCTTCCCTAGCAGCCCGCTCTGGGCCAGTGTCCCTGGTGCTTCTGCTGTCCCGCGACGCTGTTCTCTGTATTACGATGCCTGGCCTTGCTCCTCTGGCCAGCTGAGAGCCTCGGTGGAGAGCTGCCTCACACAACCTCCTAACACACCCAGCTCTGCTGGAGTGCTTGCCAGAAAGGTGAAACTTCTGTTCACTTTCGGGTTTCCCCTTTAACCGTGAGCTTCTCAGGAGCTCCAAGACCTCCTGGTCTGCCTGTGACTCACAGAGGGAAGATGAGTTCTGTCAGGGACATCCAGGCCTTCACATTCACGGTGTGTGCCCACCGTTGAGTACCCGTGACCTGGAGCTGCAGCCTTGGGCCTACTGCAGAGCTGATGACCTCTAATTTGCACCTGGGAGTCTGCCCAAGACCATGCGAGGTCAAGGACATCAGCTCCCTTCCAGATCCCCGTATGCAAGGCTGGAGCTGCTGAGGGAAACCGCCCCACTCTGCCAGCCCCACTGGGTTTGCTGGGTCCCTGGGAAGGGAAACCCTGGGAAGATCTTCAGTATCAGCCTGAGCTGGATGTCTGTAGAAGCACAGGATCTTCATCATGAGCAGCAGACCAGAGCTTAGGAAGGAAGCAGCATAGATTCTCCTCCAGAATCCATTCCCAGGTCACATACACCACCAGGTCAAGCTCAGGTTATCAGGCACCCAGGTAAAAGGCAGTCCTAGGGAGCTAAGACAGTCTCTCTCCTGTTTTCTTTCTTTCTTTCTTTCTTTCTTTCTTTCTTTCTTTCTTTCTTCCTTCCTTCCTTCCTTCCTTTCTTTTTTTCAAGACAGGGTTTCTCCGTGTAGTCCTGGCTGTCCTGGTTCTCCCTGCATAGACCAGGCTGGCCTCGAGCTCACAGAGCTCCATCTGCCTCTGCCTCCAGAGTGCTGGGATTTCAGGCACGCGCCACCATCGTCTGGCTTCCTGTTTTCTACTAAGGTATTCGTCGCAAGTACTCAAGGTCTGTATGACTCAGAGAAATGCAGTCTTTGCTCCACATCGGGATGGTGAGATGTATCCACTTGACTGGATTGAAAAATCACCTGAGGGTGTTGTTGATTATTAATATCTATTATTGATGTATCTTTTAGTTAAACAGCGGTTATTCCTAAACCAGCTGTATACCCAAATCACCACACAGAGACCAGGACTTATTTAATTAATCTAGAGCACAATACTGGGCAATGATTACTCCATCCTAAACTCCAAGCCCGCATGGCTTTCTCCTTTTCAGATTTCCCACATTATACTTGCTTTTAGTTCTGTCTTAGGTCCGGTTCATCTCTCCTGGTGGTTCTAAGTCCTCTCCTCTTAGATCTCTCCTCTCCGACCTTCCATTCCCTTCCTTCCAACCTTCCACTCCCTTCCTTCTCCTCACCACCGGACCAAGATGCCCCATCTTATTCTCTCCATTGCTCAGCATTGTGGCTGGTTGTTTTATTGACAACACAGAGGACAAATGGTGACATGTTTACACAAACTTGAGATAAGTAATGCTTTGAATAGACATCACAATGAAATGTCTGGATTGAAACCAGATAGTGGGGTAGAGAAACCAGCATTTGAATGAACAAGAGTAAACTACACATTCCTCAAGAACATTATACCAACATAAGGGTATTAATCTCTATTGTGATACAACACCAAGTCCAAGAAAACTCATAAAAGAAAGAGTTTGTTTGGACAGTCTCTGAGGATTGGAGTTCACGATGGCAGAGGAGGCAGCAGCGAACAGGTGTGTGGAGCAGCAGCAGGCAGAGAGCACACTGGGAATGGCAGGGGTCTTTTGAAACTTCAGAGCCCGCCTCAGTGTCACACCTCTTCCAACAAGGTCATACCTCCTAAACCTCTGTCTTAAGCCGGGCAAGGTGGCACACACCTGGAATCCCAGCACTTGGGAGGCAGAGGCAGGCAGATCTCTGTGAGTTCCAGGCCAGCCTGGTCTACAAAGTGAGTCCAGGATACCTAAGGCTACACAAAGAAACCCTGTCTCGAAAAACAAAAACAAAACAAATAAAAAAAAACCCACAAACAAAAACAAAAAAACCTACTACCTCAGTCACTGTTCTATTGCTGTGAAGAGACACCATGACCAGTGTAACTTATAAAAGAAAGCATTTAATTGGGGCTTGCTTAGACTTTCAGAGGGTTAGTCCACAGTCTTGGCAGGCAGTATGGCAGCAGGCATGCAGGCATGGCACTGGAGCTGCTAAGAACTTACATCTTGATCCATATGCAAATCAGAGAGAGAAAGACAGACTTGGCCTGGTGTGGGCTTGGCCTACAACAAGGCCACACTTTCTAATCCTTGCCAAACAGTTCCACCAACTGAGGACCAATTATTCAAACCTATGAGCCTGTGGGAGCAATTATCATTCAAACCACCACAATCTCCACTATAGTCTCCAGAGACCATCAGGGCACGAGGACTTGGACCTCATCAATGGATTAATCCCTAGACAGATTCACGACCTGCTAGTATTGGAAAGTATGAAGTAGGAGATGGGAGGAAGTGGGCTGCTAGAGGAGGATCTGCCTACATCTTAATCTGCCCCTTCCTGTATACCTGTCTTCTGTCTGCCCCTGCATCACGGTGTATGTGTGGGGGTTAGAGAACAATTTTGGGGTTCTCTCCTTCTGCTGTCTATGGATTCTGGAGATTTGAACCCAAGTCATCAGTCTTGAATGGCAAGACTTGCCAGTGGGGACTCTGACTTTTTTTATTTTTATTTTTTTGACACAGGATATCACTGTGCAGCCCTAGCTGGCCTTGAACTCACAAAGATCCATCTGCCTCTGCCTCCTACATATCAGGACAAAGTCTGTGCCACTATGCCCAGCAAAATGGCCACTACTCCCTGTGCTTTTTTTTTTTTTTTTTTTTTTTGCTTTTTATATTGAGATAATTTTGACTTACAGAAGTTCTGCAAAAATAGTATCCAGTTCTTGCTTCCCCTTATGCTAACCCAGATTCTCCCATATGCTAGCATCTTATGTAACTACAGAACCATTGTCAACAGCAGGAAATTAACCTTAGTACAAGGCTAGGAACTCGATATAGACTTGGGACTGGACTAGTTTCCCACAAGGGCCAGCCTCCTCCAGTGTATTACGCTGAGCCCGTGCAGTTAGAGCCCACTTCTTTTGGGGCTCCCTCTAGTGTGAGAGTTCTCAACCTGTTTTTCTGGCTTTGTTTGGTTGTTTTTTTAATGAGCATGTCTATGTTTAAGAGCTAATGCATACAACTGCCCACAGAGGCCAGAGGAGTGCACCAGACATCCTGTAATTGTTACAGAAAACTTGTGGGCAGCAGTGTGGGTAATGGGAATTGAACTCTGGTCTTAGGTCCTGAATGCTCTGCAAGGGTAGTCTGAGGAGCCATCTCTTTCACCAGCCCCCATGTCTGTAACAATGGGGCTGGAACCCAGTGACTTATATGTGCAGGCGATCTCTGAGCTACTTCCCCTGCCCTTGTTTTGCCTTTCACAGTTTGTGGTATAGTCTTGTAAGGTTGCCTAGACTAGCTTTGAACTACCTCTGTAGTCTAGGCAGGCCTTGAACTTGCAATCCTCCAGGTCCAGCTTCCCAAGCAGCTGAGATGACACACCTGTACCACACGCCTGGCCATAGCCTTTACTTTGTCTGATCCTTGCAACAGCTTGGGTCCTGGAACCCTGACTAGGGGCAATGAGGGATGCCAGGATGACAAGACATGTGTACAGGAAAAGCTGGGATTGGGTAGGCTGGGCTTTGAGGGAGAAGGCACAGCACCCAAGAAGCTCAGAGCTGATGAACAAAGAGGCAGGTTTAACTAAAGTCAGCAGGAACTGTCTCCGAAGGGGAGCGGTCTTCAGGCTCACCTTCCAGCCAGAGGAAGGCTTTGCCATCCCTCAGGCAAGGCTCTGAAACTCACAGGGCTAAAGCACTGGGGTCTTTAACATGGATGGCCACACCCATCAGCAATGCATTCACTCAGGACTTCACTCCCTTCCTATACTTCTCAATGCTTTCATACTGAGAGTCTCACTGTATACCCCTGGCTGGCCCAAACCTCACTCTGTAGACCTAGATGGGCTTGAACTCAAGAGCTCTGCCCGCCTCTGCCTCCCAGGTGCTGGGATTAAAGAAGGTTGATACCCTACCCTGCCCAGAAATATTATTTTAAAAGGAAAAAGTGTGAGTTTGAGGCCAGCCTGCCTTTACAGAGCTAGCTTCAGGACAGCCAGAGCTACACAGAGAAACCCTGTCTCAAAAGAAATCAAAAGGAGGCTGAAGAGATGGCTCAATGGTCAAGAGCACTTGCTGATCTTGCAGAAGACCTGGGTTTGCTTCCCAGCACCCACATAGAGGCTCACAACTATCTGTAACTGCAGGATGAAACGCTCTCTTAATGGCTACTGCATGCAAGTGGTATACAAATACACATTTAGCAAACACTTACCCACTTGCAATTTAAATTTTAAAATTTAAGAATAAAAATTAGCGGGGCAGTGGTGGCACACAACTTTAATCCCAGCAATTAAGAGGCAGAGGCAGGCAGATGGATGAATTTAGGACAGCCAGGGCTACACAGAGAAACCCTGTCTCTCAAAGCAAAGCAAAAAAAAAAGCAAACTACTACTAATAATAATAATAAATAATTGATCACATATTATATAATAAAAATTTACTTTCAAAATTATATTCTTGAACAAGTACAATGGTACATGCCTTTAATCCCAGCACTCATGAGGCAGAGACAAGTGAATCTCTGTGATTCTGAGGCCAACCTGGACTATATAGTGAGTTCTAGGCTAGCCAGTGTTACAAAGCAAGACCTTGTCATGAAAAAAGGAAGAGAAAATATATACTTCTACTCATTTTTACCTCATTGCTTGGTTAGACAATCCAGAGTAGTGCTCACTCTGACCTGGAGAAAAAGCACCCTACTTCAGATTTTTCAAAAACATCTTAGGTTGGTTTGTTGGTTTCATTTCTTAAGACAGGGTCTCCCGGGGCTGGAGAGATGACTCAGAGGTTAAGAGCAGTGTCTGCTCTTCTAAAGGTCCTGACATCAATTCCCACAAGGTGGCCCACCACCATTTACAGTGAGATATGGTGCCCTCTTCTGGCATGCATAATAAACAAATAAAATCTTAAAAAAAAAAAAAAAAGACAAGGTCTCATTACATAGCCTTGTTCTTTTTTTTTAAATAATGTATTCATTTTTATTCCATGTGCATTAAGTGTGTGAGGGTGTTAGATCGTGGAGTTAAGAGACAGTTGTGAGCTGCCATGTGGGTGCTGGGAATTGAGCCCTGTCTTTTGGGAGAGCAACCAGTGCTCTTAACCGCAGAACCTTTTCTCTAGCCCCTGTAGCTTGTTCTTTGACTCACAGAGATACTTCTGCCTCTGCTCCCTGAGTGCTGGGATCAAAGGCATGGAGCATCATACCCTGGAATCTTTTTATTTTTTTTTTCTGAGGAGAGAAATGAGAACAGACACAGATTTTGACGTTCAAGAAAGCTGCGCACAGAACCACACAACTGATGGTTCACGGGTAATTTTTTCTGAGCATTAATATTGTATTTCTCCTTCTGGAAATTCTTGGGAGATTAAAACAAACACAAAGCAAAAAAGCTTGTCTTCCAGTGCTCTCCCTCAACTGATTTCGGCAAAATCAGTTACTATCTGTAACTGCAGGATGAGACGCTCTCTTAATGGCTACTGCATGCAAGTGGTATACAAATACACATGTAGCAAACACTTACCCACTTGCAATTTAAATTTTAAAATTTAAGAATAAAAATTAGCGGGGCAGTGGTGGCACACAACTTTAATCCCAGCAATTAAGAGGCAGAGGCAGGCAGATGGATGAATTTAGGACAGCCAGGGCTACACAGAGAAACCCTGTCTCTCAAAGCAAAGCAAAAAAAAAAGCATACTCTGCAGACAGACTGCTCCACACAGCACAAGACAGGTGAACTGCAGGTGTGCTGGCGACACTGCATCGAGGCTTATAGTGTTTCCAGAGCTCAGAGCAGGGTCCGCCGGTCCCTACACACTCTCAGTAACTCGGTATCTGAGTCCAGGACTCAAGACAAGTTATAAAACTGGAAACAGCCCAGGCACGGTGGCACATGCTTTTAATCCCAGCAGGGAAGCAAAGGCACAAGGATCTCGGAGTTCAAGGCCAGAATGATCTACACTGCAAGTACAGTCAGGGACATAAAGAAAGACCTGACTCAAAAACAGAACAAACAAAATTTAGGGTAGTTTTGTCTACAGGTATGTATGTGCACTGGAGGCCAGAGGGCATGGAATCTCCTGGAACTGCTATTTCAGATGGTTGTGAGCCACCGTGTAGGTGCTGGGAATCGAATGGGCTCTATTCAAATTTAAAGCAAGTCTCACGGGCTTTCCATTTCGTCCCACTGTCATGCCACGTGTGGAATTCCAAAGCCCTTAGTGAGTCTGTTTCTGGACCCGGAAAGAGAAGCAAAGGTCCTCTTGCAGAATTAAATCAGTGTAATACCCTTCAGGTGAACTGCTGAGCCAGAATCTGGCAAGTGCAGCTGAGTGCAAAGCAAACCTCAGTAGCCATGCCTGAGAGTGGGGACGGGCCGGGCTGCCTTAAGGAGCTGAATAGCCGAGGGGGAGGAAAGCTCAAAGAACCAGGCCAGAGGAGCGCCCCAAAGTCCTTCAAGAGGCCTTAGAGTGCTGCCTCGTCCAGACAGGCCACCGAACGAGCACATCTGCGCTCACCTGGCCTGACCCCCTTCTCCCGGGCTTCTGGAAAAAGCCACGCACACGCACACAGACACAGTCTAGAAGTCCCAGGCCCCCTCACTTCCGCTAGACCAGCTCCAGATCGCTCTTTCCGGCTAAGGACCAGGTTGGCGGCCGGCTCCCGAAGCAGGCGGGGCCTACGCAAGCCACGCCCATCGCTCGCGGCCACACGTGCCGGCGACAGCCCATTGGTCCCGCCTCCGTGACGTTTTTCCGGGGCGGTCCGGGTGGGGCCCAGCGCGCCTCAGCTAGCTGAGCGAACTGGGCTTCGCTGCGGTCCACGTCCCCGCGCGGGGCTGAATCGCTGAAGTGGCTGCGCTGCGGTGCGAGGGCCACGGGCCTGCCGCGCCCGGGTAAGCGACCCGCGCTGCCGTCCGGGGAACCGTCGTGAAGGCCCCATGAACCGGTTGGGGATGGACAGCGAGGTGCGGGGCGGAGGAGGGATGAATGGGGACCCGGTGCCTAGGCGGTGAGGAATGGAGGAGAGGAGGAGAAGGGAGGAATGGGCCGAGCCCTCAGAGAAGCAGGGATGCGCAGAGGGAGGAGGTGGGCCGAGGGCGATCGCCAGCCTGCGAGAGCCGATGCTGGGCAGTTTGAGAGCATTCTACGAACACTCGAGAGTAGGCGAACCCTGGATCAGGCTGTGCCCTAGAAGGTGTTGATCTCAGAAATAGTTGAGGCCTGCTCCCCAAACTCTTTCTACCTTCTAGTGTGGAAAACCCGTCATATTTTCCTTCTCATTTGCCTACTAGCCTCCCTCCCCTGTGGCCGCTAGCTTGTTCGCTTAACGGTCTGGACAGAGCTCAGAAGTCCGCCTCTAAGAACTTGTATTACTTACGCCCCGACCCCTCGGAAGCCGCTTTAAAATTTCAATAAAATCAACCACAAACTGCTTAAAAATACAGGTTTCCGATTTATAAATTAGCTCTGCCTAATAGCGAAATAGCAAAAGTGCTGGCGTGGATGGGAAGCTTTAGAACAGCAGACCTTTGGTATTTAGTGGTGAGGCGTGAACGTCCAGAAACCTGGAGGTAAGCAGTGCAATTAAGATAATATCTATATGTTCCAGGATCACGGGCTAATGTCTGCCACATGGACACAGCCTTTGGATCACCGGGCAGTGTCTTTGTGTACAAGCCCAACCAGGCGATGTGTCAGGATTAGTTAGGTGGCTGTGGTTTGTCCTGTCCTGCTAGCTTTCCCAGTCTCTGTTGCTGTGTCTGTGTAACTTCCCTAGCTTGGAGCGGAGATGGGGCCCTGCCGATAGGGATTGTTAGTGGTCTTTGCCGAATCTGGACTTCTTGTATTGAATCCGTGCATGTCGGAGGAAAAGTTCAACAACTTGAGGTTTCTCTTTCTGTGATTTGTATCCAGCAATCTACACATCTCAAAAAAAAGAGTTAAAAGTCAAGGCAAGGTTTGGAATGCAAACTGTCAAACACTAAAGGAATTGGGAGGTATTTGGAGGGCACTGGGACTCAAGACACGTCACCTGGCCGAACTTTGATGGGAGCAGCCCAGGAAATGCAGACTTAAAGCCTTATGCATATAGACTTTGCCCTGTGGTAAAGGGTGTGCCTGTGTAGCAGATGGGAATTTGGAACATTAGATACTGGCCTCCTTGTGAGCTGGCAAAAAGGAGTCCTGCTGCTCATCCCTTGAAGATCCTGTGGGGAACTGAGTCTCAAAAAGGAGGAACCCTCAGCCCTAGTCAGCCCATCGTAGTCTCTGATTAATACTTGGTTTTTTATTTTTTTCCTGTATGTGCATGAATATTTTATCTGCATGTGTGTCTGTGTATCTGCATATATCTGAATACATGCCTGTAATGCCCTCGTGGGCCAGAAGAGGCTGTTGGACCCTCTGGGACTGGAATTAAGGGACTGTCATTGGACAGTGCAGGCCCATAACCTCAGCACTGGGGAAAAGACAAGTGGCCTTAGGGGCTCTCTGGCCAGTCAATCTCCTCAACGTATCAAGCTCCCATGGTCTCCACTAAGAGACCCTGTTTCAAAATATGTAATATATAATATATGATAGATGGCTGGAGAGATGGCTCAGGGGTTAAGAGCACTATTAAACATATTTTTATATGTATGGGTGTTTTGCCTCCATGCGCATCTGTACATCGCTTGCATAAAATGCCTGCAGAGGTAAGAAGAGGGCATTGGTTCTCCTAGGACTGGAGTCACAAATAGTTGTGAACCGCTGAGTGGGAACTGGGAATCCAACCCTGGTCTTGTGGAAGAAGACCCACTCTTAACTGCTGAGCTGTCTCTCCAGCGAGGTCTCAAGACCACTCATGGTAACACACTCCTTCAGTCTCAGCACTGGAGAGGCAAAGGCAGGCAGATCTTCATGAGTTCAAGGCCAGTTCACATAGCTTGTTCTAGGCCAATGAGGGCTACACAGTAAGAACTAGTCTAAAAAAAAAAAAGTGAGTTCTCACTATGAATCTCTGGCTTTGAGCTCTTCAGGTAGATCAGGATGAACTAGAACTTTTGGCTGTCCTCCTGCCTCTGCTCCTGGAGTTCCTGGGATTGAAGGTATACGCTGCCATGCCCGGGTCCTACAGATAATGAGAACACTGAGGTCTATGCTCTGATTTAAGGCTCTCTAAAGTCTCTCTAAAGAACTGTTGTTCTTTATGAGTCAGTCTGCAAAAGTTCTGCTACGTTGTTCTGTGGATGTGGGGTCTTACTCTGTAGCTAGGGTGGCCTTGAACTTGCCTCTTGCCTCTGCCTCCCCAGAGCTGGAATTACAGGCATGTGTCACCATCTCTAGCTGTGCATATGACCTTGGCATCGACCGTGCCATAGAGATGAAGTCACAATACAGCAAGGGCCTTCTTGCCTCTCAGTGGCTAATTCCTGTTTGTGTAGGAGTTCTGCTCTCTCTGCTCTTTCTCCCTCCTCCCTCTCTCTCTCCTTCCCTCACCCCTCCCTCCCTCTCTCCTCTCTGTCCCTCCCTCTTCCTCCTTCTCCCTCTCTCTCCCCCTCCCTCTCCCTCCCTCCTTCTTTCTCCTCCTTCCCTCTTCCTCCTTCTCTCTCCTTCTTCCCTCTCTCTCCCTCTCCCTCCCTCTCCCTCCTCCTCCTCCTCTCTCTTCTTCCTCTCCCTCTCTCTCTCCCCCTCCCTCTTCCTCTCTCCCTCTCTCTCCCACTCCCTCCCGTCCTCTCTCTCTGTCGTTTGTGTTTTTCTTCATGTGTGCATGCATGCACTGAGTTGTGTGACTTCCTACACATGTGGCTGCTTGCTTGCATGCATATGACTGGCTATGTGCAAGCACAGGTCTGTACAGGTGGGCCTGTGTGCACAGGTGTGTGTGCTTCTGCACATTTGTTTTGGATAGCAGTTTTGTGGCAACGCCAGGGCGTCACCATCTGCTAATGTGTGTCCTCTGGAAGGTGAGAAGCTGCTTCTCTAGTCTATGGGCATCACCATCTGCTTGACTCCACCTGCCCTCTGGAAGCCAAGGAGCTTCCAAGTGTCACTCATCAGTGAAAGCTGGGCCTGATAGCTCACACTTGCAATCCCAGCATTTGGGAGGCTGGGCATCTTGGACTACGTACGTGGCAAGTTCCAAGCCAGCCTAGGTTACAATGGGAGACCTTGTCTCAACAACATGACCCAGAACATGTCTCTCACCTGAGTTTTGGCCCTTCCATCGGGTTCCTCACAACTGTTTATACCTCTAGAATCATCCAATTCCTCTGGCCTCTGGGGGCATCTGCTCACACATGCACATACCCACAGAGATAGATATACATGAATATTTGTAGTTAAAAGAAAAAAAAATAGGGCTGGAGAGATGGCTCACAGGTTAAGAGCACTGGCTGTTCTTCCAGAGGTCCTGAGTTCAATTCCCAGCAACCACATGGTGGCTCTCAACCATCTATACTGGAATCTGCTGCCCTCTTCTGGCCTATATGGGTGTATATGCAGATAGAGCACTCATACTTTAAATAAATAAAATCTTTAAAAAAAAAATAAAAAGAACCTTAAAACTTAGCTACAGCCGTTCCCCAGTAAGAGGATGGTCGGCTTAGTGTCCTTGCATTGCGCTCCTGATTCCACTCAGCTCCAGTTGCCTCCCAGAAAAGTGGGTCTCCTGACAGATAAATCAGCTGGTTTATCAACATTTGCCTTTTCATTCGTTTGTTTTGTTTTTACTCTCCCTGTGAGGGCCAGCAAGATGGCTCGGGGTAAAGGCACTGCTCACTAAGCTTGCTGCCTCCCTGAGTTTGAACCCTGTAGCCCATGTGGTGGAAGGAAACAGCAGATTCAGGGTGTCCTTGAGCCTCCACACATTCCCTGTAGTACATGTGGACCCGTGTACACACATAGAATTAGCTGTTTTGTTTTAATTAAGAAAAAAAATAGAACTCCTTCCAGGCAGCAGGGCACACCTTTAATCCCAGCACTCAAGGGGCAGAGGCAGGCAGATCTCTGAGTTTGAGGCCAGTCTGGTCTACAGAGTGAACTCTAGGACAGCCATGGCTACACAGAGAAACCCTGTCTCAAACAAAGCAAACAAAATAGTTCTTGTGTTAGAACTGCTGCATCAGAAGTTGTGGCGTTGACAGCTCTGATACCTGTCCTTTTCCCAGCACTGAGCTCTGAGTGCTGCCCCCGGGGCCTCCTCACTGGACGTTTGTCCCTTGTCCTTCCTAAGCAGTGTTGGCTCTCTCTCAACCCTAGGTGTGTCTGATACCACAGAGGAGCAGCTGCCTCTGTCCTACATGTGCCTCAGCGAATGCCATGGCCTGGGAGTGCCCCGCCAAGCCGCTCTCACCTGCAAAGCCAGACTTAATATGGCAAGTACAGGATGCCAAGCCCACAGCTGCCCAAGGAGGACATCAGCCCGGCCTCCTAGTCTGCACTGAGCAGCTGCCTCTTGTGAGTGTCCTGGGCCCTGCCTGACTGGGGCACCTGACAGAGAACCTAGAAAGGGCCCTGGGGTACTGAGTTTGTAGAGTCAACAGGAAGACACTGGGTCGGTACCTCTCTGGCGTAGCTGAATCAGCTGCCTTGAGGTGGGTGAAAGCACCAGAGCCACAGCTGGCAAACTAGAGCTTGTGGGCTATGTCTCCGGGAGTATGCACTGTGTGAATAAGCTTTTACTGGGACACAGCCACTGCTGTCTGAGGCGGTCTTTCTGCTGTAGTGGCAGGACTTAAGTAAGTAGCTGAGACACGGCCTGCATGGTCCCCTGTCCAAAGTATTTGCTCTGAGAAAATTTGTGTACCTCTGTCCCAGATTGGTAGTGGGTGCAGTTGGTGCTGAGGCCCTCCCTAGCCACTAGAAATGCCTGTCACATTTTTTCTCCTTCAACTCACCGGCAGACTTCCAACCCAGGGCTGAGGCTCAGGGAACACCCCGAACCTGCTGGAAACATCTTTAGGGTATCAGATGAAAGTGGTCCAAGAGCCAGGTGAACGTCTCATTTGCCATGGCTCAGATGCCTGACCTCTCAGTGTGAAACCTTTGTTTCAGCTCTTCCCTGACATGCTCTTACTCTGTCTCTTCTCACTACCCCACCCCACCCCTCGCTCTTTTCTTCTCACAGAACAAACGTTCTGTGCCCTAGAAAATAAGACACACCTGGTGAAGGGATGAGAAGTCTTCACTCTGTTGAGGAGGCTCTCTCCTGGCCAGCTCTAGTTCTAGAGGTAGAGAGTGGGACTTTCCAGAAGGGACAGTGAAACTGGGTCAGATGCTTTAGGCAAGGGGAGGCAAGACACAGGCAGGTCAGCATTGCCCTCATGGCTGCTTGAGTGTGTTCTTCCCAGTCCTGGTCTAAGCACTGGGCTCAGTTTACACAGGGCCCCCTGCAGAGCCCTAGGCCTCTGGGGAAGCTGTGTGCTGCTGAGCGAACACCTCTGACCAACTTGCCTTCTTCACCCCAGGTCCCTGGGCCGAGCAGAAGGCGACTGTTGAAAGTCTGAAGGGCTGGCCGCCGGAGGCTCCGAGCCCAGCTCTCACCTCACCAGCAAGATGTGGACAGCCCTGGTGCTGGTTTGGATTTCCTCCGTGCCCTTATCTAGAAGCCATACGGTGTCCGATGAGCCACGTGAGTGAGAAAGCTGTCTGACCACCAGGAGCCCCCTAGGATCTGACTCCAGAAGGGAGGCATCCTCACACCCCTGCCTTCCTAGCTACAGGACTGGGAGGGCCTGTCCTGAGCACAGGTGGGAGCCCCGGTGTGACCAGGAGCAGAGGCCTGCAGAGTCCATCTTGCAGGAGTCTCCTGTTGGTCAGGGTTTGTTGGCGCATCTGTCTTGAGTGTGCTTCTGCCCCACTGGGCTCTGCTCATCCTTCTGCCAGGCCCATCACTGAGCCAAGGCCATTTACAGTGCCAATGTCTGTGTAGCCACTCTTCCATGTAAACTTCAGGGGGGGTGTGCAGGGGTTGAGGTTGGCTTTGTTTTTATTGGCTAATCATATAATGTGAACCCTCTGATCTGATGCTTTAGGAATTAGATACAGTTACAAAGTTCTGAAACCTCCTCAGGCTGGAGCCTCAGAACAGGCAAAGGAATCCTTAATTCGGGGTGTCATGGGCTCTGGGCAGCTGTTGTCAGCTGGCAGGGGTGGTGAGAGGAGACATAGGGCTTGAGTCACTCCCATCAGCACCCAGGCTAGAATATGGTGCCATATAGCCAGGACGGGGGCGGAGCTAAGGGGATACCAGGTCATCCTGCATGTGGTTGAAAGTGTCCTATGTCTCTCTTCTCTCCTGATTTAAGGATACTTAGTCACTACCAAGCTGTGGCCTAAAGCAGTAAAACAAAGCATGCCTAGGGACACAGTTCCAAAGGCTGAAAACGTAACTACTGAGGGAAAGGCCACAGTGCTGCCTGTTCCTGTCGCAGCCACCACAGAGACCCAGGCAGCCATCCTGAACACCACCACAGTGACAGCCAGGGTGACAACGCACTGGACAAACATGGGCACCCCACCAGCCAGAGAGGGTACGACAGAGAGTGTGACCTCCAGGACTCCTGCACCACCTACACCATCAGGCCCCTCATCTGGGGGGCAGACTCTAACCATCACCACCGCTGGGTTTCCCCCTCTCAGCACACCACATACAGAAGTGCCAAGAACAAATGCCAGCGCATCACCAGGAACAGCCACAGTGGCAGCCGTGGCCCCACACACCTCGACTGTTGCTGCAGGCACCATGAACACTAGTGGGCCTCCCACAAGGACACCGAGTCCTGCCAAAAGCACACCCACTAACACATCCACCACGAGCCCCATACCCACCCCAGGTGTCCAGATGCAAAATACCACTGTCCAGGTGACAACAAAACAGCCAGTGGATAGCACAGTGGGTAGATTAACACCGACTCCCTCAAACACCACCCTGATGCCCACCACCACCCACTCTGTGGCTTCAGTGTCCCCTACGGTAGTGACCACCACCCAGGTAAAAACCAAGGAGCCAACTGCCAGCACAGTGCCAATGCCTCCTACCAGCCCCAGCCCTGGAATGGAAGCTACATCCCCCACCACACAGCCAAGCCCTGCATTACCTAGCCAGGGGACAGGCAGGACAGGCGAGCCAGGCACGCCCCTGACAACAGAACAGGCGGGGACCAAAGCCACAGCGGGCACTGCCTCCACTGGGCCAACACCCAGGAGCTCAGGGGACCTGAAGGTGCCAGCCACAGACTCGTGCCAGCTCAGCACCCAAGGCCAGTACCTAGTGGTCACCACTGAGCCCCTAACCCCCTCCTTGGTGAACAAAGTATTACTTCTGGTGGTGCTCGTCCTCGGGGTGGCCCTCTTCATCGCGGTCCTGGTGATGTTTGCCCTGCAAGCCTACGAGAGCCACAAGCAGAAGGACTACACGCAGGTGGACTACCTGATCAACGGCATGTACGCCGACTCGGAGATGTGAGGGCCCCCGGGAGGCCAGCCTCTCCCACGGCCTTCGTTCTCGCCTCAGACCAAACCAAGTGCTTCCAGATCTTCTCGGTGCAATCCCAGAGCTGTGCCACATGCTTAAAGACACATTTAACTGCTGTCAGATCAACCCCATGATCACAAGAGAGCTGCCTTTTCATATTTATTTTTCTAAATGATGACATAAGCAGGCGTGGCCAGGGCCGAGGGGGCCTGACCTGCTCGGCTCTCGGTGTGGGAAATCTCGGCCAGAATTAAAAGCAATTGATTGCTCTCCATCCGCCTTGTGTGGGTCTGTATGTCCTGCTCTCCATCCGCCTTGTGTGGGTCTGTGTGTCCTGCTCTCCATCCGCCTTGTGTGGGTCTGTGTGTCCTGCCCTCGGTCACTCCTGGTGTAGCCTTTCAGATGCTTGGTGGGGCTTGTGTAAACATGTAGTATGATAGGAGTCCCTGGAGAGCTGCTGTGCTCAGGCCACTGGGCTCCCTCGCATGCCCAGGTGCTCAGCGGAGTCTTCGGCCAAGTCCTAAGCTGCTCCTTGGGGCTGGCAGTTGGCTATGCAACCTCCCGGGTGCTGAGCCTCTTAGAGCCCAACCTGGGTAGAAAAGAGCCAAATCCAACATAACCCATAAAACAGCCAGCTTGGCTCTACACGACACATGCTGCCAGAACACTGGCTACCCAGCTCAGCCACAGGTGGGACAGTCGGTCCAAGGCCCAGTGTGCTCCCAGTCTGGGTTCTGGATTCCAGGCATTTGGCATGAGCAGCAGCCAGAGGCAGTATTGCCGTGGTCCAGCCACCATCCTCGTGAGTGCGTGTAACACACCGAGACCTTATACCAGCACATTAGCATCCCAACACTCATTTTAGTGACCTCTGAGGCTCCACAGCATCTCATCCAGGGCCAAAGTCAGGAGAAAGCCTGCCATGTTCACTTCTTGCGGTGCTGGGGATGGAACCCGGGCCTTTTGTGTTCTAGGTAAACACTCCTGCTGAGCCATATCCCAGCTCTGGCCCCTGGTTCTAGAGTCCTAGTTCTTCAGCTGACCTGTTTCCAGGCAGAGCCTTGGCCTTACTCTACCCGCATGTTCAGTGTAGCATGAGTCCACTAACAGTGAGCCACGTGGCAGCCAAAAGGACCTCAGCTGTGTTCTAGGCCGGGTCTATGGCTGCTGTCTGGTCTAGGGCCAGCTGTGGAACGTTCTGGAGCTTGGCTCCATCTAGGAGACAATGTTTGTTCACGGTACCTGCCCTGACTGGAGAGACGTGGCTATGGTTATGGCTGTCCTGGACTTTGTAGAGCAGGCTGGCCTCTGTCTCCCAGAGTGCTGTGATGTCACCGCTTAAGGCTGATGTTTCCTAAGGATGCTGTTTCCCACGATGGCCCAGATTCTCAAGTCTTCCTCACCCAAAAGGGATGACAGGTGGTGTGGAATAAAAGAGAAGGTGAACCCCTGGGCCATTTTCAGACTGTATGAGATCAGATGAGGGGAGCAGAATTACCCACACAGCTGTGGCTTCCAACCCACCTTATCTAGCATTAAAGCCAGGCCTGCCTGCTGCCCCACCAGCTTCCAGAATCAAGCCGCCTGTGATGACACCTGACTCAAGATACTTAATCAACGCTGATGGCTCCAGCCATGGCTGGGAAGGTGGCTGCTTCCAGCCTCTGGTGAACGTCAGACCAGTTCACAACTTTGCGTGTCTGAGAGTCTACCTGCTGCTAGGAACACAGCTCTGGGGCCAGGGAGGGGTCTTTGAGCATGCCTTCTGCTCAGCTTCGGTTGGTTTAGGACAGGCTCCCCCTCGTGGCTGATAGAATCTTAAATCCTGGATTCAGGTGGACCACGTTTCAAAGCGTGTTCTCAAAGACTGGGATTCCCTGATCTTTCGGGGGGGGGTGTCAAAGTGAGAGTCAGTTTACAGCAAGAAAGCAAGACGCGGAAAGGCCAAGTTGTCTATTCAAGGTCATCCACCGGAGAAGTGGCAGGCCGAGATTCACGATGGCCAGCCCCTCAGCTTTGAGCACTGAGGTGGCCAGGGAGAGGACGTTTCATCTTCAAGACCTAGCGAACACGCGCCCTGGAGGACGTGGGGGCACCGGGGGCGGGTCTCACCTGGGGCGCCCCTGGTCGTGGTGGTGAAGGTCCCCTGGTGCCCCCTGGCGGCCAAGCTCCTCACCGCATCCGGCCCGTGCCCGTCTCTACCCACCACGGCCATTTGGGACCCACAAAGTCATTCCAGCTGACCCTGGCAACAGGAAGAGTCCCCGGATAACCCCACTGGAGCGCTCGCCCTGCTGAGTGCTTTTAAGGCCTGGAAGGTCTCGACCCAACTTGAGGCCAGCAAGTTCTTGAAGGAATGACGTCATGTGTGCCCGAAACTCCTCCCCCTCTCCCAGGCATACTGGAGTTAATTCGGGGAGCCCGCAACCTCAACGTGGTGACCCTGCTCTTCTGTCCTCGAACCAGCCAGCTTGGGGGTCATTCAGGGCAAGGCACGCGAAGCCGCTTTACATCACCACTCGGCTAACAGCTCCTGTCTGTGAGGGCTGACTCTGTGGCCTGCTCGGATAGGCCCCCTGCTGCCGTCTATCCCTTATCTCCGAGGACTGTCTTCCTGCTCCTCCCTCCCCTCCCCACCCCACCCACGGCTCATCCTCCACTTAGCATCCTGGGGGGATATTTTTAAAACACAACTCAGATCTTAATGCTCAGTTCCCTAGGCTGGCCTCCCACTGGGATTGGAGAATGGGGGGGGGCAGGGAGAAGGGGTACTACTGTTCAAGAAAAGGGGGCCAGCCGCGTTAAACCTTCAAGACTAACACAAAGCTAGCGAGTGTGGGGAGAAGAGGCAGTCAGGACCGGGACTAGTGACCAGAGAAGGTGGAGAAGCCTGTCTTCAGGGACCTACGCAAAGAAATAAGGTTGTTAGGTTTAGAGTTTAAACAGATACTTAATTGCACTTCTGTGTTTACAGTGACTGAAGTTACTTCAAACAGCTTAAGGGTGGCCAAACAAGATGGCTTGTCCTCAAGCCTGGACAACTGAGTGTGATCCCCACAGTCTACGTTAACCTCTGACCGCCAAATAAGCACTGTGCACACACTCGCACAAAATAAATTAATAAAATTAATTTAAAAAATGGTTAAAGAGAAATGAGGAAAGTGAGGGCAGACACAACCAGAGACCCCACACGCATGCACACACAGAGAAAGGCATAGGTTCCTGGGGAAAGGCTGGTTTCCAGTTCCTTATGTGTGTATGGAAATTTCCATGATGAAAAGTTAGAAGAAAAAGGGAAGGGAGGGGAAGGAAGGGTGGAGCCCTGGCTCCAAGCTCCTAAGTAGAAGATCCTTCTGGTTGCCTCTGGGAGGAGCTATGGGAAGCTGTTGGGTCCTCCCGGGAGACAGGGCTTAGACCAAGATCACGTTCAGTCCCCAGAGGGAAGCCGGGGAACTTGGAGACATGCTTTGGAGGCTGAGCCCTTAGGCTTCTACTGTTTCTTTTCTGTTCCTCCGTCTCTCCCTTCCTCCCTTCTTCCTTCCCTCCCTCAACCCAGGGCAAATGCTATACTGACTTATACTTCACTGACTCCTTCTTGCTATTCTACTTCTGTCGGGTTATTTTTTTTCAAGATTTATTTTGAATTTTGTGAATGTTGTGCCTGCGTATATGAATGTGTACTCCCTGCATGCCTGATGCCAGCGGAAGCCAGAAGAGGGTGCTGGATAGTGGGGTTGCAAACAGTTGCCAGCTGCTGTTTCCTCTACAGGAGCAGAAAGTGCTCTTAGCTACTGAGCTTCATCCCTGTTTTGTTTGGGTATTGTTTTATGAAACCTGTGTGTCACCCTGTTGACCTTGAATTTTTTAACAAACCTATTTTATTTAGGGTTATTAAACTCTCCTACCTCCATTCCAATCCCACAACACTGGGTAGGAGGGAAAGATTAGTGGGGATGGGGGGGCGGGGTTTTCTATGCTACTTCCCTCTGGGTAGAGTCATAGGATTCTGTTGGGGGCAATACCAAGATCAGTGGTCCAGAAATCCAGCAGAAGTCCAGGTCACCAGCAAACCAGCAACCAGCAAAAGCAGCAGCAGGACAGGAGCAAGCAGTCCTCCTCCCAGCAGCCGCGCCTTAGTCCTCTGGGCCGTCATATTATACCCCTCAAAGTCCTCAGACTTCAACTAAGTCCACCTGGCAAAGACCACGCTCTGCATGAGACACTTAAAAGGTGTGGCCAAACCAGCCCCCCCAACTTGAAATTTTAACAAAAACATGTTTACATATCATAAACCAAAACATCCACAACATAACCCAACTGCCTTGAATTTTTCTTCTTTCTCTGCTTTTTGTTTACTTATTTGTTTTTTGAGACAGGGTCTCATTATGTACCTCTGACTAACGTGGAATTTGATATGAAGACCACGCTGGCCTTGAACTCACAGAAACCTACTTGCTTCTGCCTAGGATCACAGGTCTGCACTGCTACACCCAGACCCAGCAGCGGGAGTGAATCTGTGCACCATGTGTGCAGTGCCTGTGGAGACCAGAAGAGGGCACCACATCCCTGCACCTGTAGTTGGAGATGGGTGTGAGCCACCGTTGGAGTTCTGGGACTAGAACCCAGGTCCTCTGAAAGAGCAGCCAGTGATCTTAACTGTGAAGCTGTCTCTTCAGCCCCCGTGTTTGGTACATCTATTAAATCATTGTGTGGAGCCATTCAGACTTTTGATAGTGTTTTGCCATTACAAGCAGGAATGAACATGATGCTATTCCCTATGCTGTCAAGGCCAGCCTGGTCTACGTGGCAAGTGTTGGGATTCAGGCCGGGACAAGCGGCTCAGGTGCCTATTTAACATATCAAATCGGACCTGGCCTCCAAGTTCTCCCAGCATCCCTCAGTCCCTACCTGTTACAGAGGCGTAGCTGGCATACCCCACCCTCTACCCTGAACTTTCCTGTCCTACAGAGGCTCTTCACTATACAATCCACTATACATGGTTCTCTCTCTCTTTCTCTCAATCTCTCCTCTGCCTCCTCCTCCTCGCTCTCATTTCTCTCTACACTCTGCTTTCTCTCTCTGCCCCTCCATCAAACCTTTTCTGTCTCCCTCTGCGTAGTGACTTCCTTGGCCCTGTTTCTTGGGGCCAGTGAACCCTCCTTATAGCTGCCCCCAATACCCCTGGCTTTATACTTTAATTTGGCTTGAATTGGTTCGTTTCGTTGATGGAGAATACCTATCAGCAAGTAAAAGGCTAGCCAGAACTACAGAGACCCTAATACTCACATGTACACACACCTAAAATCAAACCAAAAACATAAAACACTTACACATTAAAAAATTAAATGTCTTAAAGTTGTAGGTAACAGAACTGCAAGGTAGATGTGCTCCAAGATGTGTTTTTATTCTTGAAGCTAATTGATCATTAATTAGGCCAAAGGCACTAGACCATCTGGAGCTGGCCTTTCAGATGGCTGTGAGCTGCCAAGGGAGGAATTAAGAACTGAACCTGAATCCTTTGCAAAGGCAGTAAGTGCTCTTAACCACTGAGCTGTTTCTCCAGACTGACTTTAATTTTTTTAACATTTATTTATTATGTTTGTGTGTGTGTGTGTGTGTGTGTGTGTGTGTGTGTGTGTGAAAGACAGAGAGAGGCAGGGACAGACAGACAGAGAACAAGAAGGCGTGTGTGTGTGCTCTCCACAGAACACGTGTGGAGGTCAAACAACTTTTGACATTTTGGGGAGTTGCCTTTTTCCTCCCACCATATGGGTTCTCGGACTTGAACTCAAGTTTCCAGGCTTATCACCAGGTGCCTTTAGCCCCAGGCCATCCTGCCAACCTCCAGGACACATTCTTGAAGGGGGGGGAAGTAAGTTGCCAATAGTACAATACAATATGGCTGTCATTCGGTGCTGATCACTCCATGACCATTGCTCTGTGACAATATGTTTGTCCCGTCAGCACTGAAAAGGCTATGCTGGTCACCTCATTTTGCTAGGGTCTCTACGCATGGCATGGTAGGGGCTTTTGCTTGGGGGTCACACACTTAAAGCAGGTCACAGCCTGACCCACATTCAAGGAGAGGGTTTTACATGAATACCAGGAAGCAGAGATGGCTGGCCACCTTAGGGTCATCTGCCACGCTCCTTATGTAAGACACTATTTCTAAAGAAGCAGACACATCTCTGAAGTAATGGGAGAGTATGGAAAAGAGGAGTTCTGAACTCTCAGGAGAAGGGAGAAGGGAACCGGTTCGAAGAGAAGGAAAAAGGGCAGGGAGGGAAAGTTTTAATGCTTTAAAACTGCATTTCTGTTCTTTATTGCATGCACCCCCCGTCCCAGCAGGCGTGTCAAATTAGGAGACAAGGGACAGGAGTGGATTCTGGCCTTCTGCCATGTAGATTCTCGGGATTGAACTCAGATCTTCATTCCCAGCAGCAAACGTCTCTACCCCCTGAGCCATCTCACCAGCACAAGTTTCAAGTTTTTAAAAAGAAGATGTGTTCAAGTACTAAAGAGAATGACAACAGATCCCAACCCGCCTTTTCAGAGGAGAAATACACACACGATAGCATGTGAGCTGAGCCTGCAGCTCCAGAACAAAGCAGGGAGAGCCAAGCTTCAGCCCGCCCTGAGATTCCCTGGGGCCCGGCAGGTCTGCCCGGACACTGCAAGATGCAGGTCGAGAGTGCAAAGGAAACACCTTTAATACTAGTCAGGAATCTTGGGGCTGGAAGATAGATTATTGGTTAAGATCTCAGGCCATTCTTGCCCAAGTTAGGGATTTGGTCCTAGCACCCACACGCTGGCTCAGGACCATCTGTAACTCCAATTTCACGGGATCTAGCATCACACTCTGGCCTCTGTGGGAATTGCACAGACGTGATGCACATACGTGCTTATAGGCAAAGACTCACATGCACATCTTAAAGAAATATCAAATCAAAAGGAATATGAACAACACAGAAAGAAAAATACTAAATGCTCTATCGATCCGGCTGAGGTTTGTTTCTTTTGCCTCATTGGCAAACAGGACTCATGATGACGTGATGGTCCTTCAGGAGGGTGTGAATGAGGGGATGGACCACTGAGGGGCACCAGAGCCCAAACGGTGTCTGGGAAGTGTCCAGGCCTTGCTTTGGGAGGTGTTGGCTCTACAGCTTCTCTCTCTTTCTTCTTTTCCTGGCTCAGAATGTGACCATTATTTTAGCTATTCCAGGTTTTTCTTTTTTTTTTCCTCTTTCTTTCTTTCTTTCTTTCTTTCTTTCTTTCTTTCTTTCTTTCTTTCCTGTTTCTTTTTCTAAGACAGGGTTTCTCTGTGTAGCCTTGGCTGTCCTGGACCCGCTTTGTAGACCAGGCTGCCCTCAAACTCACAGAGATCTGCCTGCCTCTCCTTCCCTAGTGCTGGAATGAAGGGTTGGGCCACTGCACCTGACTTTCAGGTCTCCTTTCATCTAGGTATCCATGATCACATTCTCCCAGCACCCAGGAAGCAGACCCAGGAAGATTGTCACAAGTTCAAGACCAGCCTGAGCTACATAGTGAATGAAAAGCTAGTCTGGGTTACATAGTTAAACTCTGTCTCAAAAAAGGGGGGGAGGAGGTTTGACCTGGTCAGGGCATAGACTGCAGCGTTGCTGCTCACACAAATACCACAAATATGTCCCGATTTACCAAGACTGGGATCCCTAGTTGCTGACAGATGCCTTTTTATCTTTTTTATTTTATTTTTTATTTTACTTAATGTATATGAATGCTTCCCTGAGTGAATGTATGTGCGCCGTGTACATGCCTGTTGGATGCCCTGGAACTGGGGTCACAAATGTTTGTGAGCCACCATGCCAGTGTTGGGAATCAAACCCGGCTCCTCTGGAAGAGCAACAAATGCTCTTAATTGCTGAACCATCCTTCCCAACCCCCATTTCTTAACTCGGCAGCCCTCATTTGAGAGCTCTCTCCCAGCATGCTTTCTGCATGGCCCCAAGGACTGTGCCCCAGATGGCCACGCTCTCATTTCTACTGATGTCAAGGACACAGGAGAGCACAGGAGTCCAGCCTCAGAGCTGCTCTCTCGTCTGGCTATGGTCAGCCTGTCTCCACTCTCAGCAAACCTTTCAGAGATACAGCATCCTAGAGAACAGGAAATTGCCACTGTTTCAGGTCTGAGTGCACACATTGCCTGTTAGAATGTAGAAGAACAATGGACTCTGTAGATCAGGCTGGCCTCTAACTCACAGTGATCTGCCTGCCTCTGCCTCCCAAGTACTGGGATTTCAGGCATGAGCCACCAACTGGCTTATTTTGCTCTTTTTTAGACCGAGAACTCTTTTTTTTTCTTTCTTTCTTTTTTTTTTTAAATATTTATTTATTATTTATGCAGTATTCTGCTTGCATGTGTGCCTTTATGCCAGAAGAGGGCAACATTATAGATGGTTGTGAGCCACCATGTAGATGCTGGGAATTGAACTCAGCACCTTTAGAAGAGCAGCCCGTGCTCTTAACCTCTGAGCCATCTCTCCAGTCCTAGACCTAGAGCTCTTTGTAGTGATGTATTTACTTTTACTTTATGTGCGTTGCTGTTTTGACCGTACATGTCTGTGTGAGGCTGTCAGATCCAGGAACTGGATTTACAGACAACTGAGAGCTGACAAGTGGGCACCAGGAATTAAGTCCTTTGGAGGAGCAGCCAGTGCTGTTAACCACTGAGCCACCTCCCCGGCATCAATTTTCCTTAATGAAATCATTTACAGTGGGAAGACCCACCTTTAATCCAGATCTTCTGTGGCGGGAAGACTACTTTAATCTGAGCCACAACCTTCTGCTGGTAGCCTATGTGAAAAACACGAAGGAGGAAGCTTTTGCTCTTTGTCTACTTGCCCTCACTCTCAAAAGTCCATTCCTTCTCTGGCATTAGAGATCACCTCCTTGAGATTCCAGCATATACTGAAGACCAGCTGAGACATCCAGGCCTCGAGGATTGAACAACTACTGGGTTCTTGGACTTTCCATTGGTAGACAGCCATTGTTGGATAAGCTAGACCATAGCCTGGGCCATTCTAACAAATAAAGTTTTATCTATACTTATCTAACTTTCTCTCTATATACACATATACACACAAACATAAACACACATACACCTATATACACACATGCACACACACATACACACATAGTCACATTCATATAAACACACAGAACATACATACACACACATACACACACACATATACACACACACACACATACATACATACATACACAGCAGTTTCTAATTTCCATCCTGACGATCCTCTACTTAAAGGAATGTCACTTAAGCCTCCAAATATTTAAAGAGTTTCTAGAAATATTTTTCTTTGCTGGTTTAATGCACTGTGATTAGAGAATGAATCTTTTTAAATTTGTTGCTGGTCTATTTGGTAACTGGATCTTTCACGCCTGTGACATTTCCTAGAGATGTCGTCCCTCAAGCTGTCTCCTGGTTTATCAGTCAAAGAGACACTTGGTTTATCTGTTGATGACATGGGTGTGTTAAATCTTCTGCTGAAATCATGGGCATTCATTTCTTCCTTTAACCATTTGTGTGCGTGTGTCTATACGCAGAGGTGCTGGATCCTCTGGAGACGTGTGACTGGCAGTTACGAGCCACCTGACGTGGGTGCTGGAAACTGAACTCAGGCCCTCCAGAAGAGCAGTAGATTTTCTTTCCTTTTCTTTACTTTGTTTTTTCTTTTCTTTTTCTTTTGGTTTTTCAAGACAGGGTTTCTCTGTGTAGCCTTGGCTATCCTGAACTCACTTTGTAGACCAGGCTGACCTTAAACTCACAGAGGTCTACCTGCCTCTGCCCCCTGAGTGCTGGGATCAAAGGTGTGTGCCACCATGCCTGGCCAGCAGTAAGTATATATATATATATATATATATATATATATATATATATATATAATGATTTGCACGTGTTTATTGGGAGCAACAGGGACAGGGCCTCTTCCATCCCTGGCAGTATTCACAGGTTCTTCAGCCATCCCAGGCTTGGCCCTGAGGGTGCTGGGGGTACATCTGGCATCTTCCTGTTACCTCTCATAGGCACTGAGTAATTACAGGGTGTGGCTGGTTTGATCATGGTGTCGTACTTGCCGTAGAGGCTAAGTTAGGGCATAATTATAGTGAGGTCCTCAGTGAGGAGGGGCACACAAGCGCTGCTTCCTTCGCCCAGACCTTTCTGAGGAAGGAGGAGGATCCACCCATCTTGTTCTCTCAGCCTCTGAGTTTTTAAAGATAAGGTCTCACCCTGTAGCCCTGGCTGGGCTGGAACTCACAGAGATCTGCCTGTCTGACTTTTTCCTGAGAGCTGGGATGAAAGGGTAGGTGCCACACCTAGCTACATAACAGAGAGATGTTACATCCTCTTAATAAGTCGACTTTTTCATGCCTGGTGACAGTCTTTGCCCTAATATATAGTTGGTACAATGTTAAAATAACCATGGTTAGCTGGGTGTGGTGATCCCCTGGAACTGGAGTTACAGACAGTTGTGAGCTGCCATGTGGGTGCTGGGAATTGAACCTGGGTCCTCTAAGGGTAGCATCCAGTGTTCCTGACCACTGAGCTGTCTCTCCAGCCCCCCCCTTTTTTGTTTGTTTGTTTGTTTTTGAGACAGTTTTTTTTTTCTGTATATCCCTGGCTGTTCCAGAACTCACTATGTAGACCAGGCTAGCCTCAGGTTCAGAGATACTGCTGCTGCTTCTGCCTCCCGAGTGCTGGGATAAAGGCAAGCAGACCCACCCAGTTTAAAGTTCACTTTTTAAATAGCATACTAGTAGGTAATTCAAAAATATTTATTGATTTCTTTTTTTTTTTTTTTTTGGTTTGGGTGTTTTGCCTGCATGTATGTTTATGCACTATTTGTATGCAATACCTTCAGAGGCCAGAAGGGACATTGGATTCTCTGAAACTAGAATTTCAGATATTTGTGGGCTACCAGGTGGTTGCTGGGAATCAAATCCAGGTTCACTGCAAGAACAGCCAATGCTCTTAACCATTAAGTTATTCCTCCAGCTCTGATAGATCACTTAAAAAAAATACACTTCAGGAGCTGGAGAGATGGCTCAGAGGTTAAGAACATGGGCTGTTTTTCCCAGGGTCCTGAGTTCAATTCCCAGCAATCACATGGTGGTTCACAGCCATCTATAATGGGATCTGGTGCCCTCTTCATGCAGGCTGAACACTGTATACATAATAAATAAATAAATCTAAAAAGAAAAAAAAGAAATACTTTATCCAACCAGGTGGTGGTGACACACATTTTTAATCCCAGTACTTGGGAGGTAGAGGCAGAGGCAGAGGCAGATGGCTGAGCTTGAGGCCAGCCTGGTCTACAGAGTGAGTTCCGGGACAGCCAGGGCTACATACAGAGAAACTCTGTCTCAAAAAACAAACAAACAAACAAAAATTAAATAATGCTGGGCACAGTGGTGCCCACCTGTAATTCCAGATGTTTACAGCACGATCCCTGCACCTGAGGCTCAAGAACAGTCATGGAAGAGGAGCAGAAATGCTAGGCAGGTGGATCTCTGTGAGTTCGAGGGCCAGCCTGATGTACGTAAGGAGTTCCAGGACAGCCGGGGCTAGACAGAGATGTCCTGTCTCAAAAAAAACAAAAACAAAAAACAAAAGCAAAACAACCTCAGAGAGAGTGCACCCATGAAGTCTCACCAATAAGACTGTCTAAATAAGACATCCTGAACAAGGATGACACCCGCAGATACTCTAATGTGAAGAGGGAAAGCACACGGGACCTTACACCCAGACGAAGAGCTACAGGCAGCTTAAAAGGGCTGAGAATGGGCAGGCGTGGTGGTGCACGTGGAGACAGAGACTGGTGGATCTCTGTGAGTTCGAGGGCAGCCTGGTTTACAAAGAGAAACTGAAGGACAGTCAGAGCTACACAGAGAAACCCTATCTTGAGGGGAAAAGAAAAAAGAAAAAAAAAAAAAAAGCTAAGAATGGAAGAAATAGTCCTCCTGGGGAAGAGTGCATCAATTGGTTATCCAATACCAAATAGCCAGCCCTGAAAACACACATATAAGTAACATTATACGGGCTGAGCATGTTGTATTTGTCTATGTAGGAACACATATGCACATACACACACACACACACACTGATTAAAATTAAAAGGTGGCCATGAATTTGAGAGAGAGAGAGAGCAAGAGTGAAGTTGGAGGAAAGGCTATGATTAAAAAAACAAAACAAAACAAAACAAAAACCATAATTAAAAAAAAAAAAGAAAGAAAGGAAGAAATTAGGAAAAGCAGTTTACTAACCTTGGGACAGATGAGGTGATACAGTTCTCCCTGGGCATGGGGCAGGGGCAAGCATGCTAAAACCTTGTTAAAGTTCTTACAATCACCATTACTGTTAATGATAAGCTGTTTCTGTTTATCCTTTAAGCATCCCTTCTCTGGCTCATTTTCCTGTGAGTAAGCAAAGACGCTTGGGCTGGGGCAATCTGGCTCTTTAATTAGCAGCCATTGGTCTCTGCCTTGCTGTCTGAGCATCCTTCAGCAAAAAGACTGTCTCCCAGTCAGCCAGACTACCAGGATGCCCGAACCAGCCATCCTGAACACTCCGTGAACACTTTGAGACAACTGTGCGAATGATTACAGCTGACTGCCCTGGTTACTGAAGCACACGCTGCGCCAGGGCTGTTTGAAACTGTTCCAGACACTGATGATTAAAAGCCTGGACGAACTGTTTCCACTGTGGCTGAAGGGGGAGCAGGTGGGGTGGGATGGACAGGGGGGCTGGTGACAAGGTTTGACTGGTCTAACACAAGCCTTAAGACTTGGTGGTGGCCCACACCTTTATCCCATCTCTCCAGAGGTAGAGGCAAATGGAGCTCAGAGAGTTCGAGGCCAGCCTGGTCTACAGAGCTAGTTGCAGAACAGCCAGGGCTACACAGAGGACACCTTTATTCTGGGGGTGGGGAGGAAGACTGAGATGATCACCAGAGGCCAGAATAGGATTGGCCAGAGAAAAGGCTGTGAGTCCTTTTTGGGCTCCATGAGCAGGCTGTTTAGCCTCACCCAGAGAGTCAGCAGGAGGCTCTCTCATGCTTCCTCACCTGGCATTGCAACATCCGGTCCAAAAGACATTTCTTGGAGCTGAAGAGGTGGCTCAGTTGGTAAAAACAAATGACTGGAGTTTGATTCCCCAAAACTCATGAAGAAAAGCTCGGCATGACAGACATCGCAGGCTTTTAACTTCAGGCCCGGGGAAGCAGAGATAAGCGGATATCAGTACTGTCTAGCCAGCTGGTCCAGTCAAATTGGCAAGCTCCTGGCTCATCCAGAGACCCTGTCTCCAAAATGTAATAAAAGAAATATAACATAATACAATAGGATATAGTATGGTGGCTAGGGAAATGGCTCAGGTTGAAAAGTTCTTTAAAATGTTTTTAACCTTTATTTTTATGTGTATGGGTGTTCTGACTTCACAGGTGTCTGTGTACCACACGAGTGCAGTACCTGCAGACACCAGAAGAAGACATTGTGGCCCTTGGAAAGGGAATCACAAACAGTTATGAGCTGTCAAGTGGGTGCCAGGACTCAAGTTGGGGTTCTACAGGAGAAAAGTCAGCACTCTTGGCTGCTGAGCCATCTCTCCAGCTCTAGGTTGTAAGAACACTTTTTGTTCTTCCAAAGGACCCAGGTTCATTTCCAGTGGCAGATTACAGTCCACAGCCTTTGAAGAGATTCTTGCCACGAGGCATGGTGGAGAACACCTTTAATCTCGGTACTCAGGAGGCCTAGGCAGGCAGAGGATCTCTGAGTTCAAGGTCAGCCTGGTCTACTGAGTGAGTTCCAGAACAACTAGGGCAGCACAGAGAAATCTTGTCTCAAAAAACAAACAAGGGGCTAGAGAGATGGCTCAGTGGTTAAGAGTGCTGTCTGCTCTTCCAAAGGATCCGGGTTCAATTCCCAGCACCCACATGGCAGCTCACAACTGTCTGTAATGCCAGTTTCAAGGGATCTGACACCTTCACACTAAATACCCATAAAATAAAAACAAAACAAAACAAAAATAAGGGCTGGAATGATGACTCAGAGGTTAAGAGCACTGGTTGTTCTTCCAAAGGTCCTGAGTTCAATTCCCAGCAACCACATGGTGACTCACAACTGTCTATATCTGGTGTCCTCTTCTGGTGTGTAGGCACACATGCAGGCAGGACACTATATACATAATAAATAAATTAATCTTAAAAAAAAAACACAAGGGGGGGGGGCTGGAGAAATAGTTTAGCGGTTAAGAGTACTGACTGCTCTTCCAGAGGACCTGAGTTCAATTCCCAGCACCCACATGGCAGCTCACAACTCTCTGTAACACCAAGAGATCTGATACCCTCACACAGACACACACGCAGGCTAAACACCAAAGCACATAAAATAAAAATAAATAGATTATTTAAAAAATATACAAGGAAGAGGAGGAGGAAGAAAAGGAGGAGCTCCTTGCTCACAGGGTTTCTGTCCTAGTGGAATAAAGAAAACCCTTTAAACTAGGCAGGGCTAGACACATCTAGTTCAGAGTTTACCCCCCCCCCCCCGCTTCGCTTCCTCACCTCAGCTGACTGCAGAGAATGAGTTGTGTATAAACAGAATGAAACAGAGAGAAGGAGAAAGAGAGAGGGAGAGAGAGAGAGAGAGAACAAAGAAACAAAACAAAAAAACAGCCAGCCTCTGAGGGGTTTGGATTGAAAAATACTGAGATTTCATCTGCTCTGTAATGAAATAATTTAAAATGCAGCCATGGCCTATCCCTCATGCTCCTATAAGTAGTCCTAATGAAACCCAATGGGTCCCCAAAAAGGCAAACAAAACAACAACAACAACAAAAATGGGGTGGGGGGGGGCAGGGAAGCTAATAGGTTTTCCTTGTTTTTTTGAGACAGGGTCTCGCTGTGTAGATCAAGGCTGGTCTCAAACTCATACAGATCCTCCCACCTCTGTCATCAGCATGCTGGGAACAAAGGCTAGATGACAATTCGGCTCATTGTCCTCTCTCTAATAATGTAGAGATCACTGACTTCCCGTATTTAAGGGGCTCTTTGCCGTGACGCGATCTGCGAACTGCCCTCCCTCCCCTCCCAGGCGGCTCTTTTCCCACTAACACACATGCTTGTCCTTGGGAAAATTTGTAAATGACACTGCGGTGGCACCTCGGGTGGTACCCGGGCTCTGGGTGCTGTGCAGCCCGGAAGGCTTAGACATGTGGCACGGGATTAAAGCGGCCAGCAAGGGCGGCCGGAAGTGATGCCAACAGTCCTTTTGTTTAGCTTGCCAGTGACCTTATAAAGAGATCAAAGGCGCATGTATTTACCTACTGTTACCATGTCCAGACTTTCTTTGAGCCGCACTAGCTTTTCTCTGGTACACATTTCTTCCCGCCTGGAGGATTTCCTTTGACATGCTAGTTGGATGATCTGTTTCTGCCATGTCTAATGTGTGGCCAAGCGTATCTAAAACATTTTTTCTTTCAGACACTGTTGTTTCAATATCTTGAAGTTCAACTCAAGAGATGTGTTTGTTTGTTTGTTTGTTTGTTTGTTTTTTGAGACAGGGTTTCCCCGTGTAGGCCTGGCTGTCCTGAGACTTGCTTTGTAGACCAGGTTGGCCTCGAACTCACAGAGATTTGCCTGCCTCTGCCTCTGGAATGCTGGGACTAAAGGTGTGCCCCACCGCTGCCGCCACCACCACTCAGCTTCAGCTAAAGACTTTTAAAGGATTTAACGTGTCTCTGCTTAGCATTTAAAAGTCTCCCCTTTCTTAGTGTGTGTAACAGTTTCTATAACTATTCTAATGACTTTAATGATTCTGTCACTTCACGTTCAGTTTCAGTTATGAGGTGTATTTATTTATTTGTTGTTGTTGCTTCTTTGTATGCCTGGCAACATTTTTTCCTCTGCCACGTCTCTTTTCTGCTGGTTTTTAAAAATAATTTTACTTTGTTATGTGCTATTCTCGTATCATAAATATTCTTGAACTTTGTTCTGGGACAGAGTTACATTCTTTGGAAATAGTTGAACTCTTCCGGGGTTTGCCTTTCTTGGGTAGGATCAGACTGTTGTTTAGTCTGTGGCTAATTTGCCCTGCTACTGAGGCAGAACCTTCTGAGGAACATACCCAGTGGTCCCCATGTCTCCCCTTTGCTGCTAGGGAAGAAACTAATTTCTGTGACTGGCTTCTCTTATGCCCCAAGCTGTCCTTCCAGGCCTGGCATTTCCTTCCTGTGTGAGCACAAAGTGATATTCAGGTTAATTGCAGCCCCACCTTATAGACTCTCAGAGCACAGCTCCATACCTCTGTGTCTCCAAGTCTCTCCATCTGTCTTCTTTCTGGTCCTCCTCTCTGTGAACTCCAGCCAGGCCCAAGGCCCCAGACCCTTCCTCTCAACTCAAAACAGCTGCCAGGCTGCACCTCATTTCTCCCACTGCAGACCAGAAACTCTTTAGATGGCGCCCTCCTCCGCCCGTTTGTTTTCTCTACCTTAGAATGAAAAAAAAAAAAAAAAAAAAACCAACAAAGGCGGGGAGATGCCAAGCCTGACAACCTGGGATCCAAATGCTGGGAGGAAAAAACGGACTCCTGGAATCTGTCCCCTGACCTCCACAGGAGTGCCACGGCATGCACTCACATGCGTCATAATAAACACAACAGAAAACAAAAAAGGACCATTTATCGTAGCTCCTTAAAATGTTTAAGAATTAATCTTTAATAGGACAAAATAAGTGTAGGATGTTTACGCAGAAAACCACAAAATGCTGATGGGATAAATGTCACAATTCCTAAAAGAAAAATCCGTCGTGTAAGGCTTCGAAAGCCTATGGCCAGGACTGCTTCTCTCTGAGTGTGTAGGTGTCAATCAATCCTGACCAAAGTCTCAGGGGCTCAGTATGCTAAGCAACAAAGGGCCTGGAAGAGTGAAAAATACCTGTGGTCCTAACACTTGGGAAGCCAAGGCAGCCTGGGTTTTATACACATGCATGTATATACATACACAAACACATACACACATATACACACATACATACATACACACAAATATACACATACATACGTATATACACAGACATCACACAAAGGGGTGGAGAGGAGAGACAGAGCTCATAGACTTAGATGTGTAATGGAGATGAAAGGGCAAGTCAACGAGGAAAGAATTGTTTTTGAACAAATGATGCTGGAAAAACTGAACATCCGCAAACAACTGGAGGAGAGAGTGGAGGGGGTGGAGCTCAAAAGAGAAAATTCAGCCTCAATTTATGCGTCATATAAAAAGTAAACACATACGAAGCCCAGACTTACAATAAAACTATGAAACTTTTAGAAAAAGAACATAGGGGAAAATTATCTTGGCTTAGAAAAGTAATTCTTAGATTTGACTCCAAATTATGGTGCTTAAAATGAAAAAAAAGATGAACTGACATCGCATTTTAAAACTTTGGCTCTGCAAAAGACAACATTATGACAATGAGAAGCTCAGAGACAGGCTGAAACAAGAGGGTGTAAGCCTCTCATCGGGCAGGAGAAGATTCTGGAAAAATAGAGCGGGCGCCACGGAGGTTCCTCTCCACCTAGACAATTGCACGGGCAGAATCTTGTCGGTTACAACTATTTTCCAACTTCTCAGCCCAGCACGGTTTGTAAGCTCAGGGGAAGGGGAGCGCCGAGGCGCGGCAGTTTGTTTTGGGCAGTTTTCGCTCTTGGTGGGGCTGCAGCCGTCCATTCTCCTGTCCCACATCAGCGGCAGACGGCTGTGCACAAGCTCAGGACCAGCCAGCCAGCCGGAGCCAGGTAGAGTAAAGGTGGCTCGACCCTCCAGCACTGGGGGTGCAGGCTCGGGCCGCTTTGGATTGGAGGGGCAGACAAAGAGGCAGGTGGCCATGGAGGGCGGACCTCCCCCATTGTTGCAAAGCCCCTCCCCCCAGCTGAAGTGAGGCGATGCGGATTTAAAGGGCCAATGTTCCTTTTCTTCTTTTCTGTTTTCAGGGACCAGAATTTAAACACTAAGACAGTCAAGAACAGTTACAGCTGCCAGGAAAATTAGAAAGTGATGGTACATGCCTGGGGAAAGGTACAGGGCTCTCTAAAGACCCCAGGGGACCTCAAAATGCACTTCCGGGGCTGATCATTGCACAGAGATACTCAATAACAATTAAGATGTGTATAGGACCTGCGGGATGAATGGCTCAGCCATAAAGGCTCTTGCCTCCAAGTCTGGTGACTGAAGTTGGATCTCTGGAATCCCCATGGGGGAGAGAACTGACTCCCAAATGTTTTCCACTGATGCCCCACGTTCACCATGGCATCTACGCAAAATAAATAAATGAAAAAAATCTTTAAAATATACATTATTTTGCATGTATTTTATTGCACATGGATGAATATATAAATATACAAAAATAACTAAGTCCAGAAAGCTCTCTGGAGGAGGGGAAATCTGACCACATTATTAGACTCACCCAAACTGTGTGCAACAATAACAACAAAAAACCCACAAGGCATCAAAAGAAACAGGAAAGTGTAGCTTCTGTCTTCCTTCTTTCCTTCCTTCTTTCCTTCCTTCTTTCCTTCCTTCTTTTCTTCCTTCTTTTCTTCCTTCCTTCCTTCCTTCCTTCCTTCCTTCCTTCCTTCCTTCCTTCCTTCCAGATAGGGTCTCACTATGTATCCTTGTCTGACCTGAAACTTGCTCTGTAGACCAGGCTGGCCAGGATAGTATTTCATGGAAAAAAGAAATCAACAGTAATGGTCCCTGAAAAAGACCGGATGGCAGACCTCAGAAAGGAAAGGCCCCTTCTAGTGGCTGCTGGCCTTTGTCTGTTCCTTGCCACCAATGCCAATGAGAAAACATCTAGCAGCCCAAGGAATCAAGAGCAGATTGGGAAGCAGTTCGCCAAGCTCTGAGCTTTGAAACTTAAGATGGAGCTGGTCCTGGTGGTAATTCCAGCACCTGGGAGGCAGAAGCAAGAAGACAGAAGACAGGCCAACCTGGGCTACATGAAACCCTTTCATAAACAAATAAACAAAATGAGAAGAAAGAAAGAAAGAAAGAAAGAAAGAAAGAAAGAAAGAAAGAAAGAAAGAAAGGAAGAAAGAAAGAAAAAAAGTAAGAAAATTCAAATGGTGGTTTAAGAGGAAGTGGCAGAGTACCCTTGTATTCCCGGCTACTTTCCGAGGACAGCCTGGCCTTTGAGACTGAGGTGTTATCACAAAGAAAGAAGGGAAGGAGGGAGTGAGGAAGAGGGAAGGCAAGCACAAGTATACAAGGTCGATTGGGTGATTCTTGGAAGGTTCTGTGAGGCCTGGCACCCATCTAACAGGGAAGAGACTTTTGCTGGGTAAGGGTTAAGGAAGCTGGAAGTCAGGCACCAAGGAAATGTCTGTCGAATGCCTGCAATGCGTCTCGGGAGGTGTGTGAGTGACTTTTCTGTTGCTGAGATAAAACACCGAGACCCAGGCAGTGTACAGAAGGGAGCCTTTATTCGGGCTTACAGTTCCAGAGGACTAAGAGACAGTCCTGGTGGGAGGTGTGGCAGCAAGCAGTAGGCCTGGAGGCACCTGTCGCAGGACGGTGAGAGCCCACGCCCGCCCTTCACGACGAGGCAGAGAAAACAAGGCAGAAACAGTGAAGGCTTTTCGCTCTTAAAGCCCACTTCCAATGACATACTTTGCCCAGAAAAGCCACACCTCCCTAACCTCCCCAAATAGTGCCACTGGGGAGCAGGTCCAGATGTCCTAGACTATTGGGGACCTTTCTCATTCAAAGCACCACAAGAAGTGCAGGCAGAGGGATCCCAAGTTCAAGGCCAGCCTGGGCGCCTGGGCAACAGTTCTAAACTAACATAGTGATCTTGTCTCACAAACAAAACAAGACAAACAAGAAATTCAAAGCTGTCCTTGGCAGAAAGTTTAGCGATCCCTTATACCAATAGTAGAACTGCAGCAGTCTGAATGGGATGTACCCCAATAAGCCCCCAGGATTTGAATGTATAATCCCCAGTTGGTGGCTGTTTGGGGAGGATTAGGAGGTGTGGCCTTGCTGGAGGAAGTGTGTCACTAGGGGTGGCCTTTGAGGTTTCAGAAGGCTCCAGCTATTTCAAGAACTCTCTGCTTCCTGTTTGTGGTTGCTGATGTGAGTTCTCAGCTGTGGCCCCAGCCTCAGGCTGCCTCAGCTCCACCATCACGGTCTCCAACCCTCTGGAACCACAAACCCAAAATAAACACTCTTTTCTGTAATTTGCATTTGTCATGTGTTTCTCACAGCAACAGAAAAGTAATTATTATCTGGATTAATTAGATATCATTAGAAGAATCAACTAAATCAATTAAATTTCTGAATCATTTAAGTAATGCCCTTTCCTTCCCTGTCCCCCTCCCTTTTTTGTTTGTTTGTTTGGCTGGTTTTGGTTTTTTGAGACAGGGTTTCTCTGTGTAGCCATGGTTGTCCTGGAACTCAGCTGGAACTCTGTGTAGACCAGGCTGTCATGGAACTCACAAAGATCCATCTGCCTCTGCCTCCCGAGTGCTGGGACTAAAGGTGCGTGCCATCACTGTGCTAGGCTCTCCCTCTGTTCTTTTCTTCTGATTACCTTCAGTATACGGACCTATAAATTACAATGATGGTTCTATGAATAAAAATTAAGGAATTGGGAGTAGAAAGCTGCTAGAGAGATGGCTCGGCAGTTAAGAACACTGCTGCTCCTGTAATCAGTACCCACTAATCAGTACCCACATCTGATAACTCACAATTTTGTATAAGCCCAGTTCCAGGGACTTCCCAGGGACCTGACTCCCTCTTCTGGCCTTTATAAGCACTGCACATACAAGTAGACATACACACAGACATACATAAAACATGAAAACAAAAATCTTAAACTAAGGAGTTTGTGGCTGGGGTTGTATCTTAGTGGTTCCTTAGTATGTGTGGAGGTCTTCAACAGCAAGGGGGAAAAAAACGAAACAAAACATTTTAATGCTTGAAGATACCAAAAGAACACTCTGTCAAAAACAAAGAAATAACATGTGAACAAATAGAATATCGAAGAAGAAAAAAAAAAACTAAGAAGAAACAAGAAATTCTGGAGCTGAAAAGTATAATTGAAATATTTTTGTGTGTTTGTGTGTGAGTGTAGTAACGGAGGAGGCCAGCAGAGGGCGTCAGATTCCCCTGAGCCAGAGTTACAGGTGCTTCTGAGGCATCTGCTGAGGGTGCTGGAAGCCAGCCTTCTGTCCTCTGGAGGAGCCGCATCCACCCACAACCACTGAGTCTCTCTAGGCTCTCTGTTCTTGCACCCACTCCCCTGGGCTGAGGAGATGTTCTGTGGGTAAAGCCGGTGCTGTGCAAGCACAAAGACTTGAGTTCAGATTCTGGTTCCCATGTAAAAAAGGATGTTGGGACCCCAGCACTAGGTTGGCATGGGGGCGAATCAGGCCGATTCTCGGAGCTCTATGGCCAGCTAGAAATGGTGAGCTCCAGGCTCAGTGAGAAACGTTATCTCAATGAAGAAGAAGAGTGATTGAAGAAGACTCCTGGCCTTGTCCCCTGGACTCCGGTGCTGTGCAAGCACAAAGACTTGAGTTCAGATTCTGGTTCCCATGTAAAAAAAGATGTTGGGACCCCAGCACTAGGTTGGCATGGGGGCGAATCAGGCCGATTCTCGGAGCTCTATGGCCAGCTAGAAATGGTGAGCTCCAGGCTCAGTGAGAAACGTTATCTCAATGAAGAAGAAGAGTGATTGAAGAAGACTCCTGGCCTTGTCCCCTGGACTCCGGTGCTGTGCAAGCACAAAGACTTGAGTTCAGATTCTGGTTCCCATGTAAAAAAAGATGTTGGGACCCCAGCACTAGGTTGGCATGGGGGCGAATCAGGCCGATTCTCGGAGCTCTATGGCCAGCTAGAAATGGTGAGCTTCAGGCTCAGTGAGAAACGTTATCTCAATGAAGAAGAAGAGTGATTGAAGAAGACTCCTGGCCTTGTCCCCTGGACTCCACATGGCCATGCACAGGTGAGAACACCCACACACATGAGTGTGCATACACATGTGGGCACCAGGCATGTATATATACACATGTGTGCGCCACACACAGAGAGAACTGACTTTAGCTAATGGAGTTCAAGAACTGATTTGAGCTGTTGGAAGAATCAGCCAACTTGAAATCAGGAAAATGGGAGAAGTTATCTAGTTTGAGACACAATACTGTTTTTTAGGAAGAATCAACAAAATCTCTGAGACACTACGTAAAACTCAAAAAAGAGAGTCAACACACAGTATGAAGGTTCCAGAAGGAGGGAAAGAAGAACAGAAGAAATGTTTAAAGAAAGAATGTCCAACCATTAAAGGTGTCACATGCCTTTAATCCAAGCAGATGGGGAGGCAGGGCAGGCAAATTGCTTTGAGTTCCAGGCCAGCCTGATCTACAAATTGAGTCCAGGATATCCAAGGCTACACAGAGAAACCCTGTCTCAAAAAAACAAAAACAAGCATACAAACAAAAACAAAAACAAACAAAACAAAGAAAGAAAGTCCAAAATGTTCCCAGGTCTGATGAAATCCAAACATATTCCAGAAGGTCAACAGACACACCAAGTCACATGAACTCGGGAACCCACAAGACAACAGTAATAATTACACTTCTAACAGAAGGACATAATGGAAATCTTGAATTCACTCTGGGTGTGGTGGTGTAGGCCTTTAATCCCAGCACTTGGGAGGCAGATCTCTGTGAGTTTGAAGCCAAAACTTCCATTACAATCCTGTTTATAGATGAACAGATAAGGAGAATGTAGAATTCAAGGGGAGAGAAGCAACCTGTCACATACAAGGGAGCTTTATTTCTCATTGCAAACTTTGCAACTTTGCAACAGAGTTGACAAACTCAGTCCTGGGAACAAACAAGCGCCTGGAGAAGTGGCTCAGTGGTTAAAACACTTGCTGTCCAGACAGAGGCCCCAAGTTTGCTTCTCAGCACCCACATGGTGGCTCACAACCACCTGTAACTCCAGATCTAGAGCACCCAGTATTCAATTCTGGGCTCTAAGGGGACACTTCGCCCATGTGTACAAATATTCTCTCTTTCTCTCTCTCTTTCACACACACACACACACACACACACACACACACACACACACACCAGAATTAGAGAGCTGGCTCAATGATTAAGAGCATTTGCTGCCCAGACAGAGGAATGGGTTCGGATCCTATCACCCACATGATGGTTCACAGCTCCAGCTCCAGGGGACCTGGCATCAGATGCACGGAGAGTGGACTTCCATACACATAAAATCGAATAAATCTTTAAAAAGAAAGAAAGAGCTGGGCGTGATGGCACACATCTGTAATCGCGGTACCCCCAGAGGCAGAGGCAGGCGGATCTCTGTGAGTTCGAGGCCAGCCTGGTCTACAAGGTGAGTCCAGGACAGCTAAGGCTACACAGAGAAATCCTGTCTTGAAAAGCCAGAGAGAGAGAGAGAGAGAGAGAGAGAGAGAGAGAGAGAGAGAGAATGGCACAGTGAACAAAGACTCCTGTGTCCTTCCAAAGTGAAGAGAAAGTTGCATGTAGACAAGAGCAGGGAGAGCTCTTTACACATAGACATGCTCAGCAAGGGGGTGCTTTTGCTCCTGTGAGCCCTTCCGGGGAAAAAGAAAGGCCAGCAGATACTAACTTGAAGCTGTGAGAGGTACAGATCTCAGTAAAGCCACGGTGTATGGATGAGTACCCCGTGCACACGGAAAAGCCATTGTACACGGATGAGCCGATACACAGTGAGCAGCCTTGCACACTGTCCTAGCTAGAGTCTCTATTGCTGCGATGAGACACTGTGAGGACTAAAGCGGCTGAGGAGGAAAGGGCTTCTGTGGCTCACACTTCCACATCTGTTCATTATTGGAAGAAGTCAGGGCAGGAACTCAAACAGGGCAGGAACCTGGAGGCAGGAGCTGGTGCAGAGGCCATGGAGGGGTGCTGCTTACTGGCTTGCTCCCCGTGGCTTGCTCAGCCTGCTTTCTTATAGAAAGAACTCAGGACCACTAGCCCAGGAATGGCATCACCCAGAATAGGCTCGGTCCTCGCCATCAATCACTAACTGAGAAAATGCCTTACAGCTGGATCTTATGAAGGCATCTTCAGAGCTGAGGTGCCCTCTTTTCAGAGAGCTTGGGTCAAGTTAATATAAAACTAGCCGAGACATGGATCAGCCATTGCCCATAGGGGAGCCATTGTGTATGCCCTTTGTGGGTTGAGGGTGACTTTCAACTCCTGAGTCTCTTGCCTCTACCTCCTGAGTGCTGGAATTACGGGCATGCACACCACACTCCTAACTCAATAGTTCCATTTATATGACATTCTGTTACGGGATGAGGAGGATCAATGGCTGTCAGGGCTGGGGAACGCAGGGTTTGGTAGCAGCAGGCATGGTACTGTCCTCTCTTTGCAGTTACTGGGATCCAGCGGCAGTGGCTGCTGCTTGCTCTTCCTCAGGAGCTCTTCATCCTTGAGCTACTCTCCTGTCCTAACCTGAATGGATTTGATTCCTTTTTGTCATTCATACGTTAGGAGAGGTACTGTACTTTCCATAGCATTCCAGGCGCTTGTAGCACATGCGTGCTTAGTCATCTCACTGTGCCTTCCTGCCTCGTGGACAACTCGTTGAGACTTTGAACCAGGGAGCCGCTCTTCCCTCCAGCTCCGTTTCCTATGCCCACAGCCACACCCTGGTCCTTTCAGCCACCAGGAAGTGCGTGGCTTCTGAAACGGGTTATAACGTACAAAAAGGAAATATTGTTTTTTTGAGCCACTTGGTCTTCAAGGAGGTTACCACCAATAGTCCAGCCAACCTGCCTGCCTCCCCCTCCCCTAGCCCCACCAGACAAAGGACTGCTCCCCACCACTGAGGACCTAGAACTTAAATCAGTTTGTTGAGTGCTTGCCCAGCATGCATAAGCCATGGGCTTGATCCCTAGCACCTCATAAAACAGGTGTGGTCCTACATGCCTTTAATCCCAGCACTTGGGAGGCAGAGGCAGGAAGATCTGGAGTTTAGAGTCACCTCAGGCCTACATCGCAGGCTTTATTTAAACGTTTATTGTTGTTACTATTATATCTATCTACCTATCTAATTACTGTGTGTGTGTGTCCTCTGGATATTCCCTTGTCCATTTTTGCTTATGGACGATATTCAGGTGCAGAGCCTCAGCCTGAGGTGGCAGACAGGGTCTGAGTCACTGCAGCAGGTAGGCCACGGAAAGCCGCTCACTCAGCAGGAGTGCTGCCTGAGGAGGAGCAGTGCCCCACTGCAGCGGCCCTGCAATTCTGGCTTCCTTCTGGCTTCCCCTTCGTCTTCCTTTCCTCCTTCTCCTCTTCCCTCACAATCTTTTTTCTTTCAGTTTTTCTTTTTGTTTTTCCAGACGGGGTTCCTGTGGCCCAACAGGCCTAATCCCTCTAACTTCCCCACTAATTTGCCACTGGAAGAGGGGGGCCACCTGCACCTCGGAGGAGCCAGCCCTAGAACGAACGTGCATACAGGAAGGGATTGTTGGACAGGAAATGTCCCTGACAAGCTCATGTCTCTGAGCACTTGGTGCCGAGCTGATGAGACTGCTCTGAAAGGCCACAGAGCCTTTGGGAGGTGGAGCCTGGGAAGGAAGAAACCTCCGTGAGGGGATCTTAGAGTTCAGCCAGCTTCCTCTTCCTTCCCTGCTTCCTGATCCACCCAGACACGAACAAGCAGCCTTGCACCCCGGCTGCCGGCTGCCGCAGGTGAGAGCCGTCCCCTCTGCCACAGACCCTCCAACCTTGAGTAAAAATAAATCCTTCCTTCCTGACTTGCTCTTTGTCAGGTATCTGGGCACGGTGATGAGACAAGTAACTAATTCATGGGCCCAGGCTGTGAGGACACTATTCTCATGCACTTCTTAGATTCCCCCCCACCCCCCTGCCAGAAGCCCCTGCAATGGCAGCAGCTGAGGGCTGCCCTGTGGCAGGTCACACTCTTGGACTGGACCAGGGTTTAGGAGTGAAGGCTCGGTACTCTCATAGCAGCTCCACAGCCTGAGGACTGATATTCCTGATGGCTCCCACGCTGTCCCCACGGAACTGTCTCCTCTTCCATCCTCCCATCAGGCACCTGCCTGGAATCCAGCTGAAGACTAGCACACCTTGAGTGAAATAGAGCAGCGGCCGTCTGAGCAGGGTATCCATCCCGTGGGAAACGAGAAAGCTCCGAGCTTGATGGCTATGGAAGGATAGGGCTGAATGGGAGAGTCATTTCCATAGGGCAGCCTCACTCTTCTGGATCCACCAGCTGTCCCCACTGTGGCCACCCCAATACCTGTGCCTTTGACTGGGGGCTTCTCGGTCTTTGGGGGGGGGTCTGCAGCCAGGCAAATGGAACATGCTGGGCATCTGTAATAGACAGATCAGCATTCCACTCTTGTCTCAGCTGCGACAACTCTACCCTGAGGGGTTTTCCCCACTGACAACAGGTGCCCAGTAGCCCTGAACCACAGTTACCCACAGAGTTGTTACACAGACCTTCATATCCGATTCTCACTTCCTTCTCTGCTTCCCCGACTCCATGCTGGAGCTTCCTGGTACGGTCCCTAAACTCTTTCTCAAGGTCAACTGCTGGGAAACCAAGCCCTAGAGGGATGGTCTGGGATGTGGCTGCAGGAAGGGGCCTAAGAGGCCCGTATGAGTCAGGGTTCACTAGAGAGACAGAACCAACACGGCGGCTATGTGCTGTGTAGCTTTAGATTGCCTTGCACCTTACAGGCTAGGGTATCCAACAGTGGCTGTCTGCACACTAGAGAAGGTAAGAGCATGGGGGTGTGCAGTGCGAAAAGCTGGGCGCCTCAGCAGTTCCAACTTGCCACTGCAAGATTCCCGGAGAGCCACTAATCTCCACTGCAGGAAGCAAGCTGACCCCGCTGGGTTCCAACGAAGCGGTGGTGGCAAGGGGAAAACTGACTCCCAGAAGGTGTCCTCTGGACCCCACACCTGTACCACAGTATGCTTGTGAACGTGTTCATAGGTGCATAAACACACACACACACACACACACACACACGTATAAAACAGCTTTTCTCTGAGACCTCCTCACATTTGGGCCACTGGTGGGAGGCGCCATGCCCTCAAGGGGAGGGTCATCCTCCCTCAGTTAATCCAGCTAAGAAATACTCTTGCAGAGCTGTCTGTAATTGATTCCAGAGCCAGTCAAGTGGATGTGAATGAACCCTGTAGATTCAAGTGTATCTGAATACTCGGTTAGAAGATGATGGAACTGTTTGGGATTAGGAGGCGTGGCCGTGCTAGAGAAGGTGCTGTCACTCAGGATGGGCTTTGAGGTGCCCTTCTATTAGCTCTCTCTGTCTTGTGCTTATGGCTTAGCTGTAAGCTCTCAGCCACCCACCGCTCCACTGCTGTACCTGTGCCTGCACTTGCAGCTTGCAGCACACCTATGAGGTAGCACCTCTCCTCCTTAACACATACGTGTGCCTATAACACACACAAAATAAAAGAAAGGAAGGAAGGAAGGAAGAAGGGGGAAGGCATACTTGAACCAAGCGTAGAGATTCTTTCCCACTTGACAGCAGTTCCTCTCTTTTTACAGATGGTCTGCCTCAGGACCAGCAGTTCATACCTCATTTATAGACGGTCTATCTTGGGACCGTCAGTTCCTCCCTGTTTACAGACAGTCTATCTCAGGATCTAAAGTGTGTTTCTGGAACCTCTGCTAGTACCAAACCAAGCTAGTACATGCTTTGGATTTTCTTTTTCTTTCCTTTTAGGTTTATTTTATTTTTATTGGTGTGTATGTGTATATGTCTGTGGACATGTGTTCTGGCCTCTAAGTGCCTCAGAGAGTGTCCGATCCCCTGGAGCTGGAGTCACAGGCAGTTGTGGGCCACCTGAAATGGGTGTTGGGAATCGTACTCTGGTCCTCTAGAGGAACAGGGCGCACACAGCCATCTCTCCAGCCCCTAAAATGGGGCAGTTCAAACTCCAGACTGTCATAAGGTGACCTAAGATCCCCTCTGCAGCCTCCAGGGAGTGGGTGATGTTCCCACTGGGAAGGCCTGCTGCTATCCTCTGCCCACTGCTTTGATGGCTTATCTCTTTTAGAAACATCCTCCGCTCGCACCAGGAAACAGTGTTTATCCAGCTATCTGGGCACCCTGGGTCCAGTAAAGTTAGCAAATGAAACCGACCGTGACATACAGAGGACAGCCCAGGCTCCTCCTTTCTGCCCTGGTGAGCCAGCTCTTGAATCCTCACCTGGAAAGTCACCTCCACTGGGGGCTCAGGTCAGCATTCTCTGACCTCTCAGAGTACAATCTGGGAAATCATATCCACTTCTGGTTGAGGAATCAGCACTCCTTAGAATTTACTATGAGACAAGCTGGCCATTCAAAATATACCTACGAGGACAACCACAATGTCACACTGCCCAGAGACTACCAAGCTTAGTTCCGAAAAGCCTGGAACTAACAGTCCACGCAGCATCAGGGAGGCAAGAGTTTATAGAAGGTTCTAGAACAGTGCCCCTCTTTCCTAAATCTCCCTCAGTAATAATACCTTGGCAAAGGAACTAGAATCTTCAGGTTTTCCCTTCCTTCCTTCCTTCCTTCCTTCCTTCCTTCCTTCCTTCCTTCCTTCCTATGTGTAACAGTGTTCTGCCTGCATGTACACCTGCACGCCAGTAGAGGGCACCAGATCTCATTATAGATGGTTGTGAGCCACCATGTGGTTGCTGGGAATTGAACTCAGGACCTTTCGAAGAGCAGCCAGTGCTCTTAACCTCTGAGCCATCTCCTCAGCCCCGGAATCTTCAGGTTTTCACTGTGAACCTGGAGTTGGCTTGTTAACCTGGGTCAGTTCTGGACATCATAATGACAGAAAAACAGAAAGAGGAAACTTTCCTTCAAAGCTCCCTGGGTCAAAGACACGCCACGGAAAAACTGGAGATGTTTTTATTGAGTGGGAGTCAAGCTCAATGAGGCGGTTTTGTTTTTTTTTTTCTTTCAGGTTTCACCCTCGATTTTGAGTACATAATTCACATAGAATTTGGATTTCAACTTTAGAATTTTCCAACATGCTCTTCTGTATAATCGACCTCAGAGATGCTTCTATCTGACTAAAGTCTGGCAACCTACAGGGGACAAATAGTCATTTGTCTTCAGGTCTTTCCACAGATTAAGATTTTAGTTCTAGGACATTGTGAAGTTTAACTCAACACCCTGTTTTTTTTCTATTGTTCATGGTTTCTTTTTGTCAACACAGTGATTTTTTTATATTTGTCCAAGCTGTTTGTAACAGTAGCTCATTCCTTTGTGTCTCAGTAGCTTTCTGTCCCATTGGGAGACCACACATGGTTTATTTATTCTTTTGTTGACTGGCATTTGGGTTTTTTCTTTTTTTTCAATTTCCAGCTAAAATAAATAAAACTACAAATAAATACAAATATAAATATAAAAAAAAAAAGCCAGGCATGGTGCTACCTGTGTGTAATCCCCAGTGTTTAGGAGGCTGGAGCAGGAGAAGTGTGTGTTTAAGGCATAACTACATATTAAGCTACTACCAGAGAGAGGGGAACAGAAGGAAGATATGGAAGAGGGGAGCAGCGAGGAGAGGGGAGGGAGATAGAAAGCAAAGAGAGAGTAATCCAAGATGAAAAGAAAGGAGGACCGAGGGAGAAGGTGAGAGAGAAACTCTTTGGCTTTCTTGTTTTATCTTAAGATTTATTATGTACACAGTGTTTTGCCTGCATGTCAGAAGAGGGCGCCACATCTCATTATAGATGGTTGAGAGCCACCAGGTAGGTAGTTGCTGGGAATTGAACTTAGGACGTCTAGGAAGAGCAGCCGGTGCTCTCAACCGCTGAGCCATCCCTCCAGCCTGACTATTTAGCTTTCTATCACTATAACAAAATACCCGAGGCAATCCAAGAGAAAAGGTCTTCTATCCCCTCCAAAGGGATAACATTAACAGCCCATCCTTGAACATTTCTACCACCTTCCAGCTTCGCAAGCCTGGAGACGGAGCTCTGACAGTATTCTAGACCAGAAGGGCAGGATACGTACATTGCATCTGGGCGTGGTGGCGCACACCCTTGGTTCCAGCACTTGGGAGGCAGAAGCCGCCAGATGTCTGTGAGTTCTAAGCCAGCCTGGTCTACATAATGAGACACTGTCTCAAAAAAACATAAAATAAAATAAACAAGCAAACAGATAAACAAACACATAGCACAACGAGGAATGAAACACTACATCTTTCCAAGTTCCAAGCTCCTAAAACCTAAGACTGAAAGTAAGTGACTTTCCAGGGGAGAGGAAGACACCCAAGGGGACCTCACCAGGAAGGAGCAAGCTGAGGCCCTTTGCCACCTGCCAAGATGGTGCCAGAAGACATCTCTTCTGAGATCTTCTGGACAGAGATCCCTGAGCTTGATCTGACCATACAGAAACGTCAGAAACTCAAATTGAAGGGCTTGCTTCAAGGTGACTGGAGAGGTTGCTCAGGATGTAAAAGCAGGCCTGAGCTCCAACCCTCGGAGCCACAGGGTGGAAGGAGAGAACTGCCTCCTCAGGTTGTTCTCTGACCTCCACATGTGTGCCCTGGCATTCGGACATCCTTTCACGCTCATTATATACACACATGTACACCCCCCCCCCCCCAGATAATAATAAATAAAACAAAGACATGAACAAATCACAAAGTCAAAGCTGTTTATTTTGCACTTGGTTTGTTTGTTTGGTTCTTTTGAGACTAGGACTGACGGCAACCTTCTTGCCTCAGCATCTTAAATGTTGGGGTTACAAGTGTGAGCCCCATATTTAGTTATGCTGGTCCTTGGGTGATGTCTTCTGTTGCTGTGACAAACCATTGACCAAGACAACTTGGTTGAGAAAGGATTTGTCTTACACTTCAAGGCAGGAATGTTGAAAACATAAAGAAATACTGCTTACTGGCTTGCTCCCAGGCTTGTTCAGCCTATTGTTTCTTTTTGGTTTTTCGAGAGACAGGGTGTCTCTGTGTAGCCCGAGCTGTCCTGGAACTTGCTCTGTAGACCAGGCTGGTCCCAAACTCAGAGATCCACCTGCCTCTGTCTTCTGAGTGCTGGGGTCAAAGGTGTTCTCAGCCACCTCCTCCTTCGCTGCTACCGCCATTGCCACCGCCACCGCCACCACCACTCAGCCTTGCTTAGCTTTCTTATCTATAGCCCATGCCTACCTGCCCAGGGCAGACACTACTCACAGTGGGCTGGTCCTTCCCACATAAACCATTAATCAAGAAGACGCCCAAGTGTTAGCACTTAATCTTCATTGTGCTTGCCGGTGGGGACTTGGGACAGAGTTAGGCTAAGAAGGCGTCGTGGGGGTAGGTCTCTATGATGACATGAATGGTTTTCTTTTTGTGCATGTGTGTTATGTGTGCACACATGTGCATGTGTGTGCGTGTGTATGCATGCACTTGTGCATGAGGAGGACATTTGACAACCTCAGGTGTCATTCCTTGGGAATTGTCCATTGTTTTTGTTTTGTTTTGTTTTTAGGACAGGGTCTCACTATGTAGCTCTGCCTGTCCAGGAATTCACTATGTAGATCAGGCTAGCCTCAAACTCACAGACCTACTTGCCTTTGCCTCCTAAGAGGTGGAATAAAGCTGTGTGCCACCGTGCCCTGCTCTCTTTTTTTGTGTTGATGGGTGCTTTATTTTCATGTGTGACTGTGCACCACGTGTGTACAGTGTTCTCATGGGTGTGCACTAAAGAGGTCATCCAAGCCCCTAGGACTGGAGTTACAAATGGTTGTACACTGTCTTGTGGTTGCTGGGGATCGAACTTGGGCCCTCTTGAAGAGCAGCCAGTGCTCTTAACCACTGAGACATCTCTCCAGCATCAATCGTATTTTTGGAGCCAGGATCGCTCACTGGCTTGATATCTGTTAAGTAGCCTGGGCTGGCCAGTTAGCTCCAGGGATTCACCTGGCTCAGCCTCCCTGAACACTGGGACCGCAAGCCAAGCCAATTATCATTTCTGACCTTTTCACATGGGTCCTAGCAGTTAAACTCTGGTCCTCGTACCTGACAGCGAGCATTTTACTGACAGAGCATCTTTTCAGCCCAGGAGGAGCGTTATAAAAAGTGAAACAGGTGGCTGGAGAGCTGGCTGAGTGGTTCAAGATCACATACACTTTTCCAGAGGACCCCAGTTCAGTTCCCACCACCCATGCCAGGTGGCTCACAGCTGTCTGGGGAACTGATGCTGTCTTCTGGGCTCACACGGCCAGTGCTCACATGCACATACCCACAAGTGTACACACAATTAAATCTTAAAGGAGTAAAGACTTGAACTAGCTGTGTTGTTCTTCCTCATAGTGTGAAGAGCCATCCAGAGGGCGGACGCCAGATGTTAACATCATGGCCTCAGATTTGCCAGACTCTAGAGCCGTGAGTCTAATATTGAACTCCTTCTTGTCAATGACAGGTATTCTGTTACCACAGAATAAGATGGAGAGTCCTCTTGGGCTTAGTTCTAGGTGTGTGTTAAAAAAGGGGGGGGGGAAGCATCTTGTTGAAAATAATTTTGTAAAATTTGGAAATTGGTATGACAAATACAAAAAGGTCTGGATTTAGTTGAGGGAGGGGGTAGAAGACGCTGTGTGGGAACCCTCAGAGTGACATCTTTCAGCCACAGGACACTTATCTTGGTGTCTAATTATCCCAGGCGGATGCAATGAACACCCTCCCACCCCCCGGTTGTACATTGCTTCCAAGCTCATGGGTGTGAACAAGAAGAGTCGTCAGCTGAATCCTTGAATCCCTAGAGCTGGGAGAGGGGTCAGTGAGCACTTATCCTCCAAGTGTTCCCTCCCTTCCAGGAATCAGAACTGAGTGTGAATCTGTCCTCTCTATAGCATTCCAAGGGGCCGTTCTGAAGGCTGTTAGAGGCAGCAATGAAGAAGACGAGGCTCCCTTGGTGGAGAGGACTACAGTTCACAGAGTATTCGCTAATAGACAGAATGGTGAGTCAGAGGTGAGGATGAGAGGTGATCTGTGCGACTGCAGGTGTGAGGAAGGAAACTGTACTGAAGCTGAGTTACAGAAGTGTCTGAGATGGGGCAGTCTGGCAGCCTGCTGGTATCCATATTCACGACCAGGAAGCCAGCCACCCACAGAGTTCCCAGAATGCCCAAATCTAGCCCCACTTCCCACCACTCTGATACCTGCTTTCAGCAGAGCAGTCTTGTAATTGCTGGGGAGCAGGGGAGTGGCTGGAGAGGCGCATGCAGGAGTCCAAACACCCAAACTGCTTTACAAGTAGAACTTGAGAGGTGACTCACCCAACCTGAAATTCCAGGGTCAGCCCTGCCTGCAAGGACTCTGAAGGAGTATGGGGTCCTACAGAGTAACAGGGAACTAGGGAAGCTGGCGTTTGAAGAAGGGGTACCATGGAACATGAACAGGCTGGGTGACTAAAATGCTACTGGGCATACCAACGCCAGCCTGTTGGGGCCACGGCAACTAACTTTGTGGGCTCAGTCAGTGCCCTATTAAGGGTATTGCTTGTAAAGGGGACCTGCCAGTGTCGGGCTGTGGCTCTCATAGGTCAGCTTCAGGCTGCTTCTGCCAGGGCAGACTGAGACCCTTCTGCCAAAGCCCTCAAAGTCTAGCCAGGCTGGGTGGGGGATTAGGCTCTGTGGCCGGTCCTCCCACCACAGGGCATCCAGAGGCTTCATATTGGAAATGCCTAGGCTCCTGTCATGTGGGGCCCAGCAGGTGCCAGGCCTTCTATTTACTGACCCCTACTCCTTGCCAGCTGGCAGGAGGAGCCTCTAACTGGCCTCTCTCACTGCAGGAAAGTCTAATTTCCAGTTTCTCCCAGGAGGGTGGCTCCCAGCTGTGGCAAGAGCCAGCTCAGCCAGGACCTTAGATCAAGACCTCTAGAAACCCTAGTCTTTCAACATGGTTCAACAAAGGCCCTGAGCCCAGCCCAGTTTCATCAATAATCATGGTCTACCTAGGTCTCCCAGCTGCCACTGAAGAACAGCAGATGTTGGAGGCTTGGAGGGATAGCCCAACACTGGAGAGGCTGGAAGGCTGTACTGTGCTCTCTCGTGTCTGCCATGACAGGCTGGGATCCCAGCTCACTCTGCTGGAAGGCAATGCCCACAACACTCGGCCTGGCATTTGGCAGGGAATAAATGGAAGCACTGGCATCTTGGAAGGTTAAGGTCATATAGAGCTGGGAGCTTGTGTGAGCCTCAAGGGTCATGTGTTGTTGGGTCCGGGTGGTGAAGACAGGAGAGCTTGGGGCTAAGAGTTGCTGAAGTTTGGCCGGACTTTGAATCTGAGCCTCTCATCTCTGAAAGTCACCCTAGGGCCATGGTGCCTATTGGAGGTAGAGAGCGTTCCCATGTGCTCAGCTTCTTGGCATCCAATACCAAAGGTGGCAGAAGCAACCTCAGTACTTAGAGCCAAGCCTGCAGAAGGCTTGGGAGAAAACATTTAGCAAGAAACCAGGAAAACCAAAACAACTAAGATCAAAGGAATCGTTAGCTGTGTCGGCAAAAAGGGAACACGGGAGGATAGACCTGATGCATAGGTGAGCCGGGAGCGCAGGAAGCAGACCCGGACCGGTCAAGCCCTGCTTCTCCTGTGGCTGGTCAGGTTATGCCCGCTGCCCACTCCCAAGATGGTCTGTGGAGTGAGACAAGTCACACAGCTGAGGTCAGTGCAGGCATTCTGGTTTTGAAGAACCACACCCTCCCGGCTCGGTGTCCTCGGCGGCTTGCTGTGCCTCTGTTTCCCGTCTGTGGAAGGGGATAACAAACAACAAGCGTCATGCCTACCACTCAAGATGAAAGAAGACCCAGTAGGAGGTAAGTTGGCATTAGCCGGGCTTTAGGACCGTGTCCCCCGCTGAGCCATCCTTTAGACATTGCCCACTGTGGTAGGGTATGTGTGGTGGTGGTGGAGGAAACTAGGAAGGCTGGGGCCTCCTGGAAGCGCCTCAGCTGCCCGCCTTGTCGAGGCATCACAGGAGCTGCGTTCTTTCTTCCCTTCCAGCGCCTGGACTAGCACTCTCCACCTTACTCAGATGCTTGCTTCTTCTGGACGCGTTTGACAACCTCAAGTATCTCCTTGAGGTCCCAGCCACCAGCTTCACTAATTTAAAGCCTGCGTTTTTCGCGGAGTGGTGTGTGGCTCCGGCCCTGGGCAGTTGAAAAGTCACCTATACAGTCCGTGCCTCAGTTTCCCTATGTGTAAGGAGGGACCCACAACGCTCTAGACCTCTGGGGATTACCCCGAGGAGGAAATCAGGCAGTGCACCAGATCGCGGGGAACGATGCCCGGTTAGGGGCCAGGATGTGACCCTCGTTATTGTTGCGTGGCACCCCTTATCCGACTGCAGGATCCAAGGGGTGGGGCTTCGCCATACCCCAGGCGTGGGTGCAAGCCACTCCGGATCTTCCGCCCCAAGCTCCCTGAGGACCAAACCGCTCTCCTCGCGCCGGTGGATCCCGACGAGGGCGAGGAGTGGGCGCGTCGCGGAGAGGCTGGCACTCAGTAAGGTGCTCGAGGTGCGGCCGGTGACAGCAGGGGGGAACCCAGCGCACGCCCCCTCCCCGCCTCCCGCGCGGTAACGCTCCCGTGGCCCACATGGTCCTGAAGGGTGTTCCTGCTCCCAACGACACCCAGCCCCACAACAAAGAAACTCGCCATCCCCGGCCGCCTCCCCCCGGTGCGCCCCGGAGGCACCGCGGGCTCGGAGCGCCGCGCACCGGCGGCTGGCCCCCCGACGCCGCGCCTCGGGAGCTGTCCCTGGTAGGTGCAGGTGCGCGCGGGAGGGGGCGGGCGCCGACCCCGCGGGGCAGCGAGCGGCCGGCGAGCTAGGTGGCGCCCGGCGGGCGCGCGGCGACACCGCCTCCACCGAGATTTAAAGGGCAGCCGGGCGGAGGGATCTCCGCACGCCGCTCGCCGCTATCCCTCCGCCTCGAGGCTCAGCGACGGCAACGACGCGGCCCCTTCTCCGGCAAAGATCGCCCCCGTGCCTCCGCCGTCGGGTGCCGCGGCGGGGAACTTCATTTTCCTCGGCGCCTCTCCGCCTCCCCCCGCAGAATTCCATCGGAGCCGTCGCGGCCGCCGGCGCGGGGCGAAGGAGCGCGCACGCTCGCCAGCCGGCGCGGTGTCCCTCCGCCGCCAGCCGCGGACTCCTTTTCGTGTCCTTCCACCGAGCCCGGGCGGTGTCCGGGTGGCTCACCGGGGGCGGCGACGCGTCTGCGGCGCGGCGGCGGGGCTCGGGGGCTATGAGGTGAGGACGCCCGGGGACCGGAGGCGGCACCCGGCGCTGCGCGAGGACGCGGGACGCGAAGCCCCGAGGCTGGCGGATGCCTCTGAGGGCCCGCGGCGGCGCGCGAGGCGGAGGTGAGGCCCGAGGGCTGTGAGGCAGTGGGCTGACCCAGCGCTGCGAGCCAGGGCTCGGGGACCGCGGCCGGGCGCGGGCCGCGGTGGCGACCGCGGCGGCCGGGCTGGGGGGGGGACACGCTCGGCGGACGCGGACTCCTTTACCTCCCCCCTCCCGTCAGCGGAGGCAGCGGGCGGTGCTACGTCCGTGCCGCCATATTGGATCGTACTCTCCGCTTTTTTTTTTTTTTTGAGGAGAATGTTTTCTGGGTGATTCATTATTTTTCTGAAGGGACGGGAGAGTGTAGCCGGGCGCTCCGGGGGCTCGGCGGCGGGGGCTCTCGGCTGGGTCCGGGGGTTGGAAGACGGGCCGTGCCGGCGGTGAGGTGCGGAGGGCGTGCGTGCGCGTGCGTGCGTGCGTGCGTGCGGGGCCCGGGCCGCGGGGGCGGGGCTTGCGGGGCCGGGGCGGCCGCCGGGGCGAGCGGGCGAGCGGGCGAGCGCGGCCTGCAGTGGCGGCGGCGGCCGGAAGGGAGCGGTAGCGGCCGGCGGGGGGCCGTCCCGCCGCCGCACGAGGGGAGCCGCCCGGGCGCTCGGGATTGGGGGACTGTGTTTTCCCTCTCCTCCAATGGGCGCCCGGGGAGCGGCTCGCCCAGCGTGCTCGCGCCGGCGCGCCGAACTTTCGGTTGTTTTTGTTTTGGCCCGAGCCTCGTTTCCTGTGGCCGCGGCTCAGCCTGTCGCTCTCCGGTACGCGCCCTCCCCTCGGTGCCTGTCTCCCTCGGCGTCGCGGGGCCCGCTCCCCCCAGGCCCGGCGCCCAGGCGCTGGCGTCACCGGCCCTGCGGACGTCCCGACTGCGGGAGGGAGACGCCGAGCTCATCCTGAACTTGCTAACCGGGTGCCCTCGGAGAGAACCTCCCCTCCGGAGGAGCGGATGAGAGGAACTGCCTGGGTTGATGGAGTTCTTGTAAACCCGCGCTCTAGACCTGAAACAGTCTACGCAGAGCGGCCCGAGGGGTCCGAGGCTGCCGAGTGGATGGATTCCTTAGAGGAACTCGCTTCCCCCTGTCACTTTTCCCGTCCCCCCTCCCCTCCACTTTTTTTTTTCTTTTTAAATTGACAGCAGCGCTCATTAGTTTTGGTCATTAATAGACAAAACTATAAGCCCGTTGAGAGACGAGGAAGAAGTTTTTTGTTTTTGGTTTTTGTTTTTTTGCATGAAACGATCGCAGATGATTTGTGTGTGAAGCCCATGCCTGAAGAGTGAATTGCCAAAGACACACGTTTACTGTGTAGATGCAGGTTTGACCGAGCTCCTCACGAGGAGTTCTTTATGGCCCAGGGTTAAAGTCTGCCAGTGTCTTAATATCGCCTGTGGGGAAACAGTTTTTGAGACTGTAGCCTCTCTGACATAGTACATTCTCCTCCCTCTCCCAAGCTCATTTGTGCTAGATCCCTGTACCGGGTGCCTTTCGGCTACCCAGTCTCTGGCATCCCACGCCCCTTCTTTTGTCCCAGCATACACCCATCTACAGAAAAGCCCCAGAAGAACGCAGCCTGCTGCTGGCACGGTCTTTCGAGCAAGTGTCCTGGCTGTCCCACACAGAAAGCACGATTTCTCTATTCCATCTTTGCATGCTGTGTGGGATTGTGCGCTTGCACGTCCCTTCTGAGCCTGTTGATTCCTAGTGTTGAGATTTATCTGGTCCACCTTAGGGCAGGTGCTGAGTAGTCATTTCATGAAAGAGAATTTGTTCATCTCCAACTTGTCAAGCCTGTTTAGTAGTTTTTCAAACTGTATCTAGTCAGTGTTGTTGAAAGTATTTCTTAACATTGTTATTTAAAAAACAGACAAAAGAAACAAACCTCTTACCTTCGGAGTGTTTATACTTCAAGAGCTTTCTCTGTGATTGAAATCCGGCTCTTTCAAAAATCGTTTCCAAGGACTCTTTCTTTCCTTTCTTTCCAAAGTGCTCTTTTGGAGGTGTTTTCGCCCACTCTGGTGACACTGGGCTACTCCTCTGAGCTCTCAGCTCTTGTGGAAGATACTAGTGGACTGTGCCTGATAAGGCTGGGTTGCAGAAATGTGTGCAGTTGAGAGGGGACTACCCTGGGTATTGGTGAGGTTGAGCAGGTGTTTTATAGGTGGGTGAGGGAGTCTGTTTATGTTTCCCTTTGGGTCATCCTTGGATCCTCAAATGTGCTTTTGTTCTACATAGGTTTCAACTTGTAGGTTAGTAGGGCCCAGGTGGCTGGGGTGCACGACAGATTAGTGTATAGTGTCCGAGAAGCACCCTGTCAGTAGTACTTTTCCAGTGGTTTGCAAAGCAAATCATCTCAGATAAATCACCATGATTCCGTTATTTTGTGTGTTTGTGTCATATGTGAACTTTACCTCCTCTCCATTCACCAGAATCCTTCTCCACTCTCGTCAGAAGTCTAGGACTTTGTAGGCTTTCGAGTATTCTTGTAAAAACAAGAGACCATGTGTCATCCTTGTATGGGTTCACATTATTGGCTGCTTAGCATGTATTGAGTGATTCAGGGAGAGACAGTTGTGGCGTAGTTGTATACTCAGTAGAGTTAGTTCTCTGCACTAGAGACTAGTTTATGCGTATGTGCAACCTTTACTTTTTCTGCCTTATTTTTAGTTACCTCTTTGTTTTAGGAGTGGATAAAACACTTGTTTTACTGGCATGTCAGTGGAGAAAGTGGATTTAGTTGTAGTAAGACTCATAAATCAAAGTTACTGCAAGGTAAAAATTCTGGACTTATGTGGACTTCAGTGCAGCAGTTTGCAAAGTAACCTCTTTATTAGATAAGTTGTCAGTTTTGAAACCTTAAAACATTAGGCTGCAGAGGTGGCTCAGTGAGCTCTGCTCTTCCAGAGTTCCTAAGTTCAGTTCTTGGCACCACTTGTCAGGTGGAATCTGACACTTCTGGCCTCTTAAGAGCATTGTACTAAAAAACAAAAACAAAAAGCACTGTACTCATGTGCACATAACTACATGCATACACATAATTCAAAATAATTAAAAGATCATTAAAAAAGAAGGCTCTTATGTTTGAAGTGTGAATTAAAACCCCTGCATACTTTAAAAATATATTTTAAAGTTATGTAGATTACTTGTTTTGCCTGGATATGTATGTCTGGTGCCCCCAGAGATCCAAGAAGGACATCCAGTCCCTTAGAACTGGAATTACAGATGATTAAGAGCCACTATGCAGGTTCTGGGAACAGAACTTGGGTCCTTTGCAAGAGTAACAAGCACATATAACCACTGAGCTATCTCTCCAGCACCCAAACTTAGTACGTTTAAATGACTGAACTCCGTAAACTTAGTGTATAGGAGACAAGGGTTCCTAGTCAGCAAGTTTTTAACTGGGCTGTAGGTCCTTTTCAGCAGTCTCCTCCATCTTTCATACCTGCATTCTTCCTCCTACTCTAACAGGAAATTGTTATACATAGATTTTTATAGGTCTTATTGTAATCTCCACTGCGGAGTAATTGGATGCTTCCTAAAGATTAGAAGTATCAGTGAGAGGAGAGATGGCTGATCAATATCTAAACTACTTTTTGCCTATTGTATGATCTGAAATCTACTTTTTCCTATTCAAACATTTTTCAAACTGTTTGAACATGGTGGTTGTCATGTACTTGTAATCCTAGCCCTGCAGAGACTGAGATAGGAGGCTTTCAAGTTGGAAATCAGCCTGGACTACATGGTAAGACCCTGTCTCAAAAAGTCAAAACAAAGCCTGACAGTGGTGGTGCACGCTTTTAATTCCAGCACTTGGGAGGCAGAGGCAATCGGATCTCTTAAGTTTGAGGTCAGCCTGATCTACAGAGTAAATTAAATTCCGGGACAGCCAGGGCTACACAGAGAAACTGTCTTGACCGCCTCCCCCGAAAAAAAGCCAAAACAAAAATAGTTTTCCATTTTAAATATAACTTGTTTTAGTTCCCAGTTTTTCGTTATGTTCATATTAAATGCATTGTAGGGTTTTATTATTTTAAAAGCATGTTGTAGAGACTCCATTTATACAATAAAGAATCATCCTAGCCTATTTTTATAAATCTGTATTAACTTCCAGTGATGCACGCACACACACACACACACACACACACACACACACACACATATGTATGTCTGTGTATTTTTTCATTTTACATTTTTTGGGGGGAACAGATTCCCCATATTGTATTGTTCAGGCCAGAAAGTTAAGAGTGGCTGAATTCTCATGTACCTGATAATATCCGCTTTCATTATCTTAGTCTCACAGAGGAATAAAGGTGTTGCCCACAGTCTGTGAGCCTCTTAAGTCACATTTTCCTTTGCCATTCTTTTCGCATGGTGCCCAAGGACAGTCAAACATCTGCTGCCTCTGGCCTCAGGCCCTGAGTTTAGGGCTAGTTGGCATGGGAATGGGGCAAGCTCAGATACCTTTCAGCTGTAGGGTTGTGTATAAACCTGTGATGCTGTTATAAATGTAGGTTGGGTGCTGCTCAGAGGACTATTGGTGCAAGAGTCAATAGCTGTGTTGCAGTGTCTGCTGCCACTGTGTTTAAGGCGTTGATGGGACCAGGCCTTTTGTTTTGTGGAACAATTAGGCATTCGAGTCCTGCATTCTTCATCTTCCCATATCTTCCTGTTTCTCACCCTGCTTTAGTCATACTTAACATCTCCAGCTGGTTTACTTAGCCCCTCTTCAGGCTTCATGTGCTTTTGTGTCACAAAAGGCTTTACAGTCCAGGTGGTTTTTTGAATTGAGATACTAGCATACATCAGTGGATGCCCCATCCCTGCAGCATGTCTTCACTTGTGTGTACTAGGGCACACTAAACAAGTAAGCAGACACAGGGAGCATTTGTCTGTCATCACTTTCTTTAGTATTTTGTTTGTGGCTCAGCCTGGGCTGAATATAGACAAGGGTTTGAGACCCAGCATTGCCACCTGTGATCAGCTTTTTTGAGCAGCAAAATGATGCTGATGTCTGCATGGTGAGATAGTTGAGCCATAAGTCTCAACACACATGCGATTGTGAACACTACAGTACCTGGTACAGGGTTAGGGCACCTTCGTTCTGTGTTTCCCCTTTGAAGGGACACCTGATGTGGGTGCTGGGAACTGAACTCATGTCCTCTGAGAGAGCAGCAAGTGCTCTTAACCACTGAGCCATCGTTTCAACCTTTGAAGTTGTGGTTCTGCATGATTTTTTTTCTGAAAGTGGAAGCTCTTGTGGGCCCTCTAGTGTTCCATGACCACAACAACTATTCCAGCACCACGAACAGTGCCTGAAGGCTCCCAGCAGGCTTTTGCTGTGTTTGTAGAAATGAGTGGATTCCAGGTCTGCAAAATGAATCATTTCATCTGGTTTATAGGACAAGATGAAGTGTCTGATGTGTTTTAATGACTCAGTGATCTCTGAAGAGTGTTTTTGTTTTCAAAGCAATGTTTGTGTTGCATCATGGGGAATATATATTTATACTGAGCCACACACACTGAGAACAAAGGGTTCTTGACCCTTCAGCCAGTGAGCTAGTGGAGCCTGAGGCTAGAGCGGCCATAGGAAACCTTGAGAAAGAAGCAAAAGCAGCCTTATTCAGGGTCCAACAAAGTTCAGACAAAGTTAGTTGGCTCTTAAAGGGATTTGGTGAATAGAAGTAAACATCCAGAGTGCTTTCCTCCTCATCATCCTTTTTATGTTTTTATTTCCTGATTAAAGTCTCAGTGTCGTTTTTTATTTTCTCACATTTTTGTAGTTCTTAGCAGATTGTGGTTATTTTAGATGTCTGCATATGTAGTTGTCTCTTCCCACACTGGACTCTGTTCCATGAAGGCAGAAGCCATTACCATTCTGTTCTAGGATCTTCACAGACGGCACAGATATATCTAAAGATTTGTTTGCATTGATACTGTATTGCTTTTTTTGTATGGTACTAAAAGTATATAGTTTTCCAATCTGACCTTGGCTTAATCTTGCCTAACTCTTCTGGCCTTGTTTTCAGTACATTGGAGATGACAGTGGTAGCATTGTGTATGTGTTACAGGGTTGTGCGTGGACACGTGATGTACTGCCCAGTTCTTGGCACAGCTCTTGAGTCGTAGTGACGTCGGGGTGTGGAACACCCACAATATTAGGTAGGAGATAGCTTCTGTTGTGCCAGGACAACCCCAGGTAGGTCTTCACTTTACTCTGGAGCTAAGCTGAGTGCTGGACACTGAGCTAGATAGTCAGTCACACAGACCGCGTTCAGTCACTATAGGTGAAGTGTTGCTTTTCGAGGCATGGCTGTCTTGTCCTGTGTGTTTTGCTCGCACTTCTTTTCTTCCTGTTCCCTTCCTTGACACTGAACTTCTTGTGGTAAAATAGAGTATTTTTGTTTTGTCGTATGTTGTGTTGTGTGGTTGTGTGTTATTGGACATGGTACTTTGTTAGAAGTGAATTACTTTAGTTAGATAACTCGCTACTTAAGTCTGCTTGGGTTTTTCATTTGTTTTATGAGCATGTCTCACTAAGTAAGAGTATAGGCTGGCTTCAAACCCTTAGTTCCCCCTACCTCAGCCTCCCAAGTAACTCAGATTACAGGCATGGGCCAGTTGCCTAGCTGAGTCTCTTTCATTCTTCAGTTTTTATTTTTACCTGTGCTTGTGTGAGTTTATGTTGCCTCTGAGGGTGTCTGCAGAGGTCAGAAAAGGGCATTGAATTTCCTGGAGCTGGAGTTACAGTGAGCCACCTAATGTGTGTGCTGGAAACCAAACACGGGTCCTCTCTAAGAGCAGTGTGTTGTCTTAACTGAGACATTTTGCAGTAGAGATGATGAAATCTTCATGGAGTAGAACTCCTGTTTTTATTTTCCTTTTTATTTCATTGTGCCGAATGCGTGTGCATGCTTGCGTGTGAAATCATGTGGAGGCATGTGGAGAAGTTGCTTCTCTCCTTCCACCACGTGGGCCCTGGGAGCAAATTCAGGTTATCAGTCCTGTTGGCCAGCACCTTGACCAGCTGAGCCAACTCACTCACTGGCCCAGTTAGTTTTTGTTTTTGCCTTTTGGCTTTTTGTTTTTTGTTTTTTGTTTTTTGTTTTTTGTTTTTTTTGAGACAGGGTTTTTCTGTGTAGCTGTGGCTGTCCTGGACTCACGTTGAAGACCAGGTTGGCCTTGAACTCACAGAGATCTGCCTGCCTCTGCCTGTCAGAGTGCTGGGATTACAGGCATGCACCACCATGCTTGGCTTAGTTTTTGTTACAATGGTGTGATTTTTATTCCATTTTTGTGGGAGAGGTAGGAAGATGGGAGCTGTGTCTGGCCACCTTTGCTTTTGCCCTAGTTACTTAGAAAGAGCAGTTAGGTGCTTTTATTGGTTATTTCTGCTCAGCCTGTTTGCCAAACCTAGGAACTGGGCCTTTTCATTTTACTTAGGCATTAAATGACTTACACTTGGTTACCCTGCCAGTAAGTATGGAGTGAAGCCTGTGGGGCAGCCTTTGGTGGAGCCCACCACTTGGCAAACTCAAGCATAACCCTGAAAGTCCAGCCCGAGAACCACCCTTTTTGCTCAGAAGTTGTTGAGTACTGTTTGGAGCCATGGCTGTGCTTGCAGTAGCAGTAGGTAGGGTCTATTTCTACAAGAGTGGCTGAAAATCCTGCAAAGGAAAGGAAACATTGGCTGTATTGGTCCTTGGATATATTGGGTGTTACTATTGAGTGAACCCTGATCCGGTGGGAAGACGGAGATAGTGTTTGCTTTTTTGTTTGACCTTGTTTTTGGTTCTTGGTTTTGTGGAGTTTCTTTACAGTGACATAGCTGAAACCTTTATTTTAGAAATACCTACTAAGGCTCTTGGAGGAAAGGAGTTTCTCTTACATAAATGCCATGGTCAAGTATCCTAAATGTGGAGGTAGAAGAAATAGCCAATTGGTATTTTCTCTGCTGAAGTGTTTGGAGAGGACTGTACTCTAGGTCCAACTGTAGATCCACAGCCAAATACCATAGCTGCCTGATCAGAACTTGCCAATAGAGGGGTTCTATTGTTTAAAATGTTTAAACAGTTGTTTTATTGTTTAAAATGTTTTGCTAAATCAAAATATCTAAATAGGCTTTTCATAAAATAGGATGATGTTAGCTGTGACACTCCTGAGGAGTTGTGGTTGTGTAGCTCAGCACACACCACTTTAGTACTTAGATGTGTAGTTGAGAAGCCAGCTGTATTTTCACAACTCTTTGAGTCTGTATCTGTGTCTTATACCTGTAGTCACATGGGAAATAACTCTGAAGGTGTTTTCAATATGTTAGTTCTATACGAACAGTCTTGATTGTGGTGGGATTTTGTGTGCTTCTAGTCTGATGACTACAAGTTTTTACCTTGGTGTACTTTGTCATGGTCTTTGTAGCAGTTTCCTGTGGCTGCTGGAATAGAGTTCATGGTGGCTTAAAGCAAAAGTGGTATGTTGTGGTATCATCAGGCTCAAGCCAAGGGTATGGTGAGGGGCTAGCCTTAGTCTCTCCTCAGTCTCTTGTTGAAGTACGTTTTTATGGCATTAGGAGCTCACTTAGGTGGTTCAGGATTAATCTCATCATTAAGCTCTTTTTTTTAAGGTTAATTTATTATTTATACAGTATCTGTCTGTGTGTACATCTGCACACCAGCAGAGGGCACCAGATTTCGGTACAGATGGTTGTGAGCCATCATGTGGTTGCTGGGAATTGAACTCAGGACCTCTGGAAGAGCAGCTGGTGCTCTTAACCTCTAAGCCATCTCTCCAGCCCCATTATTAAGCTCTAACTTAATTAAATTTAATTATAGCATCCTTAGAGAACCCTTTTTCTGGTAACATTCACAAGTTCCAAAAGGTAGAACCTAACAAACATTACAGCCATTTTCACCCCTCTGCCTTCTTTTGAGTAAATCAGACTAGCCAACTTACCACAATTAGTAGTTTTCAAAATATCCTGAAAAGGTGCTAGGTAATTCTCTGTATAGAGGTATTCTTGGCCTCAGACCTGCTTCCCTTGGGTCTAGTTGAGGGTATGACATCTGAGGGCACCTGGGAGAGCTATTGATAGGCAGAGCAGGTGCATCTGGGCTTAGCTTTGCAGAAGCTAGAAAAGGGAATTGGAAAAGGCAACCTGATGGTGTATGTTTGTATTATCTTGTCTTACAACTATAGAGACCTGCTCTTTGAGTCTTTGACTCTAGGTTCTGGTTATTACTTGTGACAGACAGCTCCACTATAGAGGCATTTGAGTTTAGAGAAAAAGAAATCTCCTGTGCTGTCCTTGTTTTGTCTTCTAACACTCTTATCAAGTTCCCTGGCTTCTCGAATGAGATACTTTCCAACAATGTAGTCAGAGAAGGAAGAGTTGATCATACATTCATAGTTCCTTCCTAGAAAATTGTCAACTGAGCATTTGTCCCATCCAGTTGTCTGAAGTGTTGGGATGAGATGTTGGACACAAATGCTTGTGGTAGCTCACAGGGCTTTTGTGGTCTGCTCAGCTTGCTGTAAGACTCCTTAAAGAGTAGGTATGTGCTGACTGCAGGGGAAATAGCCTGGAATAGCACTGATGAAAGTGGTTGCATACTGCTGTGCACAGTCTGGAGTCTTAGATTAGGAGGGAAAAACTTAACAACCTAGTTGGGCTCAGTGTAACTTTGGGGTTTGAAAATGGAGGGAGTGACACAGATGGTGGTACATCTAGCCTTGTGTGAAGTTCCAGTAGTATCAGTACTACCTTGCAGCGTCCACTGAAGAGTGCCAGTGTTCCCAAGGACTGTGTGCAAGGAAGCACACGGCGAATTATCTACAAGTCATGGACGAGACATGCGGAGTTGGGAGGCTGAACCTGCAGGGTCTAGATGGCTGGCAAATTCCCAGGTCAAAGACCCTGTGGCGGGAAGGAGTGGACTTCTTTATTTTTATTTTTGGTGTGTCTGTAAATTTTATTGTAGAAGCAGGTAGAATGCTGTCACTGACCCCAGGACAAGCAGACTACTGTTCTTACCAAATTGTAGCTGGGTCACTTAAAAAATGTTTTATTTGCTTTTTTGAATAAAGATTTCCAGAATTCTCTAACAAGATAGAGCCTGCTTTTTAATATTTATTTACTTGTTGTGTTTATGGTGTGTATTTGTGTGTATGCATTCCATAATGTTCTCGTGGAAGTCAGAGGACAGCTATGTGTGTCCCACAGATTGATCTCAGGTCATGAAGTGTGGGTGCAAGCTCATCTTTATTTATTGAGCCGTGTCACAGGCCCTGCAATTCACTTTTTAACTTTTATCTTTTTCAACTATTTGGGATTGTGTTCCTGATACTGTGTATTTTCTCCAAGATAAACCACACAGACAAGCCCAGAATGTTAAATTTGTTCAAGAGTTTTTGATAATGTTACAAGACTTAAGTTAAAATTTTTGATAGTCACTCAGAATCATTGTTTTATTTCTATGAAATACCTTTAACTTAAAAAAAATTTTTGTCAAGAGTGTTTTGCCTGCTTGTGTGGCTCAGACAGTATGCCTCATGCCTGTGGAGGCCAGAAGAGGGCATCAGATCCCCGGGAACTGGATTATTGGTTACATTGATTGTGAGCTGCCATTATGGGTGCTAGGAATCAAACCTGGGTCCTCTTAAGAGCAACCAGTCCTTTAACCTCGGAGCCATCTCTCCAGCCCTCTCTGCAGAATTTTAAAAGTTGGTTTGTGTGTAGCATTAAACAAAAAACTTTTCCACATCTCAAAGTTAGAAAACTTTGGAAGCAGAGTCCTCCAGATCAGCCAAGACTGTCAACTCAGGAGACTGACCAGCGCTGTGCTTTCATCCAGAGACTGGGTGGGGAGAGGCCTTTTTTGTTTGGGCAGGTATTTCCTGAGCCAAGTCTGTTTCCTGAGGCAACTATGCTTTCTTCTGAAACTGGTTAAATTATCAAAGTTTTGGTGTTTTTCTGAATATAAGTAAATAGATGCATTATAGGTATTTAAGAAAAATAGTCCCACTTCCCCTAAATGCAGCTCTAGTGTTCTCATGGGAGGGGAGGGCCTTGTGGTAGTGGATGGGTGCTCTTTATCTTAGTGATATGATAATATGATGTGATTGCAAGCTATCATTTTTATTTGAATTTTTTTGGAGGGTGGGATTATTTTGTTCTGTTTTTGAAGTGGAGGTTCTTACTATGTAGTTGGCCTCAAATTCATTGTCTTTTTGTTTAAGCCTCCAAACTAGCCTTTCTCTTAATTCCCTGAATACTTTGTTTCAGCAGTTTTCTAATATGTTTCATACTGGTCCTAAATTGCCCCTGTCTCCTTTCCCCCTACCTTGTGCTTTGTATTAAGACCTGAGAAACCTTACCTATTTTTCCACTTGTTGACCAGTGACTCTCCCTTAGTGTTGGTGAACCAGCCTCTCGGGAATGATGCTGCCATCCTTAGTGCAGTCACTATATGTTTCCTCAGAACCTAGTTGCATCATTTTCAGAGAGTTCAGGGTTACCACTTAGGACTTCATTGTCACCCGTTAGATAAGCATGTCACTCCAATCTAGAGAATTAACTTTTAATACAGTATCCTTGATGTATTCTTTGACAATATCATGCAAAAAAATCATATTCCCCAACTTCTCCATCCCCTCCTTTCAGCATTCCGCAATACATCCTCTTTTCTCTTTTTGTGCCTCCCTATCTTGTAATCCACTGAGTCCAGTTGGTATTGCTTACTGTAATATTGACTGATGCTGCTGTCTTGATCTTGTGCAGGTGAGCACAACTCTAGTGAGTTCATGAGAGGAGCAGCTATGTTATGTGTTGAAGACAGCGTTTCACAGCACTCCTCCCAATCATCCTACTCTTCACATTCCTTCCACCTCCTCCTCCTTGATGTTCTCTGAGCCTTGGAGGTAGGACTATGGTTTGATAGATGGCTCATTTGTGGCTGAACACTCAAGTCACTTATTCTTAGCACTTTGACCAGTTTTGAGTCTCTGCATTAAGAGCTGACCATTGCAGAGAGAAGTTCTCTGCCCAGGGCTGAGTGCAACATTAATCTGTGTATAGATACAAATATTTAGGAGGTAGTTTGACATGTCTATTTATATTTAGCAAGTCAACAGTAGTAGGTTCACCACTACCTTCCCCCACTTTTTCCTTTGAGTCAAGGTCTTATGTGGCCCAGACTGACCTTAAACTTGTTATGTATCTGAGGCTGGTGTTTTAACCACTGATCCTCTTGCCCCTGCACCCAAGTGCAGATATTATAGACATCCATTACCATGTCCACCAGTTGTTAAAAAGTTTAACATGGGCTAGACAGATGGCTCAGCTGTGTAGAGGATTTACTGCTTTTGGGGGGGTATTGGTTTTGAGGGGTATAGGTGTAGTCCTGGCTGTCCTGGAACTCACATCGATCCTCCTGCTTCTGCCTCCTGAGTGCTGGGATTAAAGGTGTATACCACTGCTTTTATAGAGGGCCCTAGGGTTAAGTTCCTTCCCAGCATCCATGTAGCACCTCACAACCTTCATAGCTTCAGGTCGAGGTGATCCAGTACCTTCAGGTAGAATACTCCTGAAACACTTTAAGAGCTATCATGCATTCTAGCTCACAGTTCTGAGCTTGATGGACTTGGGGGTTGCCAAGGGTCATTCTGATGAAAACTGTCCAAGTAGCTCAACAGTAAGGGATAGAACCCTTTACCCTACCTCAGAGATACTTGCTCATTCATGTTCACTCCCTCTCTATTCCCAATTGCTTAGAAACACAAATCAGCCTAGGCATCCACTAACTCATGAATGAATAATGAAAATGTGGTGCGTGCATATAATGGGGTTTTACCCAGCTATAAAGAAATGAAATTATGAAGTTTGTAGATAAATGGATGGAACTAGAAAAAATTATATTGAATGAGGCCTCCTTGTGGTCTCCATGGTTACCAGGCACACACGTGATGTACATAAAGGCAAAATACTCAAATGCTAAAATAAAAATAAGTGGGGCTGGAGAGATATGGCTCATGTTTAATCACTTACTGCTCTTCGAGGGGATCGGTTCCAAGCACTCACATGGTGACTTACATCTCCCTCCTCTCATCTCCAAGGGCTTCTACAGGCGCATGGTGCATGTGCCTACACTCAGGTGTGCACATGCACATGTAAAATCAACAAAAATAAAGAGCAGTATGCGAGCTTAAGCATTGAGCCGTGTAAATCTTTAGCTTTCCAAATAAATTCTTTGTTTTGTTTTGTTTTTCGAGGCAGCGTTTTTCTGTGCAACAACCCTGGCTGTCCTGGAACTCTCCTTGTAGACTGGGCTGGCTGTGAACTCACAGAGATCCCCCCGCCTCTGCCTCCCAAATGCTGGGATTAAAGGTGTGTGCCACCACGTCCAGCCTCCCAAATAAATTTTAAAAATTTAACTCAGATCCTAAGTCATCTCAAATTATTCCTTCTTTTTCTAGCATTTCTCAATCCCTAGCTTTAATTTACATGTATCTTTTCTAGCATTTGAGACTCCTTTCTTTGGTAATCTTCCTCTTTGTCCTGTCATCTTTTTTAGCACATGTTTAGAGACACTCTTTGTAGGATGTTCATTTCTTACAGGGCTCAGTTATCAGTGGCCTGTCCTGACTTGCCTTCTGAATCTCTGCAACCTCTACCCAAGGTGACTCCTTAAAGTACTGTTCCTGGGCTGCTCTTTGTTCCTTCTTCTTGCTCTTTTGTGGGCTGCTTTGTCTTCATCTTGACTTGTCTTCTCAGCTCGTGGATCTACTTCATCCACACTCAGGCCTAAATACATTTGAATATGTGGCTTGAAATACCGTCAGCACCATGACACCAGATGGTATCCCTGGCCTGTTTCTCAGCCCCGTGTCAGTTAGTTTACTCCACTTGGGCATACTACCCTCCAGTGGGCGAGGAAATGACCAAAGCCTGAGAGTCTTGTAGTCTTTGTCAGCTGCCTCAGGATTCTTCCAACAGACTTACGAATCCTCATTGTTTCACCTCCACATTTAGTCTCACAGTAAGTGCTTTCCAAGAAAACATCAAGACTCTGAAGCTAGCCATTTCTTGCTACCTATGAATGCCAGTGTTGCGTCTCTGCTTTCAATTTGTGAGCTCTTCACAACAGTGACCTGCTAGTATGGTCCTTTAAAATTGAGGTGATGCTTCCTGTGTTTCTGAAAGAATAATGCTGCCTCCTAAAACCTACTTTCTGTTGCCTGTCCTTTCAACCTCTCTGCCCTGCCTTTCCCCTCTACTCTTTGTTTGCCCCAGCCACACTAGGCTGTGAGAGTATTTCTGTTGTAGGCTGGTGTTTGCCTTCTCTGTGCCTAGAACACTTTTGATTACAGCTAGCTTCCTTCCTCTCTTCCCTCAGCTTTCTTAGAAAAAAGTCATCACACCTGCTTGACCAGAAACGCTCCTGCTTGTACTGCTTTCTTTTCTCCAAGGTGCTGACATCCTGTTTTTGTTTTTAATTTTTATTTTATGTGCATTGGTGTTTAGCCTGCATGCATGTCTGTGTGAAGGTGCCAAATCACTTAGAACTGTAGTTACAGACAGTTGAGAGTTGCCATATTGGTACTGGGACTTGAACTGGGGTCCTCTGGAAGAGCAGCCAGTGCTGTTAACCGCTGAGCCACCTTTCTAGTTAGCCCCTTATTTTTGTTGTTAAGAGACAGGGTTTCTTTGTGTAGTTTTGGTTGTCCTGGACTCACTTTGTAGACCAGGCTGGCCTGGAACTCAAAGAGATCCGCCTGCCTCTGCCTCCCAAGTGCTGGGATTAAAAATGTAAACCACTACTGCTTGCTGCTGGCATTTTTTTTTTTAAACAGTGCTGTTATGAATACCAGTATACAGGTATCTGTGTAGTTCCTGCTTTAAGTTAAAGATTTATTTATGTGTATTTATGTTAATACATGCAAGTCTGTGCCTGAGGACATTATAGAAGAGGGTGTTGTTGCCCATTGGAACTTGTTACAGAATTCTGAGCCACCATGTGGGTGCTGGGAGCTGAACCTGAGTCCTCTGCAAGAGCAACAAGTACTCTTAACTACTGAGCTGTTTCTCCAGCCTTTTAGCTGGGTTTTTTGGATTTTGTTTTTCAAATTTATTAATGTGTATGTGTCATGGTGCACATGTGGGTCCTGCCTTTATGTGCACATGTCTGCTTTTATGTGGGTCCTGGGGATGAATCTCAAATTGCCACGCTTATGAGGAAAACCCTCTTCTCACTGAGCCATCTCAGTTTGCTTTGCTTAGTAATTTATCCTTTCCTGGTTAGTTTTTCCTACAGGTGGGCTGGGGAGATGGACCAGGTGGTAAAATGCCTGCCATGCAAACATGAGGGGCTGAGCTCAGACCACAAACACTGAAGCCAAATAAAAGCTGGAGTTAGCAGTAATATGAAATTAGATAGCAAACCATCACTCCTTTAATTCTAGCTCTGGGAAGGCAGAGGCAGGAAATCTGTGTGAGTTTGAGGCCAGCCTTGTCTACACAGTAAGCTCCTATTCAAAGTCCTTTAATTCCAACAAAGAGTCCCATTCGGGAGCCTTTGCTAAGCTATAAATGGAGCATTTGTTGGTGATACTGTGTGACTGACAAAAACACCTCCTACACCTGGACCTGTTCAGACAGCAGCATCAGTTGATCACATTGTAGCAGCCCTGTTGTAGTTTTTCTTTGGTTGTTAACCTACTTTCAGTTATGGTGAGAGGAACTTGTAGTGACTGAAGCACCATTGCTGGGATGATTTGCTGGTGAGATGTTCCTAAAGTTGGGAAAAGATGTTCTTAGTAGAATTCTTGTAGGCTAAACTTCTCTTCAGTGAATTTTCTTAGAAAATTGGTCATCTTTATCCTGGCAGCCAGTACAGTGAAGAAATGAGTAGAGCAGTTGTTCCCACACTAACCTGTGTACCACAGAGGTCTTGTTACCATTGGGCTTCTGAGTTGGAATTTCAAGATTCTGCATAGAGCAGTTGCTGCCTTATCCAGACCCAAGATCTGACCCAGCACCTAGGTCAGTCAGCTCACAAGTCTAACTCCAGCTCCAAGGGGTCTCATGCTCCCTTCTGGCCTCTGTGGGTCCTTGGACACACATCACAAAAAGTAAGTTTTTAAAGCCATGTCTATTAGTCCTGTTTTGCCGAGTTACACACTTAGCACTCCTAAAAACACATAAGTGGTGTGTCACATGGGCCTTTCTTGGGTATTTCCAGAAGGACCAAAAGTGCTTTAGGTTCTCTTTGTCTTTTTTTCCTAGAGAACTAAAATAAAAGAACCGCTAATCAGGGGCTTGAAGAGATGGGTCAGTGGGTAAGAGCACTGGCTGCTCTTCCAGAAGACCCAGGTTCAATTCCCAGCCAGGGGATCTGGCACTCTCACACAGACACACATGCAGGCAATGCACATGAAATAAAAATATATTTAAACTAAGCACTGGACTCTCTTAACAGACTCTGAGGGAGCTCAAGAGGTCCCTCTGTATGTTATCCCAGCTCAGGGGCGGAGACAAGAAAACTGGCTTCTGGGCTGGAGAGATGGCTCACTGATTAAGTACACTGGCTGCTCTTGCAGAGGACCAGGGTTCAATTCCCAGCACTCACATGGTAGCTCATAGCTGTCCATTCCCAGGGATCCAACACCTTCTTCTGCCTATTTGGGCATCAGGCATTCATGTGGTGCACATACACCCATACTCAGAAATAAAAATAAGTACTTTTTAATTAGTTCTTTAATTTAAAAATTTTGTTTGGGAGGGGAAGTGGACGTATGGAATTGCGCTCATGTGGAGGTGAAAGATCATCTTGCAGGAGTTGGTTCTCTCCTTTCACTGTATGGGTTCCGGGGATCAAACAAGTTGGCAGCCTTAGTGATAAGCAATTTTACCTACAGAGCCATCTTGTTGCTCTTCTAGAGGATCTGAGTTTGGTTTCCAGCATTTAGAATTGTTTGTGAACTCCGGCTTCAGAGTATCAACATCTTCTAAGGGACTATATACACATGACATATAGTAATGTAATTCTTTCCAAGCTTAAACATTGAGGTCTTTAGGCAAAATTCAGGGCTGAAGAGATAGTTTAGTGCTCTTGCAGAGGAACTGAGTTCAATTCCCAGCACCAACATCAGGCAGCTCATAATCTATAATTCCATCTTCTGAGATCCTACACCTCTGGCCTCCAAGGGCACCAGAACCTGTGCATACCCCCACACAGAGACACATACTTAAAAATAATAAATCTTAAAAAATAAAAAGGTTTCCGGTGCAGTGGCATACACCTGTGATCCCAGCACTCTGGGAGGCAGAGACAGGTGGATTGCTGTGAGTTCAAGGAGAGCCTGGTTTACAAAGCAAGTCCAGGACAGCTGAGGCTACACAGAAAAACCCTGTCTTGATAAACGAACAAATAAATAAGGTCTTTAAACAAAATTTACTATTTGGATAATATTTAGCTTATGTCTGATGTAGCTTTACATAGCCCATTATGTAGTTTAAGTAGGAGCTTTCTCTGAGTTTATTGATTTTTATAAGAACTGAAAAACAGGCACAATAAAAGTTAAACAGTAGCTGAATTTAAATAGAAACAGACCCAGAGTGGAAATACCTCAGAGATAGTTGCCTGGACATCAGCCAGGCACCATTTACCTTTCAGCTGAACCTGCCTTCTTTCCTTTTTCTTTTTCTTTCTTTCTTTCTCTTTCTTTCTTTTTTTCTTTCTTTCTTTCTTTCTTTCTTTCTTTCCTTTTCTTTTTTTTTTTTTTTTTAAGCCTCTGTGAAGTCATACAAAGAAATCTGAGGGCACATAGAAATTGATGTTTTTAGACTGGAGAGATGGTTCAGAGGTCAAGAGCACTGGTTGCTCTTCCAGAGGTCCTGATTCAATTCTCAGCAACCACATGATAGCTCACAACCATCTATAATGAGATCTGGTGCCCTCTTCTGGCCTTGCAGGCATACATGCAGGCAGAAAACTGTATACATAATAAATAAATATATCTTTAAAAAAATGGATGTTTGTTTATATCATTAAAGGTAGCATTCATTGGAGGCATTCAGAATTTATCATGAAGCTAGGGTTGTGATTTAGTGATAGAATACATGTTTAGCCTGTGTGAGACACTGGCTTCAGTGCCCACTGCTCTCAATAATGGTTATCGCTTGTTTTCTATGCCTTTGTGAAGAGGAAGTCCCAATGTGTCTTGTCAGGAGAGCCAAGACTGGAAGCACTGAATTGAACTGTTCCTCAGCAAGCTCGCTGGAGCATTTCATCTGTGTGCTGATGGAGTTGCGCTAGTGCTGCAGACTCCCTTCAGTTCTGAGGTTCTTCAGTTCAGCACGTTCTCATTTTGTGTTCTTTAGTCTGACTTGGATAAGAGTGTAAGTCCTCAGTGAGGAGCATTGTCACTCATTCCATTAGCAGCAGCAAATGTAACTCATCAGACCTTCAAAACAAAAAAAAATCTCTGTCCCTGAATCCAGCTCATTAAGGTTCAGATAGTGGAGAAAACTATATACATATTGTTTCCCTCAGTGTTCTTGCCATTGTGAGGGACAGTAAGACACCTTTCCAAATGGGTATGGCTGGGTGGTTGGTGGCTGGTTTTGGTTTTTTGAGACAGGGTTTCTTTGTGTAGCCCTGTTTGTCCTGGACTCTTTTTTTATAGACCAGGCTGGCCTTAAACTCATAGAGATCTCCCTCCCCCGCCTCTGCCTTCCTAAGTGCTGGGATTACAGGTGTGTGCCGCCATGTACGCCCAGCATGGGTGTAACTGATAATTGAATGTGAGTTCTTAAATGCCATCAAATGGCAGAAAGATAAGAAATTCAAATCATGAGTCTTGAAGTTAGAGGACAGTTGGAGAGCTGGTTCTTTCCTTTCAACCTGTGGGGTCTGAGAATCAAACTCAGACATCAGGCTTGGTGCCTGTCAGTTTCTTACACTGTAAGTAAAAAATTCCTAGGTTACAGCAGTACCTTCCAGGGCTGGATAGAACTTCACCTAGATGACTTCCTAAGCTTTCCTGTGGTCAAAGGAGGTAATTCCCATGCACTTCACCAACAGTTCATGGAGCGTTACCGCAATCTATCGGTGGATTCTTGAGCTGTGCTCAGGCAGAGCTGGTCTCAGCTCTTGTACCTGGGAAGAGAATGTTAACGGAGCTAGAGGCCCATGGTGGGAAGTTTGGGGCACTCCAGTCCTGAGACTGTCATGTGGTGGATGGGAGGTAAGAGTGGTCTGTGTGTCTTTTTATAGTCTGCTGACACGGTCTTCAATATATTTACCTTGTTTTGTTTTTCATGTTTTGTCTCTGTTAGGAGAGAACGTTGAAATTATTCTCTAAGCTATCTGAAGAGAGTGACTAAATGCTCCTGGGTCAGGCTGTCTGTGGGTATGAAGTGGTTGGGAGACTCCAAGAACATGGTGGTGAATGGCAGGAGAAATGGAGGCAAGTTGTCTAATGGCCACCAGCAGAATCAATCAAAACTGCAGCTCTCGGGCAAGGACACCCTGAAGACCGGCAGGAACGCCGCTGAGAGGCGGTCCAACAGATGTATGTACACGCTTCATCTCACTGTTCTGATTGTGGTGCCGCCGTGTCCCCGGCCGCTTCATCTTGCCATAGTACTTTCCTCTGTCCCACGGCAGTAGAGCCTTTTCATTCTCAAAATTTCATTTTGATTTTTTTCTTCCTTTTTTTTTTTTTTTGTCTTTGGGGGTGGGGCATGTCCCATTATCTTGGCCAAGTTCAACCTGAACTTCTCCTGGGCTCAAGTGATCCTCCTGCTTCAGCCTTCTAAGTAGCTGGGACTACAGACACTAGCAGTTTTGATTATCATGTAAAATGTAGAACTTAAGTTTCATGCTCTATGTAATCTTTATATGCTTTTTAACTCATAACTTGTAGAAAGTTGGTTTGCTCTGAAGTTCTTTAAAATGATACTGCTGAATTTTTTTATATTTAAGTATGAACAAATGCCTTGCTGTAACTTCCATAAATGTGTCACGGAGCAAGCTGAACCATGCAGTCACTTGTTTTGCATGAAGAGTAGATGGAAAAGCGATGATTCTTAGGACACCCTCACAGTCCTTGCCATCTCTTCAGACTGCGTGGACTACTGAGTGATAGGGAAACCCTACAATGAGAAAAGTTACTTCCTACCTCTGTGGCTCTTGGTGGAGATGAGGCAACTTTTTTTGAGAGTTGAGGAAATTGTAGGATTGGTTCCTGTTTCCTGTCTCCCCTCCACAATAAAAAGCTCTAGAACAAGCCTATGCCTGAATAGACAGTTACAGGAATATTAACCAGAAGTGTCCACTCATGTTATGGATGACTATCTCAGTTTCTGCTTTTCCTAACATTAGTCAGCTACTACGGAAGTTACTCAATTGTGTTGGATCTGGCTCATTTTTTTTCTTAGCTGTAGGGGTTGGTGCTGTTCATTGGGCTCAGGTGCCTTTACTCTTTCTAGATCAGTTCAGATAAGTGTTTCTTTTGAAAATTGGATATAAGTCCGGCTTGAAATTAAGAATGTGTGGGCTGGAGAGTTGGCTCAGAGGTTAAGAACACTGGCTGTTCTTCCAGAGGTCCCGAGTTCAATTCCCAGCAACCACGTGGTGATATATAACCATCTATAGTGAGATCTGGTGCCCTCTCCTGATGCACAGGCACACATGCAGACAGAATGCTGTATAAATTAATAAATATTAAAAAGAAATTAAGAACGTGAGGGAGCCCAACACTAGCTGGCTCTTGTCTGCATCAACACCAGACCCACCAAGGCTGCTGTCAGTGTGGCATGAGAACTCTGCCTTCACAGTGGCGTTGTGGCAGTCAGAAAACCAGACATTTCTGAAGCTTTTAGCTAAAGCTGCTGACCACCTTGCACACAATGTAAAGGGTTCTAGTTTAAGTTAGATTATGGGAGATACGGGAGGTGGTGAAGACAGCATCATGCTGATTGTTGTTGGGAAGACTGAATGACGTAGGAAGAGCCAGTGACAGAGGAGAAGGAGTCTAAAGTGCTCCATGTTGAAGCAGATGGTCAGCATCAAAACCAGGGCCCAGAACATACAAGTTATCTGCTGACAACACTGGAGAGAAAGTGGACAGAACAGCAGGAAATTAGGTACTACAGCAATCCACTTTCAGTAATGGGCAAACAACAGGCCAGAGGTGAACAGGAAAAGGGTAGACTTTTAAAGCCCTTTAAATCAATTAGACCAAGCAGGTATCAGTAGAACATTCCATTTACCAACAGCATTATATTTATTATTCTCAAGTATACATGGAATTTTCTCCAAAATACATCGTGTGCCAGGCCATTTAACAAATCTAAGCAAACTTAAAGATTGAAGTCATACAAATTTCTACTGTAGAGTGAAAATTAGAGTCAATACAGCTGGCCATGTTGGTGTATACCTTTGATCTCAGCACTTGGGAAGCAGAGGAAGGTGGATCTCTGTGAGTTCGAGACCAGCCTGGTCTACAGAGGGAGTGCCAGTACAGCCAAGGCTACACAGAGAAACCCTGTCTCAAAAAAAAAAAAAAAAAATTTAAACAAATAAATAAATAGAATCAATACAAATTTTACTAGTACACACTCATGAATGACTGTTGATTCAGAGGAGAAATCAAAAGGGAAACCAGTTTGAGCATGGGGACACATACCTTAATCCCAGCAGTTGAGAGGCAGAGGAAGTTGGAGCTCTTGAGAGTTCAAGGCCAGCCTGGGAGAAATAAACCCAAATAAACTTGTAACAAGTAGTCATTTAAAATCAGCAGAACCTACCCACAAAGAAAATGTCAAGTACAGAAAGAAAAGTACAGACTGATACTGCTTCTGAATATGAACAGATCTGTGCTTCACAAAATACTAGCATATCAGTGTGAGCATGGAGACCAGCTGGAATAGCGTTTACCTAGCATTCCATCTCCAAGGTCTTGGGGGTGGTTTGTTCCATAGCACTGAAGTAAATAAACGTGTGTGTGTGTGTGTGTGTGTGTGTGTGTGTGTCTAGAGGTTGCTATCGTGTCTTCCACTGTTAATGTAAGCTTTTGGAGACAGAGTATCTTTGCTGACCTGGAGCTTGTGTTATTGGGGAGGCCGACTGGCCAGCAGGCCTCTGGGGTCCGCCTGTCCCTGTCCCCGTCTCCCTCTGTGCTGGACCCCAGGCACACAGCACACCATTATGAGCATCTTTTACATAGGTGCAGAGGACCCAGACACCCAGTTCTCATGCTTGTGTAGCAAGCACTTCACTCTAAGCCACTTCCTCAGACCGTACTTGTATCTATTTTATGTTTGAGATGTGTATGCATGTGAGTACATGTATAGAGGCCAGAAGTCTTTTCTACCATTAAATTTAATGTTTATTTAGTGTATGTGTTGGTGTACATATGTGCAATGTCATGCATGTGTAACATTGTGAATATACACATCAGAAGGCAAGTTGGAGAGGTCATTTCTTTTCAGAATACAGATTCAGAGAATTGAACTCTTTTTAACCTGTCAGGCTTGCTGGCAAGGACCGTCTTATTGTGAGACCTGTCTGACTGAACCTGGAGCTTATGCATTTGGCTACACTGGCTGCTCAAAGAGCTTCAAGGACCCTTTTTTCTCCCCTCATGGCTCTTCTGTGGGTGCTAGAGATCTGAATTTAGGTCCTTATGCTTGCCCAGCAGCCACTTTTTTTACCAAGCCATCTCTCTGGCCCCTCAAAGTTAATCTTTTAATGATCCATCTAGAAATGAAGTTAATGGTGGCACTTGCCTATAATTCCAGCCCTGGGAGATGGAGGTAAGATTGTAGCTCAAGGTCATCCTCAGCACCTAACGACTTTGAGGCCATCCAAGACTACATGAGACCTGTCTCAACAAAACAAGACAGTGAGCCTTTTTTATCTTTATGTTCTACACTCACACACCCAGGGAGTCACTCATGATGAGCACGGTAGATATATTGTTATCTTACTCTGAACAGCAGCTGCAGAGTAAATTTAGAAACCGTTTCAGTTTATCAAAAATGAAATGTAGGGCTAGAAAAAAAGCTCAGCAGTTAAAAATGCTCACTCTGCTTTCAGAGAACCTAAGCTTAGGTTCTAACACCCTCTGTGGCTTTGGCAGGTTGCCACATGCACGTATAGCGCACATAAACTCATACAGGCACGCAAACATGTATGAAGCACATATTCAGGCATAGTGGTCCCTTTAGTCTTAGCACCTGGTAGGTGGGGCTGAAGAATGGCCTAAACTTTAGGCCAGCCTGCAATTTATATATATGTAAAAACAGCAAGATTCTGTCTAGAAGAGAAAACAAACAAAAACATAAAGAGATAGTTAGAAAATATCTCAGCATTCCAGAGGCTGAGGCAAGAGTTCTAAGAGTACTAAGAGTTCAGGACCAGCCAATACTACATGGCAAGAACCTACATGGCAAGAAATAGGTGGAATAACATGCTGCTTGTTCATTGAGTAGACAACAGATGGCAGTATTCTTCAAATGATCTGTCACAATCCCAACTGGCATATTAGAAAAAGATGACAAATCCTAAAACACAGGAATTCAAGGAACCCAGAATAGTAAACAATGTTCAGGATTGTAGGAAATAAAGTTAGGAAACTGATTCTTCTGTTTCAAAACTTCTTAACTGCTTGTAGCAGTGAGCACAAGAATGACCCAGTGTGTCTGTAGTCCTGGAATAAATTTGAGAACCAGAATAAACTGCACAGGTTTGATCTGTTGACAAGGGTAGAACTGAAGCTCCTGGCTTTTAGATAAGTGCTTCCCCATGTTTTTTGTTTGTTTTTAAGTGTGCCAGGAAAAATACAACGAAGGAGATTCAGATCTCTGTATCCAGACTGAAGTGAACCTGGCACACCATGTGTGTGAAACATTAATCCCAGAAGCAAACACAAGCAATCTTTTCCTGACTTCACATTAGGCAATGTTCTTTTTTAATAGGACATTAATAAAAAAAACACAAGGAGCAAGAAAAAATTCAAATTCACAAACCATGGTGTTAAAGGAAATCATTAAAAAGTAAAAAGACAACCACAGAGTGGGGGAACTAGTCATATGTCTACAAAGGGCTAGCTCTGGAATATACAAAGATCTCTCGAAAGGCAAAGTAAAAGACAAAACCAATTTTAAAATGGATTAAGGGTCTGAGTAGACATATTGCTCCAGGAATACACAAGCAGCCAATAGCATATTTATTTAGTCAGCACAAAATACGAATCAACTCTGAAGTGCCACTTTACTGCCACATGGACAGCTAGAATCAAGATGACAAGCAGTAACTGCTGTTGACAAGGAGTTGGCTCGTATTCCCCAACTCTGGTGGATATGAGACCCCCTACTGGGAAGACTCTGGATACACAAAATCATTTTACAGAGGTTTGTGACAACATTATCCATAGTAGCTCCCAAATGAAAACAGCCCAGGTATGTCTACTAGCTGCAGTAGAGTATTCTTTAGCCATGAGGGCAGAAGTACTGCTTTAATAGTGTAACATGGTTAACTGTGCCAACTGGAATAAACCACTCGCAGAGAGTCACACATACTATTATTCCACCATGTGAAGTCTTCAGAACAGGCAAATTGAAAGAGACAAAGTAGGTTAGTGGTTGCCTGAAAAGTTGAGGACAGTAAGGCTTCTTTTGGGTCCGTATAGGACTGGGCTGGTGTTGGGGGGCCAATTCTGTGAATCTGTTAACCATTGCATTGTCCATTTCATCTGGTTGAATTTATATTTCGACACAACTTAGAAAATACAGCAGGTGAAGGACTAAGGATATGTATAACTCAGTGATTATCTTGCATGAGGCCCTAGATTTGACCCAGGCAACAATTCAGTTAGCTTTTTGTTGTTTTCGTTTTTATGTGTTTGGGTATTTTGCTTCCTCTGTATACATGTTCGGTACCTTCAGAAGTCAGACCCCCCCATCAGATTGTGATAGAGCACGCCTTTAATCCCAGAATTTGGGAGTCAGAGGTAGGTGGATCTCTTGAGTTTGAGGACAGCCTAGACTACAGAATGAGTTCCAGGACAGCCAGGGATACATAGAAAAGCTCTGTCTCAGAAATCCGATTAAAAACAAAATAAAACAACAACAGAGAAAGTCAGATCCAGTGGAACTGGAGTTACAGACAGTTGTGAGCTGCCATGTGGATACTGGGAATTGAACCCTGGTCCTCTGAAAGAGCAGCCAGCGCTCTTAATGTTTGAACAATCTCTCCAGTCCCTTAGATAACTTTTCATGTGACTATATGCAAATATTTTGATCATACCTACCTTTTTGGCAAGGACCCATGTATGTTATTTTGTGAAAGAAAGGATGAAAAGGTTAATCCTCATAGCATTTTATTCTCCATGTGCCGATTTGGAGAGCCTAAATTTACACTGCCATCAGCACTTTGTAAATTATGTGCTAATTCCAGGAGCAGGCTGAACAGTGTACCCATCAGCCCTCACCAGCACTGATGAAGCTTTGTTCCTCTGCATGCCTTCTCTACATTGCTTCTCCTCAGTGAAACCCAGCCACTATGTTATCCATTCAGTTCACTCAATGTTCTCTCAAACAGAAGTTGAATAGAAATAAGCCTCTCATTTTCATTCCCCGCTTCTGTATAACTCTAATCCCAGGCAAGTTTTTTAAACTTCTGGTCACCCATAACTTCAGTTACCTGTAAAGAAGATATTGATCATTCAGCTGCCCAAAAGCAGAAAGCCCAACTTAATTCTTTCCAACCCTTTGGTTCCTGGGATCCACACTCCCCTGCCAGACCCTGTTAGGAAACCTGATGACATTGTCAATTGCCCACGTTCTCTCAGTGGTTAGATTTACTGCATCTGGTTTTCTTTTTGTTTTGCATAAGGGATACTGATTTCTTAATCAGTAATAGTGATTGACGTAACTACAGCTGATGATGTCAGTTTGCCTTCAGTGGGTATTTTTAAGGAAATTGAGTAGTTTTCACCAAGTTACAATTCTTTCTTTTGCTTTTCCTAGGTCATGGTAATACGGGATTTGAAGGGCAGAGTCGCTATGTGCCGTCCTCTGGAATGTCCGCCAAGGAGCTCTGTGAGAATGACGACTTAGCAACCAGTTTGGTTCTTGATCCCTATTTAGGTTTTCAGACACACAAAATGAATACTAGGTAATTTGATTCTTTCGCCTACGTAGAGCCAGTGATGGTGTCAAACTTAGTAAACAGGCGATGAATCCTACATTCAGAATTATAAATGACAGGGAAGTTCTTTAATACAGAACAGTTTTCTGTGAGCCAAGAGAAGCAAGCAGAATCTGGAAAGGAAGTCACCGTTCTGTTATGCACTGGTGGGTCAGTTCTTTTCCCTGGCTTCATCATGGAGTCTTCCTTTTTCAGATAATGACTGCTGGGATTTTGCCTTTTTTTTTGGGTAACTTTTGCAACTCAGCAGTTATTGCTTGCATCTTCCATATGTAAGTAGGAACCTGTTTAGAGTCTAAGATGCCCTGTCAGTCAGAAACTACTCCAACAGTCTTGGAGTACCTCTGTCTTTAATATCTGGAGTTGTGGGTGGAGTCCCGTGCGTGTGCGCGTGCATGGGGGGGTGGGATTGGGGGAGATCCTCGTCTTCTGAGTGCTGGGACTGCAGGCATAGACTGCCATGCCCAGTTCTGCTTCTTTGACTCAAATCGGAGGTCTTTGGCTCCTTACTCTGGTTCTCTTGAGAACCATCTCTTCCTTGGAAAAGACACTAAGATCATCTTACAATTCTGTCTGCTTCTGTGGCAAAGGGTTTTGGATCTGATGGAAATGGTTCCACTAGGGATTTAGAAATGAGTTGCATTCTGGGCCCATTCCTTCTCATTTCTATCACACACAAGATTCCTGTAGCCCTATGTCCATCACCGTTAAGGAAGATTGGAAAAACAGGTTTAATAAGCTGTGATTGTCAGGGGAGGCAGAAACTGGAAGCCTTTCATAGACTTTTCCCTTTGATATTGTTTTTTTTCTTTTTGGTTTTTCAAGACAATTTCTCTGTATATCCTTGGCGGTGCTAGACTCACTGTGTAGACCAGGCTGGCCTCAAACTCATAGAGATCCACCTGCCTCTCCCTCACTAAGTGCTGGGATTACAGGTGTGTGCCACCACACCTGGCTTTTTAAGATTTATCCCTTTCTAGAAGTAAACCAGGACATAGTTTTTCTCACTTCCCAGCCTTATTGAATACATAGAAATAAATAATGGCAGTATAAAGATGTCTTTGGAATTCCATGATTCCTGTCGGCAGGAGTCAGTCACTGAGCTGAAGTGATACACGTTGGAATGGAGCTGAGGCTGTTAGCAGGACTGTACCCTGTGCCAGCCCACAGCCCTCCTTACACTGCTTTAAGTTGAGTTCCTCTTCTCCCACTCAGTGAGATTGATGCTCATTATCCTGGAAGATGATCCTGATAGGATTTCAGTTACCTTCTAGTGTGTTTTTTGCCTCTCATGCTATTTTATTTTTAAATTTATCTATTAATTTGTATGAGTGCCAGAAGAGAGCATCAGTTCTCCTTTAAAGATGGTCATGAGCCACCATGTGGTTACTGGGAATTGAACTTAGGACCTCTGGAAGAGCACCAGTCCTGAGCCCCATCTTGTGTTATTTTAAATAGATTACTTAAGTTGTCTTATGTTGATTATGCCTTATATGTTGAGATACAGAAGCAAATGAAATGTTTCAGAAAGTTAGTCCATTAGAATCAGAACAGAAGTTTTATTTGCTTATGGAAGAATGTTTATTCTGAATCCCAGGCTCTGTTTAGAGGATGAAGGGTTATACTGCCATGGCTCTGCAGTATGAAGTGTGGTGTTTTCTTCCCAGGACAATGTTGTTTCTCAGCATGTGGATGGACTAGGAATCTGCATTTCTAACAAGTTCTTGATTTGTGTTTAGAGTATTTTAGTCTTAACCCGGGTTTCTTGAGGCTCACTTAAAACCATGTGGTCATGGAGTAAAGTTCAGAGTGAAGTCCAGTGGGCACCTATCATGAGAATTGGAGAGAGAGAAAGTACAAGAGAGGGAGAAAAATCTCAGTGTTATGACAGTTAGTAATGCTCATGACCTTATATGGGAGGCCTCCTGAGTTACTATGTTCACTTCCCACAGAAGCTGGAGTACCTAAATCAGTGTTTTCCAGTGCGACATTTTGTCCACTCAGCTGAATCAGCCTGGGGTCTGCAGTGCTGCTCTGCCCCCAACAGCATGGTCCCAGGCCCTTCGGGGCTCTACCTGGATTTGATGGCTTCCTCACACAAGGGTTTCAGCTGCTCCCTGCAAGCTCTGTTTAGTCCCCTGAGTCCTTGTCTCTCTCTCTGCATGCCTCCAGTTCTGGGGCTAGACCAGGGCCTCACACCTGCTAAGCAAGAGTGTCTACCACTGGCCTGCAATCATATCTCTGCTTCTCTTTCTTCTGCCTTTTGCCTCCTCTCTCCATCTTTCTATGTAATGTTAGGAATGTGTTTTAAAGCAGTAGTAGTTTTGAATGCTTATGCTTTGACTTTTAATTTTTTGGTTTTGGTTGTGAGGCAAGGTCTTGCTGTGTAGCCAAGGTTGACCTCAGACTCACAGTTCTCCTGCCTTGGTTTCCTAAATGCCAAACATGGTGTGCAGCCCCACACTTGGCTCCAGTGCTGATATTTTGATCTTAGTGACACAGCATTTACCCACCAGTGAGGCAGAGCTATAGAATGAGAGCTGAGGAAACATAAAATGCAAATTGCATTTGCTGGGATTTTTTTTTTAATTGCTTCTTGTCAATTATGAAACTTAAAATTTTCTTTATAGGGGCTGGAGAGATGGCTCAAGAGGTTAAGAGCACTGGCTGCTCTTCCAAAGGTCCTGAGTTCAACTCTCAGCAAACACATGGTGGCTCACAACCATCTCTAATGAGATCTGGTGCCTTCTGGCGTGCAGGTGTGCATGCAGGCAGAACACTGTAGATATACTAAGTAAATCTTTAAAAAAAATTTTTTTTGTTTTTAATAGGAGACTAGAGTTGTGGACAATACCTCTGATTTTTAAAAAGGGAGTTGAGGCCAGGCAGTAGTGGCACACACCTTTAATACCAGCACTCAAGAGGCAGAGGCAGTGGACTCTGAGGTCAAGTCCAGTCTGGTCTGTGGAGTGAATTCCAGGACAGCCAGGGCTTCAGAATAGAGAAACCCTCTCTGGGGGATGGCAGTGGGGAGAGGTTGGAGCAAATGTGGTAAAGATGGGATGGACGGATGGTTCTAGTAATGCTCCCTCACCTAGGCAGCGTGACTCAGACAGTTCACAGTATCCTAAGTCAGGGTAAGAATCGGGCAGGAGCCAAGTGTGGTTAGCACATGCCTTTAATCTGAGCATTCAAGAGGCAGAGGCAGATGGATCTCTTGAGTTTGAAGCAAGCCTGGTCGGCATTGAATTCCAGGTCATCCAGGACTACATAGGGAGACCTTGTCTCAAAAACCAAGATGGGGCCCGGTGTAGGTCAAAAGAAGTGGTGTTTATGAAGCAATAATTATTGTCTGGAGACTTTTCCTCTGAAGCTTTTGTTTTTTAAGTATTTATTTTTATTTTACATATATTGGTCTTTTGACTGCACGTATGTCTGTGTGTGAGTGTTGGATCCCCTAGAACGGGAGTTACAGACAGTTGTGAGCTGCCGTGTGGGTGCTAGGAATTGATCCCGGTCTTCTTCACCACTGCTCTTAACCACTGAGCCATCTCTCCAGCCCCCTGAAGCTTTTCTTGATTTTTCTTAATCTAACGTTGTCTTGACAGTCTTAGCCTTCTGTCATTATATCTGTATAGTATTTTTATACATTTATAAATTACTTTATATCATTTCAGATTTTGATGCATGATTAGAATATATAAAGAAATTTTGTGAATTAGTGGTAAAGTCGCATTATGGGAAGAAAAGATTTTAACCTAGGGTTGCTATCTGTAGAATATCCCTGTAGGTTCATAAAATTTTAAATATTGGTGTTTACAGATTTGTGCTATAGTGAATGTTTAAAGGTGACAATTGCCAGTACAAATAGTCTTTACTAATGTTTTGGTTTGCATTTATATAGCGCCTTTCCTTCGAGGAGCTCGAGACATCTTTCAAAAGCTGACAGTTTTTCTCACAACAACCCTGTGAGGTAGGTAGTGGGCATTTCAAACAAGTAAGGCGCCAGCCTCCAGCCTATGTTTCTGTCCCGGAACCATATCACTGAAATAGAACCTTTTTTAATGATTAATTTTATTTTTATTTTATGTCCATTGGTGTTTTGCCTGCGTGTAAGTCTGTGTGAGGGTGTTGGATCACCCTGGAACTGGAATTACAGACAGTTTTGAGCTGTCATTTGGGTGCTGGGAATGGAATCCAGGTACTGTGGAAGAGCAGCCAGTGTTCTTAACTGCTGAGCCATTTCTCCTGCTCCCTGGCCTGGCCAGCTTGCTCTGTCCTTACATAAACTTCAATATCTATTTTTTTTTTATCCAACCCTTACACTATATGAATTAACACCATAAAAGCTGGATGAACTAGAGTCTTAGCAGGTAAAGGTGCTTGCCACCAAACCTTGTGAGCTTGGGTGTAATCCCTAAGAACCACATAGTAAGGGAAGACAGCCAGCTCCTACAAATTGTCCTCTGAACTCTGTGATTGTGCCCTTCTTCCTTCACTATATGTACACACACACACACGTCTGTGTGTGTAAATGTGTGTATATATAAAGCTGACACTGTTTCTTAGTAACTCAAGTGTAGGTTCCCAAGTGGCAAACAGAAGTCAAATCTTTTCCAACCATAAAATGATACCAAAGGGCTTGCTTGAGCCAGTAAGAGCAAGCGAGGCTCAGGTAAACTCTCTGCTCTTCATTGAGTAGTCCTAAAACCTTGGTCACCTGCTTGGCTTTGTTGTGCTTGTTTTCAAGAGTGAACAAGATTCTGAGTAATTTAAATTCTCCTTCTGGCAGAAGTGGAACAGTGGAAGGAAAGCATTATGCATTTTGCATGGGAGGTTTAGAGCCGTCAGGGTTGAAGAGGCAAGAAGGTGTTTTGGCTGTTTGAGTAATAAGTTAAGCTAGACGAAGTGGCAATGCTTTTAATCCCAACAACAACAACAACAAAACCTACATTTTAAACAACAAAACCAACCAACAACAGAAGCAGAGCAGCAACAACAGCAAAAAACCTGGGTCTTAGCAGGGTGTAGTGGCATGACAAACATTCGTTGTTGGTCTGTTATTGGTCTACTTTGTCCAAGAGACTCTCAAACATTATAGGCCATTGCTGCTTCCCTTGATTGACTCCCATAGGTTAAAGGTAAGTCCTTATTGCTGAAGACACAGTGTACTGTTGACACAGGGCCCAGAGGATCCAAGCTGGATCTGACTGGAAAGTTTCCATCCTGAGGACTCGCTTTCATATTATCAGAAGGCGCTATACAAGCTTCCGAAGGAGAGAAGCAGCCTGCCCAGCTGTGATGCCTATGAACAAGAACAAGACAAGCATGGCGTGGTAATCCTTAAGGAGGCAACAGTGGCACACATACCTTATTGGTAACCAATGGTTCTCTAATTTGACTTAAGGCCTGTTCAACAAGAGGGAATTCATGTTCCCTGGAGTTAAGAGTTCCAAGAAGATGTTGAACTGCCAGATGTGGGTGCTAGGAACAGAACTCAGACCCCAGGAAAAGCAACAAAAGGTCTAAAGTACTGATCCATCTCTCCAGTTAGGGAGAGCTTTTTAGCAATGGAAACTATTATAAATACTAATTAATATATTGAAACAGAGTCTCAGTGTGTAGTCCTGGCTGGACTAGTTATGTAGACAGACATTGAACTGCAAACCTAGCCAGCTACCCAGGGTTAGTGAAGTCATGGATCTTGGGAGAGAACCTACAACTACCACTTTAATAAAGTGCCACAATCTCTAACTACATTCTAAATATTTGTCTTTATACCCAGAGTTAAATATAGTTCTTATCTTTGAAACATATGGCATCTATTACAGAAAACCACAATTCATCAAAATGCAGAGCTGTAGCTGGGCAGTGGTAGCACATGCCTTTAGTCCCAGCACTCAGGAGGCAGAATCAGGCCAGTCTCTGAGTTCAAGGCCAGTCTTGTCTACAGAGTGAGTTCCAGGCCAACCAGGGCTACACAGAGAAACCCTGTCTGGGAAAAAAAACAACAAAAAAACACAACAACATATGCAGAGTTGTACAACCCAGTCTCATATATCTGCAGTACACTTCCTGCACCTCAACCTCAAGGATCACTGTGGAAGAGTGACTGGAAAGACTGAGAGCAAGAGAAACAAAGTCTGTTGTAAGGTTGTATGTACTAGAAATGTTAGAGGGGCACTCAGTTGGCAGAGGCAGGCGTATCTCTGAGTTTGATTTCACCCTGGTCTATACAGTGAATCCAGGGCAACCAACATCACATAAGAGAGAGAGACCCTGTCTCAATGAAAATAAAAAGAGTAATAGGAAGTTACTCTCGTACTTCTAAGGTCCTTAGCGGTTTTTGCTTTGTTCTTAATAGTTGTTAGCAGTTTTGTGCAATTGAATAATTTTTATTTCCCACAGTATTGTTACAACAGGATTTGACCTGTGTTTTTGGCCAAATGATGTTAATATGTAGCTGCAGGGTCATTGAAGCACTGTCTCCTTTGCCTCCTTTTTCTTTCCTTGGTGTCATTCTTTGGGGAGAGGGGGAGATATACATTTATTTATCTGTCTATCTGTCTAGGTTTTTTTTTTTCTTCTTCTTCAAGGCAAGGTTTCTCTGTGTAGCCTTGGCTGTCGTGGAACCCTCTCTATAGATCAGGCTGGCCTCAAACTCAGAGATTGGCCTGCCTCTGCCTCCTGAGTGCTAGGATTAAAGGCATGCCGCAGGACCACCTGACACTGTCTTTCATTTTTATAGTAGCCAGCTGTGACAGTAAATTTTCACAGTTTGGAGATAGCATGTTACATTTTAAGTGAGGCAGAGATTCTTCCTGGTAGATAACAAAGGATAACTTTGTGGTTTTGTTCGTGAGGCAGAAAATCAGAAAATGAGAAACCAAGGCCATCTCATCTCAAGATGACCCTGGAAGAATATAAGTACAGCTATTTTGAGTTGATTTTAGTTTTTAAGTAGTTTTGACATTGGAAACAATGAAACCTAGGCATTTGAAATAGGGATGAACATGTTTTAGAAAGCAAAAGACACAAACCCTATTAATAATGCCTACCTCAGGCAAGTGAGATGGCTTGACAGGTAAGGCAGTTCTCCTAAGCCTGATAGCCTGAATTTTATCCGGAAACTCACATGATGGAAGGAGAAAGTTGTCCTCTGACCCCTACACACACGTACTCGTGCACACACATGTGCATGCGCATGCATACTTGTATTCATGGATGTTCTTGGGCTCTCTGGCTCTCCCACTTTCTGTGTGTGTGTGTGTGTCTGTCTGTCTGTCTTATTTTTCTGTATTTTTGAGTGAGTTTAGCCTTTTCTGTGATGCTGAGGATGGAGCTGAGGACCTCGAAGGTTAGGCATATATGTTCTACCCAGACCTACACACACCTACCCCACTCCCTCCACCCTCGCCATCTCACTGTGTCATTCTAAACAGGGTCACCATTGCTCGTTTTCACACTGGACACAGGAGGACAGCTGTCTCCTTTTTGTCAGAAGTCCTGCCACTTCACATCATGGATGATTTCTTGGATTTGTTCAGTGGGGTATGTTGCTTCTGACCACTGAACAAAATATAGTTCTCAGTTTCCCACATTTCATCATTTGTATAGTTTGAAATGTGAGGCCATGGCCAACATCATTTCTGTTTGAAATATCTGTGCTGTGCTGCTGATGTTGTATGGATTTTATTTTATTTTATTTTTTTAGAATGTGCTGGATTGAACTAGGCATTGTGCATGCTAAATGGGTGGTCTACCCTGTTTATCTGTTGTTCATACACATATTACCCTGTAATGTAGGGTTGCAGCAAGAATGATTTAGATTAGCTTTTTAGAGAGCTGATGTTGACAAAATCCATTGTGATGGCTGTAGATAAGTAGTTTGGTATGGTTTGGTGCTTCTCCAAACCTGTTCTGTCTTCCCTTTCAGAGTTAAACATAGTACCATTGTCTAAATCACTTTTGGCTCCAAACCCTACCCCACAATTCTATTCTTAATCTGTTTTCTGTTTGCTTTGTTTTTGTGATGCCGAGGGTCTAACGCAGGGCTTGGGCATACTAGGCTGTATTTTACCACTGAACTACACTTCATCCCTACAAAGCTTACTTCTTAGTTAAGATTGCCATACTTTTTGTTGTTGGGGGTTTGAGGGGGCGGGTGTTTGTTTTGTTCTGTCTGTGGGAGCTTTTCTGTGTAGCCATGGCTGTCCTGGAACTCACTTTGTAGACCACGCTGCCCTTCAACTCACAGATATAGGCCTGCCTCTCTCCCAAGTGCTGGGATAAAGGCGTGCACCACATGTCCAGCCTGATTTCTGTAGAAATACAGTTTTTTGCCATTGAACATACATTTGCCTACTGGTGCCTTGCCTGATTATATAGTTTGAGAGCTGTATAATTTTTTATTTTTAGTTTAAAATTTTTCATTTAAGAACTGTTAAGATGGCTCAGCAGGTAAAAATGTTTGCTATATAAGCCTGGTAACTTGAGTGTGATCCTAGGAGCCTACAAGGTTGAAGGAGAAAACCAATTCCTACAAAGAGTTCTCTGACCTCTGCATCTGTGCTGTAGCATATGGACTTATGAGGAGCACACACTATACACAAACAATAAATGGTTTTTGTTTTTATTTGTGTTTTGTTTTGTTTTTAATAGGGACCAGAGAGGTGGCTCCTAGGGTAAGAGCAGAGCAATTTCCTCCCTTTCAGATACTGCACTTTGGTTCCTGATAGCTATGTCTAGTGACTCATAACCACAGGGGAGCTAATGCCCTCTTCTGGCCTCCGTGTATACCTGCACACACATGTGCAAACATACACATACACACACACACACACACACACATACATACATACATACATACATGAATAAATAAATAAATAGCAATATTTTAAAAGTATAAAGTAATAAAGCCAGGTGGTGGTGGTTCATGCCTTTAATCCCTAAACTCTGGGAGTTAGGTAGAAGGATGTTTTGAATTCAAGGCCAGTCTGTCCTACAGAGTGAGTTCCAGGATAGTCAGGGCTACACAGAGAAATCCTTTCTCAAAAAACAAAACAAAAACAAAAAAGAACAATGACTATGTCTTTCTTAGTGTTTCCCGCCATAGCCTCTTGTGTGGTACTACTGTATATAGAGAACTTAAGAAATAAGTCTTGGGCTGGAGAGGTGGCTCAGAGGTTAAGAGCACTGGCTGCTCTTCCAAAGGTCCCAAGTTCAACTCCCAGCAACCACATGGTGGCTCACAACCATCTGTAATGAGATCTGGTGTCCTCTTGTGTCATGCAGGTGTATATGTAAGCAGAACTCTGTATAAATAATAAATAAATAAATTTAAAAAAGATATTAAGTGCATAGTTCAAATATTTTTTTTTCTCTTGAGCCACTGAATTTTTTTTTCCTGAATTTTATTTGAACATTCCTAATTGAAATTCCTAATTCCTTTTTCTGATGGGTAGTTTTTGGCTTTTTTTGTTATTTGCTTGCTTGTTTTTGAGAGAGGGTTTCTCTGTGTAGCCTTGGCTGTTCTGGAACTCACTCTGAAGACCAGGCTATCCTTGAACTCACAGAGATCTACATGCTTCTGCCTCCCGAGTGCTAGGATTACAGGTGTGTGCCACCCCTGCCTGATACAAACACACACACACAAATTCTTAAATCAAAACCTATATTTCTACTAGAAGCTCAAGCTTTGATAAGTGTAGCTCCAGAAGGAAGGGCTCTCAGAGCCTCCTTGGAACCTGACTGCCAGCCACGTGTTAAAATCTTTTGCAATTATTATGGCTGATTTTACATCTGAACCCTTTAAAATTCTGCCTTAATAAATTCCACCAATGTAACAGTCCCGTTTTCCAAGTTACGATTTTGGCGTTTATCCTGTTCTTTGGATGAAGTTGTCCAACATCAGTTGGGGTGGTTGGAATGTCAGGATGTGTTTGAAGATCCTATTGAAACATGTTGGAGTTTTCTGCTGTGCACACAAACATTTCTATTATAGCTTGATTTTGTTTGTTTATGCCATTATGTCTCTGAACTCATTGCCTTGCACTCTTTTAGCTTAAGTCCTTGTAAAACTTTTGCTTTTATTACCTCCACGTGGATTTTTTTTTTCTATTCTAGGTTATTTTGTACCTTTCAAAGTAGGTGAGTAGTGGATATGTGAGGCAGACAGTTTTTGAGTTCTCTCATTTTATAGTTAATGAAATAGCAGTTAAACAAAAGCATTAAAATACTGTTTGGGGGAAAAAAGAAAAAGTTAAGCCCTGGGAAGATGGCTAAGTGGATAAAGAATTTGCCATATAAGTATGAGGACTGGTATTCTGATTCCCAGAACCCACATTAAAAAACAAAAAAACCCCACCTGTTTGTAATACAAATACTTATCTCCACCAGCTGAATCAGCAGGCTCTGGATTCAGCAACAGACCCTACTTGAACATATAAAGTGGAAAGTAATGGAGGAAGGGACCTAGTATCAGCCTCTGTCCTTCACATGCACACATGTGTGCATGTACACATGCAAATACACATATAGATCCCACATCATACAGAGGAAAGAAAAAAAGGAAGGTCTCAGTTGTTTATTGTGGTAATTGACGATTTGACTGTGAAAATTATTGTTTTCTTTAAATCTTTGCTATGATAATCATGCTGACTGTAGGATACGAGCTTCCTTGATCATCTCTTCAGTTGTATCAGTTCAAGAATTGTGATAGATAAACTAGAGAAATGGCTCAAGGGTTAAGAGCACTGGCTACTCCTGCAGAGGACTCAGGTTCAGTTCCCAGCACTCACAACTGTCTGTACCTCTAGTTCAGGGGATCTGACGTCCTCCTGTGGTTCCAGGGGCACATATCTATGCATGCAAGCCAAACAAATAATAAATACAAAGTAATTCAGTTTTTAAAATATAAAGAATTGTGATAGATAACTAAACTTGCTCTTTTGATTTCTTTCAGATTTCGGCCTATTAAGGGAAGGCAAGAAGAACTAAAGGAAGTAATTGAACGCTTTAAGAAAGATGAACACTTAGAGAAAGCCTTCAAATGTTTGACTTCAGGTGAATGGGCACGACATTATTTTCTCAACAAAAACAAAATGCAGGAGAAATTATTCAAGGAACATGTAAGTTAAGTACATTAATGCTGCTACTGTATCAGATACGTAGGAACTAGGTGTGGTAGCTGAGGCAGGAAGAGGGCTACAAGTTTGAGGCCAGCCTGGGCTACATAGTGAATTTTGGCCAACTAAACTATAATGTGAGACTGTGTCTTTAAAAAAACCAAGGGTTTATAAGTAAACTGAAGCCTGAATGTTTGTGAGTGCTGAGATTTCAAGTCTAACAGCATGACAGTGGCTTACAGAGCTGCAGGTTGAAGCCAGACCCTTATACAGGCTGGAAGTCAAGTGCTCTGTCGCCTGACCCATCCCGAGCCCATTAGTTAGTTAGTCATCAGAGCAGTGACTGTGAAGACTTGTCATACGGAAGATGGCCCAGCTGCTCATCTGGGGTGAAGCTCATGTGCACCTACCTCTAGAGCAGCGGAGCCAAACCAGTGAGTGGTGGGGACGCTCAGTCTGACAGGGAAGGCTTTCACTTCACTACCCAGTAGTTCACATTGTTGGTGCTAGTATACTTTTATAATTTTGAGAAAGTCTAGCAGAATAAATAATTGTCACATTTTATTTCTGCTTTAGGTCTTTATTTACTTGCGGATGTTTGCGACTGACAGTGGATTTGAAATATTGCCTTGTAATAGATACTCGTCAGAACAAAATGGAGCCAAGATAGTTGCAACAAAAGAGTGGTAATTATTACACTAGTCAAAACTCAGTATATTTCTGTGTAAAATCTCTGAGATTGTCCTGGAAGTACTTGAAACTATGCTTGGGGTGATCCAGTGCGTTCCCTGAGGAACAGAGCAGTGTAGGCTCTGACCTGTTGATTCAGTGGGGAGTGAAATCAGAAGTCTGGGTGACCTGGTTCCATCTCTAAGGCACAGCGTGTTGAGTCTTAGTGATTGTTCTGTGCTGGACTGATGAAAGGACCAGGGTTAGTGACCAGCTTCCAGAGTCAGCCTGATGGGTCTTAACCCTCCCAGGTGGGTTTGCAGGTAGAAACATTTGACTATGTTAACCTGCTTAGAAGCATATATGCATGTCAGCTTAAATAAAAGTAATAATAACCATTCTTAATCCCAGCATTTGGGAGACAAACAGATCTTTGTAAGTTCAAGGCCAGCCTGATTTCCATAATATGTTCCAAGCCAGCCAAGCTATACAGTGAGACCCTATCTCAAAGTAAAGTCAAAACCCGGTTTGAGGCTTAATTTAAAAGCTATAGGTGACAGAGAAGGTGTGATTCTTTCCTGTTAATGATACCTGTTCTTTACCTTTCATCCCACGAGAAACACTCAGTCTCTTCTTATGGTTTAGTATTTTGATAGCAAAATTTTGAGGGGTCAGGTACCTGAAAATGGAATGTGCAAAAGAGCATTATTCCCAAGTAGACCCTGGGATAGGTGTACATGAAAGTACTATGCCTCAAATTTGGATTAGGCTGCAAATTGCCTCTCACGGCTCCTGTGTTATAGACGGTAGGCTTGAGATCGAGAGACCAATGGCTGCACTTTGCAGTAAAGTAGCCACCTGCTTCATGGAGTCCTAGAATTGTAGTCTGTCTCAATGAAGAGGTGCTGTATGACATCCACACCAGAGTTCACACATGGTGGTGTCTTTCTCATTCTTAGTTCCCATAGTGAGCACCTGCTGAAATAGTATTTGGGATATGTGGGCTTAACATTCTTAAGAATTTCACCTCTTCTTCCTTGACATGGCTGCTAAGAAACTTAAGCTTGTAGTATGCGTTTGCAGAACACTTGTACTGAGTGGGTACCCTTCTACCTGATGGCAGAGTTCTAGGCCCCTCATGACCCCACTACTGTTGGACCCATTTGCAAATGTAGTGCACAGCAAATTGGTCCCTACCTCCCATGAGATCCTGATACAGGCACTGCAGGGTATGGAGAGTCACAAGTGGCACAGTGCCTTGCCTAGAGGAGCTTCCATCCACTTGTGGGAATAAGGTAGATAAAAATCAGGCCATGGGGGCTGGAGAGGTGGCTCAGAGGTTACGAGCACTGACTGCTCTTCCAAAGGTCCTGAGTTCAGTTCCCAGCAACCACATGGTGGCTCATAACCATCTATAGTAAGATCTGGTGTTCGGACAGAATGTTGTATAAATAATAAATAAATCTTAAAAAAAATAATAATATTAATCAGGCCATGGGGCTCTAGGGAGGAAGAGAGGATGCTCAGGTGGACTCCAGGTCAGTCAGCAAAATATGTGGAGCCAGAGCTACTCAGTTTCTGCTGTTTAGTGGGAAGGCTTATTTTATTAAAAGAAGCCTTATTATAATTACTAGTAATTTTTATCACGTATTTTAAATAGGAAACGAAATGACAAAATAGAATTACTGGTGGGTTGTATTGCCGAACTTTCAGAAATTGAGGAGAACATGCTACTTAGACACGGAGAAAACGACTTCAGTGTCATGTATTCCACAAGGAAAAACTGTGCTCAACTCTGGCTCGGCCCTGCTGCATTTATAAATCATGGTAAGCTGCCTTCTGAGGCGTGTGCACTGTGTGGGCTGGCTGCCCACTGCTGGTGTGGCCTGGCCATACTGAGGGGAGTTTGGAATGGCCGTTATCTTCAGACTTATTAAATATGCCCAGTGTGACTTGAAATCTAAACTGTTAGAAATTATGAAGTTGTCTGAAAAGCCTTTTCAGATTCTGTAACTTCGTGTTTCAGATCTTATCAGCAGTTAATTGACTTTCTCTTTTGGACATTTTTCAGATTGCAGACCTAACTGTAAGGTAAGCATAAAAGAAAACCAAACACCTCAGATTCTGTATCTGCATTGGGTACGAGACTCTTAACAAGTTACTTCTATTTCAGTTTGTGTCAACTGGTCGAGATACAGCATGTGTGAAGGCTCTGAGAGATATTGAACCTGGAGAAGAAATTTCTTGTTACTATGGAGATGGTTTTTTTGGAGAAAATAATGAGTTCTGCGAATGTTACACTTGTGAAAGGTAAAGGATCCTATTCAGCTTCATTTAACTGTGATGGTGGTTATGGTATCGACCCCGCCGGCCGCCCACATCTTGTGAGTATAGAGCCAGCGCGCATGCACTGCAGCTCAGCACCAGTGCACTGTGAGAAACAGAGTCACATGTGATGCAGCAGTTACTTGTGAGAGAACAATAGTAACGGTGATCTCTGAGGGAGAGCAAAGGAAACACACAGTGGTGATTTTAAGTTTCTACATTAGTTGTACATGATTCACTAGAAAGTTTTTTAATTTTAAAATCTGACGACAGGCCTTCAAGGTAGGATCTAAGTAAAAAGAACTGTTGTATTATTCGTGAACACTTCAGTGTCACTTTTCATAATAATAAATAGTTTGAAACTTCGTTTTTGGAATTGACCAAAACTGTTTTAAAGTTTATAAAATAGTAAGTCTGACAACCAAGGGAAAAAAAAAATATTTAAAGAACTTTAGGGGAAGCTAGGCATGGTAGTTTATACCTGTAATCCCAGCACTTCAGATGCTGAGGCATATGTACTGGAAAAAATTTGAGGTAAGCCTAGGATACAAAGAAAGCTCTCAGAACAAAACATGAAAGAAGCCTAATCCCCAGCACCACACAGCAGTGATAACAGCAAAGGTTAAGGAAAGGCAGTGGGTGTAGTTCAGTGGATACAGAGCTGCCTACAGCACAGGAAACCCTGGGTAGATCCCAGAGCTTTAATAGAGGCTAGTATGGTGACACATGCCTGTAGTTCCAGCAGTCATAAGGTGAGGCAGGAGGACCAGAAGTTCTGGTCATTCTGTGTACATAGAACATTTCAGACCAGCCTGGGAAACATGAGACCCTGTCTTTAAAAAAAAAAAAAAAAATCTGGGCGCTGGGCACAGTGGCACATACCTGTGATCCTAGCACTCAGGGAGGCAGAGGCAGGCAGATCTCTATGAGTTTGAGGCTAACTAGGTCTACAAAGTGAGTTCAGTACAGCCACTGCTACACAGAGGAACCCTGTCTCGAAGAAAAAAAAAAAAAAAAGGAAAGTTGCCTTAATGAGTATTAAAGATTATACTATAAAGTGATTGTAATCAAACTTGTTACATTGTTTAGCAATAGATAGTAGCAAACAGAGTTCGAAAACAAGCCACCTCTGGTCTTGGTGTGAGCGTGTGTACATACACACACGCAAACACACAAACACTAATCACAGGACATTGACTACATTCATGAATGTTTTGTGGAGATGTGAGCTTTCAGAGCATGTGTTCAGTGCAGCCTTATTGTCAGAGACAGACATGGTGCAAGCAAATTAAGTAATAGGTAAAATGGCTTTAATGTAGTATCTTAGTTTTGCTTACTTGAAAAGAAATGTAAATTAAAGAATTGGCTGTGTAGTATATCTACAGATGCAGGTCCATGGGCAGCTTATGAATAATTGAGACAATCATTGTAAGTATAGTTTTAAAAGAGGTTTTGGTAGATGCATGCTGGATCTCCCCTGAGAGCTCTGATGGAGGCCTCATCAGTTCGTCTCAGCTCTTGACCTGATGTGACCCAAGTACCTTCAGCGGCCAACCTTGTTTTAAGTAATCTGCTCCATTTGTTTGACCTTTGCTGTTTTCTTTTTCAGACGGGGAACTGGTGCTTTTAAATCCAGAGTAGGACTGCCTGCGCCTGCTCCTGTTATCAATAGCAAATACGGACTCAGAGAAACAGATAAACGCTTAAATAGGCTTAAAAAGTTAGGTGACAGCAGCAAAAATTCAGACAGTCAGTCTGTCAGCTCTAACACTGACGCAGATACCACTCAGGAAAAAGACAATGCAAGTAAGTAAGGGAGCTTGCTATAAGGTGCTGGTTGTGTTCCTTAGTTCTTCTATAGCATGCTTCAATAGTTTTGAAGCTGCAAATACTGATAGAAACTGGGACTCCAGGCATTTCAGCTAGAAATTTTAGTCCATAGCAGTTTGTAGCCACTCCAAATGCAGGGCCAACGTCAACATGTATTTTTGAATACTTGGTAATTGGATGTTGGAGTATTCAGCATAAGTTCTAGCACCATTATGTTTGAGGTAAACATTTTCAGGTTGTTAGTGATGCTGTAATCGTGTTTTAGGCCCTGCAAGAGCTTGGCTGGTTCATCGGGCTACCCATGTCCATTTCCAGCCAGTCTAGGGACATGATGGACCCAGAGTTCATTGTGGCTTGAAGGCTTCCATCTTCAACCTAGTTCACTAGGCTCAGAAGTGTGCCAGAGGAGTATTTGGATGTGGCTGTGTTGTGGGGTGTTTGATTACCTTGACAGAAGGTAGCAAGCCAGATGAAAGGAGAAGGAAGCAAGCTCTGAGCTGCCAGTTTTATGTTGGTGGAATATCTAATGGAAATTGGGGGTCGGGGGTGAGTAAACAAAGAGAAAAGGAAGAGAAGAACCACTACATAGGCCAAAGACAGCGTGGCATCTGTGGAGCTTGAAGTGCTGGAACCCCTGTGGCTGCTGTCCTTCATCTGGGTAACACCGGTGTTCTCTAGATGCCACTCTGTAGATGACGGCGTGTTCTCCCGTCTGACTTGTCTGTACCAGAGTCGTCTGTGAGAAAGGTTTGCCTTGGTTTCCCACAGAGTATCTTTTCCAGCACTCTAGTGTCCAGTGCCTGAGCACTTAGGATCCCCCTCAGGTGCTGGGTGTTCCAGGATCTTCTCCATGCCTTCAGATGTTTTCAGCCCACCCTTGGGTGTACCTTTCCCTTACAGAAAATTTTGAAGAAAGGGAAAGTGTCTTCATGATGGTAAATGCCACTGCGTGAATATCTGAATCTACTTGCTACTTGAAGTCCAAGGCCAGGACTCTAGTAACCTCTAGTATACAAGCATTAGTGTAGCTCAAGTTTACACTTTTTAGCTGAGGCCCGAAGTGAACAAAGAGGAGGTGTTAGTTCTCTCATTCCGTGTTGACTGTTGGTTTTATTAATAAAGGCAGTGTAATGAACTTTGTTTTCTTGAGTCTGGTTCCTTGAAGACACTGGAGATTGTGAAGCCCATTTCACAAATGCTTACATGGAAACACTGAGGTGTGTGCTGCCATCCACACAGCCACAAAGCCACCCTCAGAGAATGGCTCTGATGAAGAGAGAGTACCTGTATTTTTGTGGATGAACTTGATCATTAAGAGTTTTTATTATAAACTCAGTACACCACTTAGCCTACGTACTTAATACAAATAATTTCCGGAGGTGTGTGTGCTAATTTGTTACGACATGGGGAATATTTGTTATTAGATCCAGTGGTTTTTTTTTTTTTTAGAAAAATACCCAGATGTGGTGGTTCTGGCCCATCCTGGGGAGCTTAGGCCTCGGGACAAGTGCAAAGTCACTGCAGAGCTGGGTAAACACGCCTATTTCTCAAGGGCAGAGAGCATGCACAGCACCTTTGAACTGTAGTCTCCGCATTTTGGAGTCAGAAGTTCAACCTTGCTAGTAACTACTTGTGCTAGGCTCTTGGGTTATTCAGTATGCCTTTCTGGAACATGAATGTTAGAGTAAGCCAAGGTTACTGTCAGTGACCTGGAGGCATGGCCTAGGGCTCAGAAGGAGCCACTCCAGATAGCTGGTGCCACGGTGCTTTAGGATTTTGATGGCATCTAGAAGTATATAAGACAGCCTCTTGGTGTGTCCTCTGTGCTCTCTGTAACCAGTGCTCACTACAACATGTTCACTAGGGCTTCTCTAGTTCTCTTCTAGCTGTTTTGATTTTTTTTTTCTTTTTTGTCCCGTGGCACACGTGTGGAGGGTAGAGCACAAGTACTCTCCTTCCACTGTGCTGGTCTCAGGGATGGAACTCAGGTCGTCAGGCTTGCCTGCAAGTGCGTTTACCTATGGTATGCTAATTTTAAAAGACAAGGTCTTACTAAAGTCCAGACCAGAGCTTGAGCCCTCCTGCCTCACCTTCCAAGTACCAGCATTGCAGACATTAGCCCTCACTTTCCTTCTTACATGTTACTTTTCTGGTGTTTGTGCTTTATCCTTACCCTGTGAAAAACAAAGTAGGGCAAAGCAGGCTGAGAAAACCTAGCAAGCATCAGAGCTTTCTCTCAGGGCTTCAGGCATGCCAGGGGCTGCTGTTGCCCTGCCTGTCTCTCCCCTGCCTTCATTTGCAGTTTGGCAGCTGGTAGGGTAGCTGCTTTGACAGGTGTACAAAGCAGCATTGCTCCGTAGGCATGAGGAAAACATTCTTCCTCTAATCAAAGCCTGAGAGATACTGTCCTAAGAGCTCCAACTCAGCTTTCTGCTTTAGCACCCAGGAGTGAAGAAGGGGGTATGTGAAACATGAAGATTCAAGCAGCACCCAAAAGCTGTGGGTAGTGACTGCCCTTATTACAAGCCAGTATAGGACCCAGCAGATTGCCCCATAAGATTGAGTTTATGTGGACTAAAGGAGCACTGGCTGGGCATGAAGGCAGGGCTGTCCCTTCTTTCTCTCTGACACTGCCACCTCTTGCTGATTCATTTTCCTGCCAGGCCTGCCTTTCTGTTCCCCTCCCATCACTCTTTTCAGGTGGCTTTTGCCAGTCCTGACAGGCAAAGGTACTTGTTCCTGGTAATCAAGAGACTTTCAAGTGCTGCTTAGGGTTTTCTGGACTCTGAACTAGACATGGCCCTAGTACAAACTTGATTCACATGCATTGCCAGCACAGCCTAAGAGCTCAAGACAACTCTGTGTTCTTTTGATGTATTTTATAGTGCACACTGAGTGTCACACTATCTTACAGTTTCGATGACACCTTGGAATAGCCACAGTCAGTGGCCATACATTGTGTCCTTCATGAGTTGGAAATGAAGCCATAATGCAGACAGTCTAACAGTGATCAGGAATTCAGGGTCTGGGCCACAATGAAGCTCAAGTCCCACTTCTCAGTAGATGGTGTTTTGGGACCCACCAGCCCATGAGAGCTTGGTTCCTTCATAGACATGGTAAGAACCACTTTATCATCTGATTTGTGTCCAGTGTCCAGCAGGTAGCAGTCAGGAGGAATGTACACCCCACCAAGGTTACCACCCAGGCTATGCACTGAGGGTTTATTTATCACCACAAAAAAATAAAGTGCACTCAGCAAGGGCAGCAGGAGCACTCCTGCCTCTGGGTATCTGGACCCAGAGTCTCAGGACACTTTGAAGTGGTTGACTCACAGTTTGTGATCTCGGCCACCAGCTTCCTGCTCTAGACTTAACCATCATGGAATCCTCATCCACTACAAGTATGCTTAAATGTCTGCATAGTGACTGGCCCCTGGCACAGTGGGAGAGCCTTGGTCACATTTCTCTGCTTGTTTCTCTCAGCTTACCTTTTCACTGGACTTTTGATGAGATGATACTTTCCAAGTAAACTGTGAATAGCTTAACAGACACTAAGGCCAGTACCTACTGAAACAGTGTGCTATCAAGTGCAGTTTGTTGTGCTTGGTTCAGATCACAAACACAAGAGCCGCTTTATCAAGTGTTGGCACTGCTACCAACAGGGAATCTAAAAATGGAGAGAGGGTCTGAGAGAAATCAGACTCAGAATCCCCTTAAAATGGAATTCAGCTAGTGGACTAATTAAGAATTAAGTAAAGAGAGCATGGGTACCAAAAGAATCCAGTCAGAAAAGGCTACCTAAACATTGAACTGGCCAGGTGAATCATGCCCACAGCCGATGGACTTGCATGCACATGCCCACAAGTGGAGGGCTTTAATCAGAAAGCCTGTTGCTTTGCAGATGGAGAGAAGAAGGACTGTGACTTAGCTGAAGGTTTCAGGCTTTAGTCTCAGGGCATTGGCTGATTTAAAGGGTTACATTCCACAGTGACATGAGATAGGACAAGTCATTCTAGCTCTGGAGAAGTGAGACAGGTTCAGGCAGGAGGTAGGCCATGTCTAAGAGAAGCAGGTGGATTCCAGTGATACTAGGGTTAGATGCTGCAGGACAAACAAGTGACTACATGAGGCATGGAAGGAAGAGTTGGGGAAAGTCAGCTTCCTGCTTGGGTAGTGGGCAGATGGTGGGCAGCTGCTGACAGGGTGGAGCTGAGGGAGAAGCTGCCCGAGCTCTGGGAGACAATGCAGGCCTATCAGCAGTAAAGCAGTTGCAGTCAGTGTTTAGCAGTCTAGATCTGTGGTTCAGGAGAGAGCGGGTAGAGGCTTGGAGACTGTCAATGCCTGAGTGGTGACAGCTGGAATATTCAAAAGGTTTGGGCTGGCAGGCGCCTGAGGAATAGCAGATGGGCTGCCAGGGCCAAAGGAAGACAGGAGCATTTGCTCTTAGCCCAAGGGAGATGAAACTGGTTACCAGAATTCAGTCCATAGAAATGAAAAAGGAAAGGGCTGGAAAGTATACACTGGGTTTCATGTGGTGGTCCACCTAGCAATGCCCCACTGGAGGGCCAGGGCCCAGGCTGCAGAGGGGTGGTGGCAAAAGCATGCCATGTATCCAGTCATTGCTGGAATTGATGGCATGTTCAGAGCAAGAGTGGGATGGAAAAGGGAAATGAAAGGCTAGAGACTACAAAGCCTGGTTTTAGATAGTTCTGGAAGAAGCCATGTTTGAGGAAGTATGGCAAATGAGAGATGCAGTCTCTTGGGCTTTTTCACTGTAGAACTGAGAAAGTTAAGTAATTAAAAATTGATTAATGAGCTGGGTGGTATTGGCAGTGCACACCTTGAATCCCAGCACTCGGGGAGGCAGAAGCAAGTGGATCTCTGTGAGTTCAAGGCCAGCCTGGTCTACACAGCTAGTTCTAGGATAACCAAGGCTACACAAAGAAAGAAAACCTGTATCAAAAAAAAAAAAAAAAAAAACAACAAAGTTTTGTGATTGCCTCGAATGTAAATGTAGAAAGAGAAATTAAGACAGTAGGGCAAGGGCAGACTGCCATGGCAAAATGACCTTGAGCCACAGAGCCTCTTGAGAGGCACTCAGCTGTCACCTGAGTTTGTGCAGCTTTTCTGTCTATTCTGGAGAGAAGAGGTTGGATCTGTTGTCTTGAGTTAGTTGTTACTGTCAGGGATTCCCTGTGGGACTCTGCAGCTCCGGAGCTGACACTCGCCTGCTGTAGCTTCCTGCCCTCACAGGTGACCCACAGGTGACAACAGCGTATGGTAGTGTGCTTTTCTACTGACACATGAGTATTGGAGAGGACAGCATACAGTTCCTAGAATGTGTTCTGTGTAAAACTGTTGGAGAGAATGTGTCTCTTAGAGTACAGCGGTTAATGCATCTCGTCTCTGTTGTACACACTTTAGGTAATTTAAAATAGTAACTAAGACTCCTGAGTTCAAGGCCAGCCTGGTCTACATGAAGAAACTCTTGTTTCAAAAAACAAAAACAGTGACTAAGAGTTCAGAAGAGAAGCTGAGCATTACAGTGCACACCTGTAATCCTAGTACTTGAGAGACACAGGCAGGAGGATTGCTGAGAGTTCAAGACCAGCCTGGTCTATTTTATCAAATTCCAGACCTATCAAAATGTATATATGATGTGTACAGGCACATATATACATACATACATAAAATGAAGGTAGAAACTGTGGCTTTTATTTACTTTCCCTTTAAATCATTTATGTAATCAAGATACTTATTCTGGACCAGTGAGCTCTGACATGGGAGCTACCCAGAGGAGAGCAGCCTTGGCCCCTGCCATGCTGTGACCCTTGAACCGTAACAGAGACAATGTAGGGACGCTATTCTGAGGGCTGCTTTGTACATGTGTGTGTCAGCATCTTGTGGCTGGTGGTCTGCATTGGGGATTATTTAGTCATGTCATATTGCAATACCAAGCTGGTTTCATTTTCTCTCTCTCTCTCCCTCTTCTTTTTTTTTTTTAATCTTCTAAACTTCACAGCTTCTAACCGAAAATCTTCAGTTGGTGTAAAAAAGAGCAGCAAGAGCAGAACACTGACCAGGCAGTCCATGCCAAGAGTCCCAGCTGCTTCTTCCAACTCTACCTCACCTAAGCTAGCGCACATGAACAATTCCAGGGTACCAAAGAAACTGAGAAAGCCGGCAAAGCCTTTACTTTCCAAGATCAAGCTGAGGAACCACTGCAAGCGGCTGGACCAGAAGGGCACGTCACGGAAGCTCGAGATGGGGAACCTAGTGCTGAAGGAGCCCAAAGTTGTGCTATATAAAAATTTGCCAATTAAGAAGGAGAAGGAGCCAGAGGGACCAGTCCATGCTGCAGTGGGGAGTGGGTGCTTGACTAGACATGCTGCAAGAGAACACAGGCAGAACCCTGGGAGAGGTGCTCACCCGCAGGGCGACAGTTTGCCCTGCACATATACAACCCGGCGCTCTTTGAGGACAAGGACAGGTCTGCAGGAGACCACTGACATCAAGCTTGAACCAAGTCCCTTGGATGGCTATAAAAATGGCATTCTGGAACCCTGCCCGGACAGTGGCCAGCAGCCAACCCCAGAGGTGCTGGAAGAGCTGGCCCCTGAGACTGCACACAGGGAGGAAGCACCACAGGAGTGTCCCAAGGGCGACCCCTGCCCGTCACGAAAGAAATTTCGACAAGGGAAACCTGTAAAACATTTAGCAAAGGCAGAGGACTGCAGTCCAGAGCACAGCTTCCCTGGAAAGGATGGGCTGCCAGATTTGCCAGGGCCTCATCCTGGCCAGGGTGAGCCCAGTGGCACAGTCGGGGTGCCTGGGAGCTACGCGAACTCTGCTTCCTCACCTGTTGGCTGCTCCATTGTCACCCCAGACAGCTTCACAACAAAAGACAGCTTCAGAACTGCACAAAGTAAAAAGAAGCGGCGGGTCACCAGGTACGATGCACAGCTGATCCTGGAGAACAGCTCTGGGATCCCCAAGCTAACGCTTCGCAGGCGGCACGACAGCAGCAGCAAGACAAATGACCACGAGAGTGATGGTGTGAACTCCTCTAAAATCAGCATCAAGCTCAGTAAAGACCATGAAAGTGACAGCAACCTCTACGTTGCAAAGCTCAGTAATGGGGTCAGCTCGGGGCCGGGCGGCAGCTCTACCAAGCTCAAGATCCAGCTCAAGCGGGATGAGGAGAGCAGGGGCCCCTACACAGAGGGGCTTCATGAGAACGGGGTGTGCTGCAGTGACCCCCTGTCCCTGCTGGAGTCCCAGATGGAGGTGGACGACTACAGTCAGTACGAGGAGGACAGCACGGACGACTCTTCGTCTTCCGAGGGGGAGGAGGAGGAGGAGGACTGCGAGGACGACTTCGAGGACGACTTCATCCCTCTTCCTCCCGCCAAGCGGCTGAGGCTGATCGTCGGGAAGGACTCCATAGACATCGACATTTCTTCAAGGAGAAGAGAAGATCAGTCTCTAAGGCTGAATGCGTGAGCATCACTCATTGTCCTGGGGAACTAAAGTAAAGTTCCAGCCACAGCTTCTCAGCGCGGCACTTCTGTGGTCTCTTCACCTGTAGGCATAATATTGTAGAAAGTGTACAGCATCCCGACTGTTAAGTCTGATTTGTGCAAATTTTTATCGTACTTTTTAAATAGCCTTCTAATGTGCAATTCCGAGTTAGAGGGAAATCCCTGTTGTAAGATAGAGGCTCCAGCAAACTGTCCAGTGACAGCAGCTCTCCACACAGGACGTTCAGACACTAATGTGGTCACACCATGTTGTCACCTATCAGAGCAAGCGCCAGCCCTCTATTCTAGATGACTAAGCCGTAGTTAGGGCGGAGCAGAGCAGCCTCGTGGGAAGGGTTTCCAGCATCTGCTCGTATCACCAGCAACGACCTCTGGCTTTTGGGTTATTTGCTAGATGTTTCCCCCTTGGAGTTGTGTCAGCTTCACACTGTTTACCGGCCCAGGTGTCCTGTCCGTGGCCTTTGTTATCATAGACCATTGGCTGGAAGTCAGATTGATTTCTTTGAAGAAAAAAAACTTTAAATTAAAATGCAGTCTTCTGTGTGACAGCTCACTTTGAGTACATTATATGTACAAGGCTGGTGGTGTGCAGGATGAGTTTTCAGAGCAGCTTATTTATTGCTTGTAATGTAAATTAAAGACTGTGTATTTAACACTTTTCAATCCTTTTAGATAAAATTGTTCTTTGCAAGAATGATTGGTGCTTATTTTTTCAAACCTTTGCTGTGAACAGCGTGGCGACAGCGAGCAGCGTTTGTCTGATGAACTCCAGCTATCTTAATTTGGGTCTTCAAGTTTCTGTTGCACTTGTAAAATGCTACAAGGAATATTAAAAGAATTCTATTCACTTTAACTTATAATAGTTTATGAAATAAGAACAGGAGTCACAGCTTTTGTTCTGTGGTAACCTATACAAACATTTGTCTTTGGGATTCAATGTAAAGAGCTGAAAACAATGTGTATGTTGTAAATATTTGTGTGTTGTGAGAAATTTTTGTCATAAGAAATTAAAAGAACTTACCAGGAAGGTTTTTAAGTTTAGAAATATTCATGCCAATAAAATAGGAAATTATAAATATATAGTGTAAGCACTGCATCAGTGGACGTTCTTGGCTTATGTTAGTTTATTATGAAAATATCAGATTTTTTTGATTATATTATCAGTCAAACAAAAAGAGGAGTCAGATTTAATTTGTTTTTGAAGCACTTTGAGAAGAGAAATTAATTTTAAGTAACTTAATGAGCAATTTTTGATTACTGCTTTATGTTCAATACCAGGCTTGTTTGTTTCTCTGGATTATTTTATAAATCAAAGAATTTGAGAATATCAGTCTGTAGCAGGTGTTTGACACCAGTGGGTCTGTTTCTTTTCTGGGAAATGTGTAGGTGTCCTTTCAGATAGATACAGTGTTCCTAAGTGACACAGCTACGGGACTTGGTGTCCCAGCATGTTAGAAGGGACCTGCAGGGAGGGAAAGGTCCAACAGAGAACGCCTCAGTGCTTCCCTGTTGTGGGTGACACCTAGCAGTGTTCATCTTGGGAATGCTGAGATCCTTAAAACTGTTGTCTCTAGGTTCCAGTTAGAAGTTAGTAAGATTCATGAGTGTTTCCAGGGTTCGATGTCTTTGCGCCTGTGCATCATAGAATCCTTGCCGTGGTCCTGTGCAGCCTTGTCCTTGCCATGCACTTTGACCCTTGGGTGTCTATCTCATTTGGAAGCAGGAAAGAGACTGCGTGCCCACATACACACACACACAACCTGTTGTCTAGCCATGTAATAGGGCAGCCCTGTGTCTCAGGACCTCCTGTCCCAAGGCACCCAGAGCGCCTTCCGTGGTGCTCCCAGTCCTCATGGGGTCCTCAAGCACAAGTGTGAGCCATGGGCCACCTCCAGGAAGCTGAGGAGCTCAGGAGCCTGCACAAGGCAGCAGGTCCCCTTCACTCCCATGTTCACTCGGGCTGTTGAGGCTAAATCCTCCCATTTCTTTGAATACCAACAATAGCCATTTCAGGAATTTTGATCTTAAGGAAAAAGTAACAAAATAAACACATTTCCCATTTTCTCCATTTTTAAGCTTAATTTTAGTAACTTATTTATGATGTTTATTTTAGTTTTGTTGTGGCCTCATCTTTGGAGGCCGACCTTCCCATGGGTCTAAGAGCAGTGACATTGTAAGGAGTTGCTGCCTCTCAGGAGTTGTATGCACAAGCATTCAGCAGTGCTGCTGATGCCTTCTAGGGAACCTTATTTCCGTTTCTCAAGGCAGGGGCCTCAGACTGTTCTTGATCTGCTGTAGAACTTCACTGTGGGGGTGCCAGAACCCACATTCTTGACCAGTCTGGAAAAGGTTACACTCAATAAAACTCTCAGCTTGAGCTTATGCAATGATTGGTAAAGTTTTTGGCAATTGTAAGAATTAGGAAATGATCCTAGAAATATATGTAAAGTATTCAATTTTCAATCATTTTTCAAATTACTGTTTTAAATTGTTTTGCTGAGTTGTAATACTTTTGAGATACAATGTATTCCTTGTACTGAAAGAATGAAAAAGGACTTTTTCAGCATTTGAGGTAAGTTCTTTAACGTTTCATTAAAAACATTTTTTACAAATATTTTGTACATGCACTTGCAGTATTGAGGTTAATCATTTTAATAAATTCGGAAATTAAAATGATTTGGTCAGTGTTCACTGTATCTTGAGGAGTGAGTGTTCCACCAGATGCTTGCAAGAAGCAGTTGGTGAGTTGGAGTGAGCCATTTTAACTGTGGTGGCCGGGAGTCCCCAGTGGTCTGACTCACTCAGAGCTAAGGGCCTGTCCTTCTCACAGAAAGGCTTGCTTTCAGCAGCCCAAACCCATGGAGGCTTTGCCCTCAGTATGACACTGGGTTTCCACAGCCCAGCTAGCTTGCATCAAGTTGCCTGGAAACCCTGTGACTCCCTCCTCAAACTTCAACTTGGTGTCACTAGTATACATACTGCTGTGTAGGCTAGAGCCCATGGCCAGGCGGATTGAGGCGCAGTGACACTGCCGGGGTCTGGTACTTGTGGCCCCTGCAGGAGGGCAAGTGGGCTCTTGGCATGCATGAGAAGGCCCCAGTCTCCTTCCCCAGTGTCCTGCATCATGTGGCTACTGGCCAGCAATAGTTCTCAAAAGATGGAACAGCAGAGGGTCAGGTATGAAAATGACCACCCCTCAACCCACCTGTGCCACACTCACCCTCCCAGATCATGAGGCTTACACATAACCCAAACTGCCGATCTGAGGTCAGAAGAGGAGGCGGCTTTCAACAAGCCGCAAGATAGTCACTGTGTGTTCTTATCAGTTCTTCCAGTTTCCTGCTCAGACACGGCAGGTAGGGGTGGGCCACCATAGTCTGCCCTGCCGAAAGGAAGCCATGCTCGCCGGGGCACAATAGGCAGGTGCCCCCGTCTGAGACACAGGCCAAATGTGTTGCGCACCCGTTAAGCATCTGAAGTTGCAGAGGTAGGATCTCGAGTTAAAGCTGAGTCACCCACAACGCAGGCCTCCCACACGGGGAATGCTGCACCCAAAGCCGTCTGTCCTCTGTGGCCTTAGAGAGAGCAGCCGGGCCTCACTTCAGAAGGATCCAGGCTAGTGAGGGAGAGTGGAGAAGTCTAGCCCGGGAAATCCCTGATGTTATCAAGGACAAGCAAGGCTAATGGAGGACACTAGAAACTTCCGCAGAGCCTAAAGATAATGGAGGGGTTAGGAATTGCCTGACTGGCTCGTGGACGCGAGAAGAGCCCATGGGGCTGGAGAGAAGGCTCAGCTGCTAAGAAGACTTGTTCTTCGCGGAGGACCTGGGTTGCTTTCCAGCACCCACATGGCAGTTTGCAACCTTCAGTAACGCCAGCTCCAGGGGATCCCATACCCTCTTTTTGGCCTCCATGCGCACCAGACATGCATGTGGTGCACATACATACATGTAAACAAACGATATACATGAATCTGCATAAAAAAAGAGCTGGGTTGGAAGAGGGCTACAGCTGGAATACAAAGTGAATAAATTGTAATAAATTTAATAAAGAGCTGGGTGTGGTGGTATAGGCCTTTAATCCCAGCACTTGGGAGGAGAAGCAGGCAGATCCCTGAGTTCAGTTCCTGCCTGGTCTATGTAGGAAGTTCTGGGTCAGCCAGGGTTACATTGAGACCCTGCCTCAAAAATGAATACTGTTTTTTTGGTTTTTTTTTTTTTGAGTTAGGTACAAGCGGAGTCCACACTTGGCCAGGGTAGCACAGGCCTCCCATGAGAATACCAAGAGAAAAAACTTAAGGGTGTGGAGAGCTGTGCCCTGCCCACAAGCAGTCAGCAAAGTCGTCTGAGGTGTGGGGAGATGTCAAGTGGACGGTGGGGATACTGAGCTAGCTATAGATTCCCAGTGTAATTCATTAAATAATTAACCATGATCTTGAAGTACCTGTCAGCATCCAGAGAAATCCATGGGCCCCAGTTGGTAGTAGCACTGATCAGTGGATCTAGGACCGGCGGGGACCTCAGGAGATAGTGGGTTCAGAAGGTAGAGAGTTCAGGGTGTGAAAAGAGTTGAGCCAGAGCGGGACGCAGTGGCACATGCCTGCAATCCCAGCACTCGGGGAGGCAGAGGCAGGTGGATCTCTGAGTTTGAGGCCAGTCCAGGACAGCCAAGGCTACACAGAGAAACCCTGTCTCAGAAAAAAAAAAAAAAAAAAAAAAAAAAAAAAAAAAACAAAAAACAAAAACAAACAACAAAAGTTGAGGTGGCAGCAGAAGGATCAGGAGTTCAAAACCAGCTGGACTGCATGAGGCCTCACCTCCCAGACAGGCAGTTATTGAATGCAGACACCAGGGAGGATGAGAAAGAAGAGGGAGATGAGCCAGGAGCTAAGTGGGCCACTTGAAAAAACAGGCAACTGGCCTGGAGGCCAAGCTCCGTGGGTATGCTGTTAGTAAGGACAGGCAATGGGTGGGTCAAAGGCAGGTCAGGAGCCTTGGAGGGTCAGGGTCAGCCTGGACGGAGAGGTTAGTGGCAGATAGGTGGTCACAGTTCTGAGGAGCTGGGCATGGGTCTGTTGTGCAGGTGCCTTCACTGAGGACTTTCTAGGTACTTTCAGTTTGTGCCAGGTGAGGGTGAAGGCCCAAGGAGTGGAGCAGAGTGACTAGGCTGGAATGATGGGGTGCTTGGCCTAAGCAGCCAGCAAGTGCCAGGCCGATGATCCAAAGCCACGGCTTTGAGCCATACCTGGAGAGACCCAGGCCTCCACCAGGCACTTCTGAAGTCTTTCTGCTAAAAAGAGTCCCTGGGCAGCCGAGGGACCATTGCTAATCGTTGAAGTGACAGACGGTGTTCAAAAAATACAAACATGACTAGCAATCATAGCAATGCAAATTAAAACACCTTTGGGAGTTGCAGAGGTAGCTCAGTGGTTAGAGCACTTGGTGCCATTGCAGAGGACTGGGGTTCAGTTCCCAGCACCCACCTGACCTGAGGGCACGCCATGTCATGCATACATACATGCAGGCAAAACACTCATACACATAAAAAATCTTTATAAAAAATTTTTTTAACACTTAAAAAATGTTTTTTAAAGATTTATTATTTATACAGTATCCTGCCTGCAGGCCAGAAGAGGGCACTAGATCTCATCATAGATGGTTACAAGCCACTTGTGGTTGCTGGGAATTGAAGTCAGGACCTTTGGAAGAACAGCCAGTGCTCTTAACCTCTGAGCCATCTCTCCAGCCCCAACACTTAGAAATTTCATCTCACCCTGCTAAGAGTACACAGCATCAAGAAACCGTGGAGGATTGGGGAGAGGAGACCGTTCCTCGCTGTTACTGGGAGTATACAGTGGGGTGCAAACTGAGGAAGTCAGTGTAGCCTGGGGCCAGTGGGATGACCCAGCAGGTAAAGATGCTTGTCCTAAACCTGGGGAATGGAGTTCAGTCCCCAGGATCCGTACAACGGAAAGAAAGAACCAATGCCCATTAGTTGTCCTCCGGCCCCTACACGGCCTGCACCAGGCTATGAGTTCACCACCCACATACACACCACACACACAACGAGTAATAGAATGTAAAAGGTGGATAGCAGTGGCGCACTCCTTTAATCCCACGCAGAGGCAGGCAACTCTCTTGCGTTCGAGGCCAACCTGGTCTACAAAGCAAGTTCCAGGACAGCCAGGGATACCCAGAGAAACCCGGTTTCAAAAATCAAAAACCGAGCAAAACAGAGTAGTGGAATATTTAAGAGCAAAAAGAAAAGTAGGACTGCTGCAGCTATGGGACCAAAGGCTAGCTAAAGCACCGCTGGCCATACACCCAACACACTGTGTCGTCCTACCTGCGCGTCCACGCTCACGGCGCTCTAGTCCCTTTAGCAAGAAACGGAGTCAACGCAGATGTCCATCAACCGAGGAACGACGAAAATGTGGTCCATAGACACAGGCAATTTTCTTCATCTGTGAAGAAAGATGACCCTTTCAGGTGACTAGAAAAGGTTACACTAAGCAATTATCAGGGTTCAGAAAGACACATGCCTTAAATTCTCTCTCGCATGTAGATTCTAACCTCTAACTGTTAAATGTGAGTGTCTAGGTGGGAATTAATCCGGGAATAGGCCAGGAAACTAGAAAGGGGCCCGCAAGGCTGGAAGTAATATTGTTTGAGAGAGGGAGTTGGGAAAGACGATCGAACAAAGTCAAAACAGGGCGGACGGACACGAGAAACAGCTGAGCGGCCTGGGACTCTGCCTGGGATGGGTTGTGCGCATGCCCTCCCTCCCAGAAACGCTCTTGCCTGCAAATATGCTCCCCGTCCTGCTCCACACCGTGTGCCCTAGCCACCTGTTATCCGCACCGAAACCTTTTCACGCAGCGGTTCCCGGCCTTCCTAATGCTGGGGCCCTTTGATACAGTTCCTCATGTTGTGGTCTCCCCAACCATAAAAGTATTTTCATTGCTACTTCAGAACTGCAATTTTGCTACTGTCATGAATCATAATATGTGACCCCCGGGGGGGTCATGATCCAAAGGTTGAGAACCACTGCCTTAATGACAATCAAATTTTTTGTTGTTCTTGTTGGTGTTTGTTTGTTTGTTTGCATGTTGAGACAAGGTTCCTCCGTGAAACAGAGCCCCGGCTGTCCTGGACTTGCTATGTGGATCGGGTTGGCCTCAGACTCACAGAGATCCTCCTGCCTCTGCCTCCTGAGTGCTGGGATGAAAGGCGTGCGCCACCACACCTGGCCTGACGGTTTTTTATTGAAACATACTCCATTATATATCCAGGTAGAATTGAAAGGCCAATTTAGCCTAAACTGGTTTGGTTGTGTAGTCTAATAAGGCAAGCTGTGTAAGTGGACCTTTAAGGAGAACCCCTTATTTATCAGGTCATGCCTATGCTTAATTAGGTGTGCAAGTGATTAAAATCAGATGCATTGTGGGAAGGGATGTGTGCAGTGAGCAAAGGTCTATGTGGTAGAAGCCAGTCAAAATAAAGAGCCATTCAGATTTTATCTCTAGTTGCTAAACTCCTCCTCTTGAAACCCATAAAAAGAAGTCCCTAAAAATAATTGGGGCCCTTGAGTCTCTTCCCTCACTTGGCCATGGTTCCTTCACAGTAAGTTCTGACCTCTTCTATTGCTTTGCTTAAGTAAAGATTCCTGGTGACTTTGCAAACAGTGCAGGCTTTTCTATTTTTTTAAATATATATTTATTTAGTGTATGAGTGGCCTATCTGCTTGTACACCTGCAGGCCAGAAGGGGGCATCAATTCCCATTATAGATGGTGGTGAGACGCCGTGTGGTGGCTGGGAAGTGAACTCAGGACCTCTGAAAGGGCAGTGCTCTTAACCACCGAGCCATCTCTCCAGCCCTTGTTTTTGTTTTTTTGAGACAGGTTTTCTCTATGTATTTCTGGCTGTTCAGGAACTCACTTTGCCAACCAGGCTGGTCTGGAATACACAGAGATCCTTCTGCCTCTGCCTCTGAGTGTTGGGATTATGGCCGTGTATCATGGCCACCCAACCAGCCAGTGCGGGCTTTTATTTCCTTCTTTTTCCACTTTCATGTGTGTAGGCCCGAGGTTGATGTGAGGAAACATCCTGCATCGCTCTTCCACCTTATCCACTTAGTCAGGGCTCTCAATCAAACCCAGAGCTCACATTGATAATGAGTCTCACCAGCCAGCTTGCTCTGATGTTATGTGACATCATTCCTGAGAAGACGTAAGCAAAATGTTTATTCACCCCAGTTAGGGAACTGACAACAGAATGAAGTAAGAATAAAAATCAAAGTCCACCATGGTAAACCAGTGACTTTATTGGAGTTACTCAAAATAGTATGGGTGAGGGATTACTTACAGAAGCAAAAATGACTCAAAGACAGCTGCATCACCAGCTTGAGTGATGACAGCTCATGAAGGCTGGAAACCTGCAGCTCCCTGCACAGCCTGTGGGCGGCTCAACAGTTCGGACAGTGTTCGTTCCAGGTGGCTCAGTCGTCAGAGCCTCTTCCAAGTAGCTAGGCTGGTCTGAGTAGTCCTCACTGCTTGGGAGGTGTCTCGGAGATCTGGTCAGTTTCAGGGACTTCCTGAAGTTGGCTGGTTGCTGTTTTGAATTAAGGTCTCACTGTGCAGCCTTGGCTGGTCTGGAACTTTCTGTATGAACCAGGCTAGCCTTGAACTCGCAGAGATCCACCTGCCTCTACATCTGGAGTGCTGAGATTTAAAGGTGGGCACCTCCATGCCAGGTGTTCTGAAGCTTTTGAGATGTTTACTTCCCGAGTTTAAAGGGCTTTGCTGAAGGATGGAATGCTCTACCTCCCTTTAGAACAAACTATCTTAAGAAGCTTCTCCTTACTGCAGGGCAGTGGTGGCACAGGCCTTTATCCCAGCACTCGGGAGGAAGAGACAGGTGGATCCATGTGAGTTCAAGGGCAGCCTGTTCTACAGAATGAGTTTCAGGACAGCCAGAGCTACACAGAGAAACCCTGTCTCAACAACAACACAACAACAAAAATAATAATAAAATTTTAAAAATTAAAAAAGGAGCTTCTCTTTCACATGGAGGGTTTTATCCCTGAGGAAACTGCTATGCAACATCTGCGGGTCTCCTGCCTCCACCTTCTGAGGCTGGAATTACAGAGGAGCCACCGTGCTCACCTGGCATTATATGGGTTTCTGAGTTCCTTTTTAAGCAATGAACTATCTCCCCAGCCCCTTGTTTCATTCCCAGAGGTCAGGAACCTAGAGTCATCCTGGCCAGACCTCAATGACCTGTAATAAAAGGAAAACTGGAAGAAGATATAGTGGGGAAATAGGGACAATGTGAGGAGTGCTGGAGGGAGAATGAACCACAATGAAGTATTATGAGGATGACACACGGACACACGACAGCTTGCTACTTTGCAAGTGAATTTCAAAATAAAAAGGATTAAATAATAATAATAATAATAATAATAATAAAAAAGAATCACTGTTTCTCACTTGCCTTCCACAGGCTCAGTGGGGCCAAGGGCAGCTTGTCCAAAGGTCGGCATGCAGATAAGCAGGGAGACCCACGCCCATCAGTCACATACACTGAGGAGCCTGAAAAGTGGGAGAGGCACACCGGGTGCCCATGGCGTCTCCTGGGAGACCACAGCTGTGGCTGCCCTAAGAGGTGGGACCCTTAGGGACACCGGCAGCCCAGGGCCAGCAGAGAGGTGCAGGGGATGTGTGCAAAGTCCTGCTGATAAGGGTGAACAGGGTGTCCAGGAGAGAAGGTGAGCAGGTGGAGCCCAACTTGGGGCGCTCTGGAGACTGGGCAGGGTGATGGGGTGAATGCTAGGACCCTGGTCAGGTATTCTAGAGTCACACACCTCTCCAACAGGTCCTACCACGGCACAGCTTTAGATCCCAGCATGTGAGAGGAGGGTGATGGCAAAGCCCACTAACTGAGACTAAGTAAAACAGCGGGGCTCAGGGGATAAAGCACTTGCTTAGTAAGAATCAGGGCCTGAGTCTAGATCCCCAAATCCACATAAGGCTGGATCAAATAGTTCATATCTGTAATGCCGGCATTCCCGGGGGAGGTGGGAGGCTGAAAGGGGAAAAGCCGGGGAAGCTCACAGGCTAGCCTGTTTGGCATAGGCAGCAGTGAACCGGAGATCCTGCCTCAAGCAAGGTAGAAAGGTAGAACCTGAGTACCAACACCTGAGGTTTTCCTCTGACCACCCCCCATGCTCACACCGTAGTATGCAGACAATCATACACATACAAACGTGCATGTGCACATACATACACAAAAATATGATGATGATGATGATGATGGTGGTGGTGGTGGTAATGATGATGATTATAAGTGAAACAAAAGAATGTCCCACATGGTAGTAAAAACCTATGGTCACAGCACCCTGGAGGTGTGAACATGAGGATCTCATGTCCAAGGTTATCCCTGACAATATAGCAAGTTCAAGCCCAGCCTAAACTATGTGGGCTCCTGTCTCAAAAAGAAAGAATAAAATAAAGTAAGAGCTAAGGCGTCTGGAGAGATGGCTCAGTGATTAAGAACTCTTGCTTATGGGCTGGAAGAGATGGCTCAGAGGTTAAGAGCACTAACTGCTCTTCCTAGAGGTCCAATTCCTAGAGGTTCAATTCCCAGCAACCACATGGTGGCTCATAACCATCTGTGATGATATCTGGCGCCCTCTTCTGGCATCCAGGTGTACATGCAGACAGAACACTGTAGACATAATAAATAAATCTTTAAAAAATGTTTTGAGGGAGGAGGAGAAGAAGAAAAGAACACTTGCTTAAGTGTCTTGCAGAGGACCAGAGTTCTACTCCCAGAACCCATATGATCATCTTCAACCACTTCAGTTCCGGAGGACACACTGGCCTTTTCAGCCACTGCACATACATGCAGGCAAAACAGCCACCTACATAAAATAAAAAATAAACTTAAATAAACAATTTAGAAATAAATAAGCCCAGTACACTAAACAAAGAAAAAAAAAAAAAAAAAACAGCCGAAAGATGTATGGCTTTGTGTGCCCCAGACAGGCAAGGAGGTCACACAGACTTTGTGATTTCCCATGACCTAATTCCTGTGTCTATTCTGTGGTTTCACATAATTTGCCCTAGCTCCAGCCTCAGTGCCACCAGCCCTAGGACCCTGGTCCTGCCACTGCCTGACTCAGGGAAGAAGCGTCTCAGGAGGCCACCTTGGTTGAAGGGCTGAGCATAAAAGCCCCTTTAGCCCACTGATTCTGCCCTCCCAGAGCTGTCACAGTAGGTGAGAGCAGTGAGGGCCAGGCGGTGGCTTGCTGAAGGGCCTACGGTGATCAGGAGACGGAAGTGGCTGGGCTTGGACCCAGGCAGTACTTCCCCTTTCCTATCTGACAGCCTGAGCCCCGCTCCCGCATGCCAGCGTGGCAGGCAGTGCCAGGCAAGGGACCAGGTCGGCAGGAGGAAGCTGCTGTTGACATGTGACAGCCATGTTTGCTTTGCTGGGGCCACACTCCAAAAGAGTTAATATTCAACTCCCTGGAGCTCCTGGAGCTGTGGCAGGGACTCCGAGGCCGTGACAGAGACATGAGTCAGCTCTCGCCTTACAGAACATGCGGCTCAAAGCTCACAGGAGTTTCTTGTGGGTTCCTTATCTGTGTTCCTAGAAGAAGGAACCTGAGCTCCAAAATGGGACAGGACTCAGTCACTCAGCCTACCAGGCTCTACTTCACAGGCCTGAGGCAGGCTGGAGGTCCAGGGAGCTCTGTGGGACCCTGATGGGTTGGGGCTTGATGTGTGGTGCAGCTGGGCACAGGTATGAAGCTCAGCCCCGAGGCCACCCAGTCAAAACGGGCTTCCTGCTTGCTCTTCTCTGACTCGGACCTTCTCAGTGTCATTTCTGAACCATGTCCTCCCACACCTCAGGTCTCTCAAACAAACCCTCTTAAATCCCTCCCCTCGGTTGTGATCTCACAAGATACACAGAGTCTTTGAGCTTTGCCAGGACTAGGCCCACAGAAGCCTAGGGAAGTTGGCAAGCTTTCGTCAGGGTGCCTTCACTGGAGAAGAAAAATCCCAGCTACCCCAGCTACCCCTGTGTCTCAGCACCATAGCCTGGCAGGGCTCAGAGAGAGCCCTGTACCTGCCATTGCCCCTCTGTCCCAGGGAGGCAGTGGCCCCGGAAGCCATACTGGGTGAAGGACTGTTCCTAGCCTTTCTAGCCTATCTAACTCTTTCTAGCCTATCGAGTCCCAGCAGAGGAGAGGCTGAAAAAAGCCCAGGACTTTGCTCTATGTTGGACTCTGGCTAGAATCTTCTCACTTCACCCCGTCCTGGCATAGCCCTGGTGCCTGAGAGGGCACTGTAAGAGGGTGTGGGAGACAGCGTCCTCTGCTAGCTCTCCACACAAAGATGCCCTTCTCCTGGGAATTTCACAGCCCCCAACCCATCGTCCTCCAACTGTAAGGGGCCTTTGTGGGCCCACCTCTGTTTTTAGTCACCAGACACAGAGAGGAAAACTAAACTGAGGGTCAGGGAGGGCATGCAGTAAGCAGGGGCAGAGCCGGTGGAGAACCTGCTGTCTATGCTCAGCCTGAATCTCTTCCCCGAAGCAGGAAGTGGGGAGAGTGGTTCTGCTTTGGCAAAGCTGCAGGGCCTGTGACAGGCACCAGGTCATGGCCCTCAGGTCCTCAGTCACTAGGTAACTAGAGCGCAGTCGGGGTGCAGAATGGGATTGCCACATGACTTCCGAAGGCCTCTGTGTCTGCTAACTGATGGGAATCCAATTCAACAGGCTGACTTTGGACTTCGCTTCAGGAACTGCAAAGGACTGAGTTCCTCTGACCCCCGGCTTCTGCCTGTAAAGCCACAACTGCCCCAGGGTGTCAGCAGGTGGCTGTAGGTACTCCCGGGCATGTGTGTGTGGATCTGAACACATTTGTTGATGCTTGAAACCTTCTTTGTCACTCTCTACCTTTTGGGGTTTTTTCTAAGATTTATTTTTTTGTGTGTGTGTATGGGATTTTACCTACGTGTGTGTGTGTGTGTGTGTGTGTGTGTGTGTGTATGTATGTGTGTGCGTGCGCACGCACCATGTGTGTACAGTGCCAGAAGGTCAGAAGAGGGTGTCAGATCCCCTGGAACTGGAGTTACCCGTGGTTGTGAGCCACCGTGTGGGTGCTGGAAAACAACCCGGGGGTCCTCCGCAAGAACAAGCGTTCTTGACCGCCTTACATTCTGAGTCCTGATCTCTCACTGAACCTGGCGTTCATGCATTAGGCTGGGCCAGATGTGCACTGGTCTCCGGGATTTCACCTCTCCCCTCCCCCCTCAGGGTTGGTATTACAGGCATGACACAATGACACACCCAGCTTTCTATGGGGCTCTGGAGATCTGAACTCAGGCCCTCATAACCTGTCTGATAAGCGCACTATCTACGGAGCCATCTACCTAGCCTCCCACCTGTAACTCACGTTAGCTTATTCTGTTTTAGTGCTCTGGGTGGGATCCAAGCCCTGAGGCCCTGGCCTGTGACACCACTGAGCTGCAGCCAGTTCTCGACTGTCAGTTTTGCTTTTGTGCATCTCATTGTCTTGGGCTGTGAAACAGGTGTTTCTGCTTCTCAACAAGGAAGAAAAGAGATGATTTTCATCTCCGTGTCTGGTATCTGATTTGCTGGATGAGGCAGGAGAGACAAGTGGCCAGGGAAGTTTCTCATTTATAAGGAAGGAGACAAACTGTCTCTTCCTCACGAGGACAGTGCTCCTCCCTGTCTCTTGGACTCAGCTCCAGAATAGCCCCTAACCCTACGTACGCGTCTACCAAGCTGGTAAAGAACAGGGTAGCCACAATTAGCAGGACTGAGCAACAGTGGGTGGCTTCCATCCTGATGTCCTTTTGGGGTCCTGATTCTTGGGATCCACTCCCCCTTCTCCCGGAATAGTCACACCATCATTCCCCTTGATGTGGTTTGAGGCAGAGGAGTCTTCACACCTACTTGGCTTCACACCAGGGCTGGCCAGTTGGAGGGAGGAAGGCATTTGTTAGGCCCACTTGCCTGGTCCAGGGTTGAGCCGATGACCAAGATGGATTAATCAGGTGTGATCTTGGGACTTTAGCTGGGGTTCTGAGGCAGCAGGGCTCTCTCCGCCTGCCAGTGTCTTAGCACTGAACCTTAAACACCATCACAGGAGAAACCTTTCACCTGGATTTGCCCCAGCCCCAGTGGCAGGATTCAGAAGCCCAGGAGCAGCCATAGGCCAGACTGGATATTGGTTGTCTGTGTGGTTCAGAGCCAGGCATTGTCCTGTCCCAAAGCTTCGTCAACTGTGGGCTATGGCCCTCTCCTGTGGAGTACCCATGCCGGCAAGGCATGGCTGGGGGGCACGGGCTGGGGCCTGTTCATGGTTCCCTCATAGAAAGAGGGGATTGGGAGGGTCAACAGACCCTTCCTAAAGCAAGGAACCAAGGTGGCAGCCAGGGTGACAACATTTTGCCAAGTGCCTTCATTTTAGTTGAAGTGGAATGACCCTTTGCATCACTGGCAGTAATTTAGTATGCAGGACTAAAGAAGCTTTTCTGGCTAGGGAAAGGGAAGAAGGTTGAAAAGCTTCCCTTTCGGCCTGCAGTTGGTTGCTGCTAGGGTAACCAGGGGGCATTCAGTTTAAGAATGTCAGATGACAGCTTAACCCATGGATCCATGGCATCCTTCCCTTCCCCTCTTTCTCTGGAACCCTAAAGAAGGGATCCCTCTGCCCTCATGCCCCCCGACGTGCTGCTGCCTGCCTATGGTGTTAATATTTATCACTATGGTAACGTATCTAATAAAAAGGACAACTCAGGGCTGGAGGGATGACTCAGTGTTTAGCAGCACTGGCTGCTCTTACAGAAAACCTGGGTTCAAGTCTCAGCATCTACATGATGGCTCACAACCATCTGTGTCTGCAGTTCTGGGGATCTAACACCCTCCTCAGGCCTTGCAGACACCAGACACTCATGTGGTACATACATACATACATACAGGCAAAACATTCACACACAGAAAATAAAAATAAATTTAAAAAAAAGAAAAGTTTTGAGCTGTTCTTAGAGCTTTTTAAAGGACAATCCTTCTCAGTGTCCACATTGATTCCCTAAGTCCAGAATCTTTCAAAAGAACTCTGTTCACTTAGAGCAATGACCCAGAGGAAGATGCACTCTTCCAGAGGTCACAGGCATAGCATCACATCTAGAAAGGCTCACACTGCCCCCACCATCACCATTCCCCAGCCTTCCAGAGATTAGGCAAGCACCTGTGGGGGACAGTCTGCAACCGGAGGGTGCTGGGAAATGTGGTTCCCTGGCTTCTGGGCCCTGTAACAGCAGACATCCAGAGACAGCTGCTAGCAAATCCTGGCTCTACAAGGTCTACAAAGCATCCTCCATCAACCGGGCACGTGATTGCCTCCTGGCGTACTACGGCATGCTGTACCCCACCCCCACCCTTTGGTGTCCTGGAGAGGTGGCCAAATTCTTCTGCGTCTGTCTGCTTCTCTGAAAAGTTGGGCAAAGTGAGATGGGTGGCTAATGTGTATGGCAAGCTGAGCACAGGGCCCGGTGCCTACTGACTGGTCAGCACACACTCGATGCTCTCTGATGGTCAGATGACCACAGTGCTCTGGCTACGAGCTTTGGCCGCTTTGTTTAACTGCCCCACTCCTAATGCCCTTTCTGTGGTGTGGAATTCTCCACTGCCCTGGCTTGGGGGAGTGAGGGCCTATGTTAGATTTTGGACTCTTCTGACTAAGTACTAGCAAAGAACAAGGCAGGGGACAGAAGGCTTATTTGGCTCATGGTTTCAAAGATTTCCATTCATCTCATCTCAGCTCTGTTGTTTCTGAAGACAGAAGGGTGCCAGAGACAGTCATTTTACAGCAGCCAGAAAGGAGGGCGGGCGGGGGGGGGGAGACAGAGAGAGATGGAGACAGAAAGGTCAGGGCAAGATAGAGCCCCCTAAAGACAGTGTCCTAGTGACCTACTTTCTCAGATCATCCCCACCTCCTAACTTCCAACACTGTGCCAGAGGTGGAGACCAAAGTCTCAACATGTAACCTCTGTGGGACATTTCACAACGGAACTCCAACAGGAACAAAGACCTGTTTCTCCACTCCTGCTAGAACGGGGGCCAAGCAGGAAGAAGCTCTTCCTGGTGCTGCAGATGCAGTGGTCTACACTTCCGCTGCTGAGGTCTGGAGAGGAAGTACCCCAACACAGTGCCCTGTGAAGGGCCTGCATCTTTATTGGTTTAGGTTTAGGTTTTTATTTATTTATTTATTTTTTAGATTTATTTATTATCTATACAACATTCTGCCTGCATGTGTGCCTGCACACCAGAAGAGGACGCCGGATCTCACTGTAGATGGTTATGAGCCTCCATTGGGCCGCTGAGAACTGAACTCAGAACCTTTGGAAGAACAGCCAGTGTTCTTACCTTCTGAGCCATCTTTCCAGGCACTCCTTTGGGTTTTCTTTTCTTTTTCTTTTTTCTTTTCTTTTTTTTTTTTTTTTTTTTTTGAGACAGGGTTTCTCTGTGTAGCCTTGGCTGTCCTGGACCCACTTTGTAGACCAGGCTGGCCTCGAACTCACAAAGATCAGCCTGCCTCTGCCTCTCAGAGTATACTGGGATTACAGCATATGTGCCATCAGGCCCAGCTACTTGGTTTGCTTTTTGAGACAGAATCTCACATAGCCGGGGCTGACCGGAACTCACTGAGATCCACTTGCTCCTGTCTCCAAAGTGCTAGGATGAAAGCAGTGTGCCACCATGCCGAGCCCTGGGTTTCCTTTTCAACTTGAAGAACAATTTTTATTGTGCTTCATAGTTTCAGAGGGTTTAGTACTTCTGGAAAGGGAGTACAGAGCTGTTTACACCATAACAACTGGGAAGCAGAGAAAAGGGCTGTTTGGTTTCAGGCATCCCTCTCAGTCCCTACTTGCTGCAGGAAGTGGCTGGCATTCCCTGCTCTCTACCCTGAATTTCCTAGCCCAAGGACGGGGCTTCCCCTCTCCCAGTGGCCCTTCACTATATAATCCAGACGTTTGGCTTCTCTATCTCTTTCTTCCCCCCATCTCCCTCTCTCTCCTCTGCTCTTCTCTCTCTCTTTCTGTATCTCTCCTCTAATTCTCCCTTTCTCTCCTTCTCCCAAAGGTCAAGAACAGAACTGCTCACTTTCCGAGTCCCTGTTCATGAACAGCCTAGTCAGTTTCTGTCTCCTGTCCTCATCGGTTGAGAAGGCAGAGGAGAAAGGAGACGGTCCACCACAGGTGAGGTTTGCCAGGAGGATGTGACAGAGGAAAGACTCCTATGTCAGTGGGGATGGGCCCAGCTATAACAAAAAGCCCCAGGTCTGAATACCACAGACCCCTGCTTTGGCTCACCCACAATCCTGCAGGTGCACTCCTGTAGATGCTCCTGGCCGGGTACCTCTCCTCCGTGTGGTGACTCCACGATATTCATTCTCTTTTTCATTTGGTGGCTGCCTGGGCCGCCTAGGGAGGGAAAGATTTAGGGGAAGCATAACATCTTTTGGGTCCTGAAGAGGCGTGTGTCGCCTCTCACCTCCCGTGGGGTGAGCCCCGGGGTTCTCAGGACTGGCAACTCTTCCCTAAGGTCCTTCTTTTACCACCCTCTCTGGTCCTGGGTATCAAACCCCGCTTCTCATGCGCGCACCAGATAAGTCCTCTAGCACAGAGCTATACCTCCAGTCTCTGTAAACACTGGTTAGATTCAAGAGGGCAGACATCTGCCAGGAGAGAGAAGTGACCCGAGGCCAGTTGTCTAGCTCACTGCGGGCTGGGGGGGGGCAGTCTCCTGACAGGCTCTGGGGAGAACAACAGTGTTTTCCAGAATCAAATAAGGATGCGAGGAGGATACATAGAGCCTGTGTGGGGTGTGGGGTGTGGGCACACCTGTAACCTAAAATACTCAGTAGTCACAATCTGGAGAACTGCTGCAAAGTGGAGGGTCAGTTGGGGCTACCTATAAAAGCCTGTCTCACCACTAACCCACCCACCTCACACACACACACACACACACACACACACAAAGTGGAAAGCTGAAAAGGGGCAGAGAATCTCAGCTGGGGGAGAGAGCTGGAGGGCAGACCTAAGGTCAAAGGGCAGGGCTGATGGACCGAACAGGGGAGCTCAAAACACCTCAACAGAGGCCTGCGGGTACCTCTGGCGATGAACGCTGGCATAGTGTGTGTGTGTGGGGGGGGGAGAGGCTCAGGAGAAGACAGTGTCGCTCAGGGTCAAGTCAATAGGCTGGGTGCTGCCTGAAGGATGACCTTGAATTCCTGCTCCTCCAGTCTCTCACTGGCAGGGATCCTTGGGTAATTATGCACCACAGCACCCGGTTCATTTTATTCTCTAACTACTTGTAATGCTTAGGCGCTGAGAAGTAGAAAGAGGGGACAGCAGGAAGGTGTCACCACAAGAATTGTGGGGCTGCGGGGAGAGGGCTGGCTGTTCTTGGTCAGCCAGCGGGGGCTTCTTCCAGTCTCTGAGGACGGATGATGGGCGGCCAGCAGCACACTGCAGGAACCTTTGTGCCCAATAAAGCAAGCTGCTTGTGAGCAGACACCCCTTCCCACCTTTTCCATGCAGGGCCGCTAGACCTCATCAGCCTCGGCAATGTAAGCTCCAGCAGCAAATGCCGAACCGCTAGTACCTCCTCCAACTGGCTCCCCAAACCACTGGATTTGGACTCCGCCCCTCACAGCTCCCGCCCACAGCTGGAGCCACGCCCACAGCATACCCAGCCCTCTCCTCCACCGTCCACTCCACAAGATTTCAGCAGTCCGAGTGCTAGGCAGGCAGTCTGGAATCCGGTTGGACCGGATTCCTTCTCCCTGCCATCCTGCTGGCTTTGGAATTCAGCCCTGGCAGTGAAACCGGGGGAGGAAAGGTCAGCCCTGAACCAGCAGGTCTTCCAAAGAAAGTTGCCTCCTCTTCCCTCCCCCCATTTCCTGTGCTCATCTTCCCCATTCTGTCTGAGGCGCCTGGGAACCGGCCAAGATCACGCTGAGTGAGGGAACGGCAAAACTAACTCTTTTGCCTGCTTCCTTGTATGACTCTTAAGAGTTTTTGAGGACAGGACTTGGGTCATTTAGAAATCTCCCTACATCCAAACCAACGAAGACAAGTGTCCTTGGGATTTTACAGAGTTCACCGAGATGACCACTCAAACACAATTTATAGCCAATTGAATGTCTTTATTCCGGCTAGGACTACACTCAAGTGTTCCGGACCTAGTTGTGGCCAAAGCCAGTGTCCAGGACACAGAGTTTTTGAAGGCAAAAAGCACTTCCTGGGATCTTGGCAGCTGGAGGGGGCTCCGCGCACACTCAGCCAGTTCTAACAGAAGAGAAGGTAAGTTAGTTAGGACATCCTGACCTTGGGTTCCTAGAATAGAGTTGGGTAATTTTCCATGGGCTTCTCCGTCAAGGTGAGCAAGCTCTCTAAACTTGAAATGGACTCAGGAAGAAGATAAAGCGGAGGAACTTAGACACTGAGCAGCTCGGTATCCCGGGGTGGGGGTGGGGGGCGTGGCATCCTGGGTAAGCAATCACCGCCTCCCGTTTCCCCTAAGCCTCAGCTGACCTATCCGTACAGGGGGTCCTCTGCAGTGGCAGGGCCATCTCAAGGCCACCAGGCTGAAGTCGGACCTGTAGGGACCGTGGCTGACTGAAGAGAGAGGAATCCAGCACCTGAACTCGTTTTTGTTGTTGTTGTTGTTGTTTTGTTTTTTGTTTGTTTGTTTTTCCATTCCCAGCCTGGAACTCTCATCTCCCAGTATCTGGAAATTTTTTATTAAAAAAATATGTAAATACACACACACACACACATAGTGTGTATGTACTCTACATATATGGTGTGCATGTGATGGTCAAAAGACAGTTTGAAGGAAGTGGTTCTCTCCCTCCACCATGTGGGTTCTGGTGGCTGGCTTGGTGGCATGTATCTTTTTACTGAGCCATCTCGCTAGCCCTGGAGTCTCCCTTAAACAGTACACTGTCTCTGTACACAAAGATAAGGCGAGTCTAGCCAACAAAGTCACGAGGCAGACTTTCATCTGATTTGGACACAGGCAATCACTCCAGAGGACTCAGGGCTCATCTCCAGCACAGCCTTTACTGCCCAGGGTTTGCTGAAGGGGCCTCATGTGTCCCAGAGGCCTCAGGCTAAGTTTTTCAGTGTCCTTTCTCAATAGAGGTCATGGAAGTGCCACCAAGATGAAGCGTTTGAAGGGTTTGTTGGCTATGGGGCTCAGGTGGACTGACAAGCTCTGAGCAGGAAGGTTGATATGACTGATGACAGCCGTGGAAGCTTCTGGGCAGGAGATCCACAAACCTAACCCGCCATTCCCTACCGCTTCCGGGCTGGAGGGGACTGACCTCTAGATGGGCTCTTCCATCCCCAAAATTCTCCCTTTTCCACCCTATAGAACTTCAAGACCATGCCATGTGGCACAGTCTCTCCTTTTGCGAAGAGACTGTGGCCCTTCAGTTGTTCTGATTTTGTTGTTGATGTTGTTTTGTTTTATGTATGTATGTATGTATGTATGTATTTATTTATTGAGGTGGGGCTTTTCTGTGCCTCTCTGTCTGTCCTGGACCTCACTCTGAAGATCAGGCTGGCCTGGAATTCAGAGATCTGCCTGCCTCTGCCTCCCGAGTGCTTCGATCAAAGGCGTGTGCCAGCCATCACCACCCAGCTTACACCTGCAGGAGGAATGATCCAGGAGGACCAGGGGTCAAATGAGTACAAGACCAGCCCAGGCTACAGGAGACACTGTATCAAAACAAAATGAAACAGAAGAGGTTGGATTTGTTTAGTTTAAGCCCTTCCAGTATGCCCCAGTTGTGATTCTGTTGGTCCATTGGCATTTGAAGGTACCAGGAACCTCAAAGAATGGCAAAAGGTCCAGACGGGTTTGATCTGAGAAGGTCCCATGTACGGCTAGAGCTTCTACAGGTGTTGCTCTTGGTTGACACTGGGGAGGAACTGCTGTGGGACCCCTTTAACACCACAGCCACCCCTTTCAGCTTCAAGGAATCCTGCAAAAAATAAGTAGTTGGGCACAGCTATCCTTTATGAAGCCCTAGATCGGCACCCAGTCCTTTTTTATAGGTAGGAACATTTGACTCAGGGAGTCATGCCTGTAACCCCAACACTCAGTTTGACCCAAACTGGAGAACTGTTGCAAGGTGGAAGGTCAGTCAGAGCTCCACATAAAACTCTCTATCACCCCTTATCCACCCACCCCCCAAAAAGAGAAAAAGGAAGCGGAGAGTTGCAAAGGGCCAGGGAGCTGTGCACGGTGGCTCACATCTGTAATCTCAGCACTCGGGGAGGCAGAGGCAGGCAGATCTCTGTGCGTTCAAAGCCAGCCTGGTCTACAAAGTGAGTCCAGGAAAGCCAAAGTTACACAGAGAAACCCTGTCTCAAAAAAATAGATGATAGATAGATAGATAGATAGATAGATAGATAGATAGAGATAGATAGATAGAAAGATAGATAGATAGATAGATAGATAGATAGATAGATAGATAGATAATAAACAAACCAAAAAGCACCAGTAAATCCCAGCCAAAGAGAGGCCTGGAGGGGAGACTTCCTTGTCAGAATGAGGTATGAGAGGAGTGCCTGCCCCTTCCCCTAGACTTCTGGGCATTCTGTCACCAGCATTCTTTGAGTTCTTTAGCCCTTGGCCCCAGATGCGGGTGCTGGGATTTCGTGTACGGCAGAAGGGTGCCAAATAAAATCATACCTGGGCTCAGAAAGCCTCAGGAGCTACTGGTGTGCAACCTGAATGCTCGGCAGAGGGTCCACTCCCTGTCCCTCTGCTGGCTGGGGCTGTTACCCAATCCTGAGCAGATAGCATTCCAGTCCGTTGGCCTCTCTGTCTTCTCATCAATATTTGAGGGCTCAGAACTGGAGAGGTGCCTGGTCCTGTGTGAATCCGGTAGCCTGGCCAGAGCTCTGACCCTGTCTGGGGAACCCCCTGTGCCAAGTGTCTGTGGCTTCCTGAGCTGGAAATGCAGGACACAAAGATAAGGGTCCTTGAAGGAGTCCTGGTGTGCCCCCAGGATCTGCTGGCCTTGGGCAAGTTTTACTCCCCAGTGAGCTGCCCTAGTGGTCTGGGGGGGCAGTGCTAAATAGACTCAACTTTTGGGGAAAAAAATGCTCCTAGGGCAGATTTACAGAGGCCCTTTCTGGTTTTCTTTTTTTGCCTTGAGCGTGTGTTTGTGTGTGTGTCACTTTCTACTTTATTTTTTTGAGATGCGCTCTGTTGCTGAACCTGGGAGCTTACCTAGTGACCTAGGCCGGCTGGATTGCAAGCCCCAGGCCCCCACCCATCTCCATCTCTGCACACTCGCTGGAATTACCTACTGGTTTGCCTTGTGCCTATCCTGTTAACTGAGTGCTACTGACCCAAACCTAAGTTCTCATCACAGTAGCACTTTGCTGACTGAGCCATGACCTCAGCCTAGACTCCACCTTCTTATTTTTTTTTTATTTTTATTTTTTTATGTGTGTGTGGGTGACACTGTGCTAGGACACTGCTGGACTGTGCAAATTCTCTGAGACATATTCCCCTCTCCCTGAAATCCTTTTAGGGAAATAAGCCTCACCGGTGGAGTTGCTGACAGAAGAAAGGCCCTTGTGTGGACTCTGTGGAGAGTCCTGGACTTCCCACAGAGAGCGGGAATTTGTGTCTGGCCCCGAGTCTGGGGCAGAGCAGCAGCCACAGAACTGTGAGAGACGGCGGAGATTCGCTTCCAGCCCATGCCTCGCAGGCCCGTCAACCACTTCCTGAACAGCCTTCAGGATTCGGCACACATCACAGCCCTGGGAACCCTTCTTTGGTCCTTCTGCCCCCAAATAAAAGGTCGCGCAGCTTGCTAACCTCGTCCCAGAAGCAGAGCCTGTGCTGTGCCGTCCTGCCAAACCCTGGCCGCTTGCAAGCAGACACTGACGCCGGTGCGCAGACAACACGCTGGCCGGTTCTCTCCTTACGCCTTTCCTCCCTGGGCCGCAAGACGCTACAGCAGTATTCATTATTCATCTTGGAACGCTGGCCCTCGAGGAGGCTGCGCCAGTCGCACGCTGCAGGCAACAGCACAGAGTTTCCTGTACGCCGTGTGCGCGGCAGGTGTCCCTCTGCCCGGTCCTCTGGACCGCCCTGCGTACACGGTGATCTAGTCCCTGTTTCACAGCTGAGGAAACTGAGGCTCAGGCCAAAGGAATTTACCGACACCTTCATTCAGCGAGTGTCCCTAAGGGTTGACAAACATCAGGGCTCCTTTGCTTTCCCAGAGGCTCCAGTCTGGTGGGGACACAAGATAACACGCAACAGGCCGGGGTGAGGAGAAGGCGCGGGGTGGGCAGGTCGCCCATCTAGATTAGAGCAGGAGCCAGAAGATCTGCTTCCTTGTATCCACCCTGCCGAGCCCAGTGGCGGGCACGTGGGAGCTACAGAGATGTGTGGAAAATGGAGCCCTGCCTTTTTTTTTTTTTTACTTTAACCCTGCTTAACAGCCTTACACGGTCTGGTCCCTGCAGCTGCTGGGCGCTTAGGTTCTTTCCACTAGTGGTCAATTATAGATGATGTGGCAATGCTTTATTGTATGCATGGGAAAGTTTGCATTTGAGAGCTTCTCCCTTTTAACTCTAAAAAAAACATCTATACGCTTACTCGTTTATCGTGGGAGAGGCGGGCGAAGGGACAGCCTGTGGGAGTTGATCCTCTTTCCACCACGTGCATCCTAGGGGTTGCCAACGCTCGGGTTTTTGGGCTTGGAGGCAGGTGCCGTTGCTGGCTGTTGAAGCCTCCTCGCTCACCCCTGTGTTCCTGTCTTTGAGACACGTAGTTCAGGATGACCTCAGACTGGATAGTACCGTGGCTGGCCTTAACGCCTTGATCCTTCTGCCTCTACCTCCCACGTGCCAGGGATTACAGCCACATGACACTGCTCCTGGCTTCTGGTAAGGCTGATTTTTTTGTTTTCAAGACAAGGTTTCTCTGTGTAATAGACCCTGGCTGTCCTGGTGATGATTTTGCTTTTTATTTCTTTATTTTTATGATTTTTTTTTGTTTTATTTATTCATTTATTTTTCGAGACACGGTTTTTCTGTGTAGCGTTGGCTATCCTGGAGTCGTTTTGCAGATTGGACTGGCCTCGAACACACAGTGATGTACCTGCCTCTGCCTCCCAGACTGCCTTGAGTTGAAAACTCTGTTCCTGAGGAAAAAGGGTCAGGGAAATGGCCTATGAACATACTTAAAAGATGTTGCTGTAATCTCTGCAATGTTCTGACTGCCAGGTGAACCCCTTCTCAGCCTTCTTAAGGTCCCCAAATGTACCCCAGGGGTGCTCCCCAATGTCTAGGGCACAGTTACCTTTTCATGCAGCTCATTTTAAGTATGTCAAATTAAGGTGATCCCTCCAGTGCTAAAGATGCATTTGAGGTTTTTGTTTGTTTGTTCACTTGTTTGTTTGAGACAGTGTTTCTCTGTGTAGCCTTGGCAGTCCATAGGCCAGACTGGCCTCAAACTCACCGAGACCCTCCCACCTCTGCCTTCCAGGTACTGGAACAAAAGGCCTGGCACCACCACCGTCTGGCTGCATTAGGGTTTTTATTGCAGGGATAAATGTTGCTGTTAATTTAATGGTGTGGTCTAGTAATGTTTATTATTAGCCCTATAAATATTATGGCAGTGTATCTAACCTGCTATCACAAACAATAAAAGACACAGACACCTGATAGATTTTAGAATAGCGTTATGTCTCCTGGAGGAGGGCAGATATTAGCCCTCTACACTACCTTCACCTCCCAGCCCCATCCAGGCTGCCTCCCACCCATAGTTCACAAATACTTGCTCATTCTTCATCTGGGCCCGTCACGTGCTTGTCTCTCCACCTAACCCATGGTGGCTTCTTTCTTCTTCCTCCTGCTGTGCCCGTCTCCTTCCCAAGACCCTCTCGTCCTCAAAGACCGAGAACTTTGGTCACGTCTACTCCATTCTGCCCTGCTTAGGTTTAGGCCTTTTGATTAGCCAATCCGGGGGAAAAATCTCTTAGGCAAGGTTACAGTTGTCATTTTGAGGTGTGTGAGGGTCTGCTGGTAAAAGACAGCAAGTGGACCTCAGGGAGCAAATTAATTAACAGCCAAATACAAAGCACCAGACCATACTGTTACAGAGAAACACCATGGCCACAAGCAACTTGGAGAGAAAAGGGGCTTTTCATCTAATAACTCTCAGTGCTCTCTTCATGACTGAGAAAGTGAGGGCAGAAACTCAAGGCAGGAACCCAGAGGCAGGAACTAGAGCAGAGAGCATGGAGGAATGCTGTTTACTGCCTTGATCCTCATGGCTTCCTCAACTTTGCTTTCTATACAACCCAGGACTACGTGCCCAGGGATGGCACTGTCTGGAGCTGGCTGAACCCTGCCATGTCAATCATTAATCAAGAAAATGTCCTGTAGACATGCCTACAGTCCAGGTTCATAAAGGTATTTTCACAAAGTTTCCTCTCGCCAAATGAATTATTGGTGCTTTTAACAAGAAAATTTATTACCACCCTTTATCCCTGCCATGAGCTATTTTTTTTTTCCACTATCTGACTGGCAATGGCAGGCTCAGGCAAAAGTGGCCTGCCTGAAGGCAGATGCCGTGGCAGTAAAAGGGGTAAGATTTGTACCCAGGCTGTCAGACTCCAAGGCCTTATCTCTCCCTTGCTGTGACACAGACTTTAGAAGGGGGAAAGGTTGTGTCTCTGGGGTGTGTTCGGGACAGGAATGAAGAGCTTGGTTCACCCTGGCCTTCTCTAAAGGAGGGAATTGTGTGTGGCACAGGTCTGTCACAAGAGTTCCACCTGACTTCAGAAGTGACACAGGTCCAAGTAAAGAGGCTGTTCAGGCCAGTGGAGCTGGTACCAGCTACCTGGTACTAGTTGATTGGACTAGGCCTGGGCACTTGGCCGCCTCTTAGAGGAGCTGGACCAGTCAGATTCCCTCTCTCAAGAGTGACTTGGAATGCCTGGAATGTCAGAGGGTAGTAGCTGCTTGAAGGCTTTGACTCAACCCTGTAGCCAAAGTACATAATTTCAGACCCAGGCTATCATTTCCTGGCTGTGGTCTTGGGTGAGTTCTGTGTGTGTGTGTGTGTGGTGGGGAGTGTGTGCATGTGCTCATGTTGGGTGTTTCCTCATATGGGTGCATATGTGTGTAGAGGCCAGCAGGCACCCGCAGGTGATGGTTTTCAAGGGCTGTCTACCTTGTTTTTTGAGACAGGGTCTTTTCCTGGCCTGGAATTTGCCAAATGGGCTAGGCTGGCTGCTGGTGAGCCCCAGGGATCCACCTGATTCTGCCTGCCCAACACTAGGGTTGTAAGTACAGGCCACCACATCCAGCTCCCCTACCCCCGTTAGTTTTCAGGACAGGGTTTCTCTGTAACAGTCCTGGTTGTCCTGGCCTCAATATATTGACCAGACTGGCCTCGAATTTACGGAGATCTGCCTGCCTCTGCCTCCAGAGTGCTGGGATTAAATGCCTTTGCCACTACCACCTGGCTCAGGTTTTTCTATTTCCTAATGTATATTTTGGGGGTGGAACTCCTGTTTTCATTCTTGGTCAACAAACATTTTTACCTACTGAGCAATCTCCCAGTCCTAATTATTAACTAGTCTGAGCTTCAGTTTTTTTATCTAGTAAATGCAGATTTCAAAGCTGAATTGCAGAGCTGTAGTGTTTCTTTTTCTTTAAGTTTTTGTTTTTCGAAACAGAGTTTCTCTCTGTAGCCGTGGCTGTCCTGCAACTCTCTCTGTAGACCAGGCTGGCCTTCTGCCTCCCACGTGCTGGAACCAAAGACCTGTGCCACCACTGCCTGGCTTAATTTTTTTTTTCTTACTTTTGAATTTTTTTTTTTTAATTTTCTGTGTATGAATGCTTTGCCTGCGCGTAAGTGCACTTGGTTTATGTCTGGTGCCCTCAGAGGCCAGAAGAGACCACCAGATCCCCTGGAACTGAGTTAAAGATGGTTGTGAACTGCCATGTGGGTACTGGGAATTGAACCTGGATCCTCTACAAGAACCAGTGCTGTTAACCACTGAGCCATCTTTCTAGCATCATCTTTTTTGGTTGTTGTTTTTGTTTTGTTTTTTTCAAGACAGGGTTTCTCTGTGTAGCCTTGGCTGTCCTGGACTTGCTTTGTAGACCAGGCTGGTATCAAACTCACAGAGATCCACCTGCCTCTGGTTAAAATTTTATATGTGGGCTGGACTGGCCTCAGACTAGAGAGAATCCTGTGTCAATCTACCAAATTTTAGAGTTGCATTCCTACCTATGCCACTGTTTCCAGCCAGGCCATATGTAAACTAAAGCAGCCATTCTTTGTGTTTATATAAATACATGCTCTCATTTTGCTCTCATCTTTTCTCTGTGAAAAAATAGTATAAGTAGGATTTTTTTTCCCCTATTTCCTGATCAAGCTCCCAAATAATGACATGGAGACCTATTACATTTATTAATAAGCTTTAAGCCCTATAGCTGCTTGCCATCTTAGTCTTGCCTTGGCTACTTCTGCTCCATTGTCTGCCCTCATGGCAAACTCCTCATGGCCATCACACCCCTCCCTTCTTTCTCTTCTTCTTCACTTTCACCTGAGAGCTCCTGACTCCTCTCCTCTCTTGCGCAGCTATAGGCTGATCAGCTTCTTTATTAACCAATCAGAGATGATGGTGAACAATTTTTACACAACACTGACACAAGTGATTCTTCATAGAAATGACAATGCCCACATCCCTAACTGCAACCAGATCTCTGGGCACAGGAATCAGCATCTGAATAGACAGTGCAGAAGACCATCCCCCAACAGGCCTCACATTCATTATGTAGCTGAAGATGGCCCTGAACTCTTGGTTCTCCTGCTTCTACTTCCCATGTGCTGGAAATCTAGGCCCGTGCCACAAAAATGGACCTTACTGCCGTATTTCACTTTGACTACTGAGAACTGTCCACTGATTTTCCTTAAATTAGCACCAAGTACTAAGGAAGCACCAAGGAAGAAAGCTTGCAGTAGCCTTGAATTGTGCTGGTGTCTATCTTGTGCCATTTCAGCCCCCATACATCTATCCCACACTGCAAGTTCATGTCCTCCCAAGCTTTGGGTACCGGGAACCTTTCCAATCCTTTCACTGGGGTGACCTCTTACTGCCACAGGGAGCTGTGTTCCTAGGAAGGCGCCTTGTGGGTTCTCATAGTCTAAACCAACAGAGGTCAGAGAGAAAGTTACTTCAAATTATAGAGCTCTCCTCTCATTTCTGGAGCAGCTTCCCCTCAGCCAACTTTCCAACATTCCTCTGAGATTATGGGGACTGGGATGAGGACAAAGGGCCAGTAACCTGGGCCGGCCTGTGACTAGGCTCCACCTCCACATGGACTACTTTTCAAAGTCCTTGGCTCCCTTATCTCAATGCCTTCCTGAAAGGAGACCTTGATTTCTTAGCCTTTCTAGCATCCAGTGGACTCCCACCACAAGGTAGGCCTTTTTTTTTCCTCTCCTACTTCTCTGGAGTTCAACTCCAGGACTAGCTCCACAGGATCCTGCCAAGGTCTCCTTTCACCTGCCACCCTCCCCCGCCTTTTTTTTAGGTCTCACTCTGGAACTCTGGCTGTTCTGGAGCCTCACTATGTGCCTCTGCCTCTCAAGGGCCGGGATTACAGGCATGTGGCACCATCTCCATATTCTTTTCAATTTTTTTGTTCAAGAAGATAATTTTCCGGAGTGCATGTTCGCTTAAGTACCCACTCTTTTTGGCTTCCAGCAGACTGTGAAACCCCACATTTTCTGTATGCCAAGCTCCTAGGTCTTTGGTAACTGGGGAGACCTTTCTTCCCAGTTATGCCCCACAACACAGACCCGTAGTTTTATATTCTCTGTACCCCCAATTACTTCCCGGAAGGACTGAATGATGAGGCCAGAGAATGAGGCAATCAATGTGTGGGTATAGCGTAGGGGCCCCGTGGCCCCTTCCATGCCCTAGGGCAAAGGTATGTTAGTCATGGTCATGCGACAGCCTGGAAAAGAGGGGGTCAGATGACAGCGTCCACAAAGCCAGAAATCTCGAAGCAAGCACCTTTGGCCAGGAATTCTGGCGGCCGCAGAGGCCAGGCTGTCTAGCTGACATCCTCAGCACCACGGACAGGGAAACTGAGGCTGCAAGCACGCAGAGGGAGGCTTCTCCAGGAGCAGGGAAGGCATCCAGCTGGCAAGTGGGGTGTGTGGCCTTGACCCAGTCTCTTCTGATAACGTTACCGGGGCTGTAATGCCTCTGGAGTTGTATCGGGCGTGGATGCTTCTAGACCAGCGCCTGGGAAATGTGAAAACACCCCCCCCCAGCTCCTTCAGGAGCTGCCGTGCCCCAAGGTCACGCAAAAAAGAGCAGCCAACCTCCAGACACCGATTTCCTGCCAGCCCCTTGCAAAGCCCCCGGGGCCTTTGAAGTCACCGCTTTCAGACGCGGGGGAGTCTAAGGGAAGTTTCCCTCTCAAGGGCGACCCTAGGGTCTGCCAAAGCTGCAGAGGCCTCTCCCCCTCCTGCCCCGAGAGGCCCGAGCCCACAAACGAGCCGCCTAGTGAGCGCGGCCAACCGAGATGGTTTCTTTCCGGGACCCCTGCGACCCCTGGACAAGGCCCCGCCCCCGGCGCGCCGGCCCCGCCCCCTCCGTGGGCTCACCGCCTGAGGAGAGGAGGAGCTGCGCCGCAGCCAATGGGGAGGCGGCGTGGCGAGGGCGGCGGCGGTTGTGATGCGCCCCGGCGTCCAATCAGCAACGAGCGCGGGGGCGGGCGGTGACGCGGGGCGCTCCTCGTGCGGCTCTGTAAAGGAGCGAGCGCCGCGGCCCACTCCAGCAGTCGGCCGCCGTCAGCCTCCCGCGCCTGTCCCTCGTCACCGCTGTGTGGCATCCATTGCTGCCTCTCCCCGCCGTCGCCGCCGTCGCTTCCCCGCGCGCTCCCACAACCGCCGCCCGGCCGGTCAGAGAAGCCGGAGAGCCATTCCCCACGCCCGGCCCTCAGCGGCGGGCACCCAGCCGGACCCTGAGCGTCGCCCTCTCGCGCTGTGGCCGTCCGCGCCTCCTCGGCCGCCTGTCCAGCATGAAAACCAAGTTCTGCACCGGCGGCGAGGCCGAGCCGTCGCCTCTCGGGCTGCTGCTGAGCTGCGGCGGCAGCGCTGCCCCGGCGCCCGGCGTGGGGCAGCAGCGCGACGCCGCAGGCGAGCTGGAGCCCAAGCAGCTCGGCGGCCGGTCCCAACCCCTCGCGCTGCCCCCGCCGCCGCCGCCGCCCCTGCCGCTGCCCCCGCCGCCATCACCGCCGCTGGCGGAGGAACTACCCGAGTCCCGGACGCGGCGCAGGGCCTACCTGTGGTGCAAAGAGTTCCTGCCGGGGGCCTGGCGGGGCCTTCGCGAGGACCAGTTCCACATCAGTGTCATCAGGTCGGTGCCTGAGGCGCCGCGCGGGGGGCCCGGGGGGGAGGAGTGCCGAGGGATCGGGGCGGTGGCTGGGAGAGAGGTAAGCGCCGCGCCCCGAGTCTGGAACCCTGCCCGGAGCGCAGCAGGCTGCCTGCGGGTGTGCTTTGGGAAAATGTGTGCTGGGATGACTCCTGTCCCTTGCGGGAGAACAATGCTGTGCAGTCACACAAGTACGTTCTGAACCAAAGCTCAAAATAGATGCATCTAGGAAGCGTTTCCCTACGAGGGCCTTGAATAAAAACAAAAAGGGATGTTGTGTCTGAGCTTTAGGAAAGAAAAAATGGGGGGATAGTTACCGGTTAGCTTTTGCTTATACTACCTCTAGTCTGTAATTTGATCACAGTCTCCTCTCCTGCCAGAAATACTACTTTAGCACGTGGGAGGCAGAGGCAGGTGGATCTCTGTTAGGTCAAGGCCACTTTAAGCCTGCATAGCAAGTTTCAGGACAGCCAGGGCTACGTGGTGAGACACTGTCTCCAAAAGAGAGAGAGGGAGAGAGGGGGGGAGTTGGTGTGTTTTGATGGAAGGTGGCAGTCACTCACTGATCTCCTTCTGAGGCTCTTAAGTCTTCGTGTACCTATGTTACTGGCCAGCGTCTGGAGGCGTGGCTCCTAAAATAATCGTGAAGTAGAAAGAATTTTTCCTCCTTTGAAAGATGGGTCTCTTGTAGGCAGAGTGGTCATGAACCTCCTAGGTATTGGAGCCTGGCCTTGAACCAGTGATGATCCTGCCTCCCAAAGTGTTGGATCACAGATGTTGGCCTTACGTACCCGGTTCTCACTCACCGCCCACCCTCAACCCCTCACTGTGTAGTCCTGGCTGGACTCAGAGATTTGTCTCCTGAGTGCTGGGATTAAAGTCATCTGCCACTGTACCTGTTGTTCATCACTCCTTTCAAGTTTAAATATGTTTTACCTTAGACTAGGAAAAAATAGGTTTTCATGTGTAGAGTGCCGTTTTTGCACAAGTGCTTGGCATTCAGTATTTGAGTACTGGTCTTTTTGTTTGACCTTTAAAACCCCATTTGGTCGTTTTCCACTAGTTTGTGTTTGATTGGTTGACCCAGTTGAGTGCCAAGTGTCTAGAAACTGACTGGCTGGCTGGCTGCCATCAATAATCCTCAAATCCAGTTCTAGTCATTTGATTCCTTTTCCGTGCCCAGTCTTTCACTAGAGTCATGAATGCAGCAAAATTAACTCTTTGGATGGACTGCACTTTGTGTTTCAGGCCCCTCATGGCTATGATGATTTGTCAGCTATGTCTATGAGCAGATAAATTAAAAGGTAGTTGGTAGGAAGCAGAAAAAAGAAGACCACAAATGTTCAAATCTTTGTTGAGTGTCCTAGAAAAGCTTGGCCCCTGGCAGGCGTGGCAGTTCTCACCAGCAAAATGGTAGAGATTTACCATGACACATTGCTTCCTAGAGAAGCAAAGCTGGGTCTGATGGAGTGTGCTTGTCTCAGCACTTGGGAGGGGGAGGTAGGAGTATCAGGAGTTAAAGACTAGCCTGGACTACATAGCAGGTTTGAAGTTGGAGGCCAGCCTGGATTACATTACCCTGTTTCATCAAACCAAAACCCAAAACTCTGGAGAAGTGATTTGCTGGAGGTCTGTTGATAGCACTCTGGTGCTCCCCTCTTCTACATTGGCCTGGGGTCTGTTTGGATAACCCTGTGACCAAGCCCTAAGCCTGTTTGTGGTTCTCTCCAGAGAGTGGATCACTCTAGTATCTATCCGTTTTGCTCAAACCAGTCATTGCAAAAGTATAGAGAATGTCTTTTCTTTTCTTTTCTTCTCCAGGAGGTAGACTTGAAGACATGGCTTTCCCTTTGGATTGCAGGACCTTTTAAAATGTGGCACCCATAAATAAACTGCCTCTCAGCCTTGGGCTAGACTGTGGTTATAGAATATGTTGAATAAGGACAAGAAAAGTGATTTAAGATGTGGGGAAGTGGGTAGTAACTTCCTTTAATTTAACCACTGTAGTGAGAATTCTAGAATTTTGGCTTCTTTAAAAAACACAGAAATAAGCCCGATGTGATGACCTCCTTATCTCAAGAAGCCAGAGGCTGGCAGATCACTGTGTGTTCAATTCATTTGGAATTCTGGGAAATTTTCAGAGGGTATATAATGCTAGAGCCCCATAGGGTGGGGTTGGTGGTTGTTGGTAGTTCAAGGGGGGAAGGGTTGCAGTTTGTTAGTAGTTGTGCTCAAAGGAGAAACAAGAAGAAATTAGATTCACAGCTCTCTATCCCCCCCATCCCTCTTTCTCTTCTGTCTAGTGATAGGGAGTGAAACTGGGGGCGGGGGAGGGAGATAGAAGAAGAACCCACAAAGTAGCTAAGGCCAGCTACATACTACCTTTAAGAGTCTTTGGCATAATAGCTTTTTCTGGGTCCAGGCCATCTGTTTGTTTTACTCATCACATTGCTTCAACTCAGTCCATTCAGCCTGGCCCAGGTTTAGCCTTTTGGCTCCTCCCCATCTCAGAATGTGCATCTCAGAATGTGTCTTTGCCTTAACAACAGTCAGGCTCTAATCCCACCCATCTTTTTAACTGTATTCCCCAAAAGTCTCTCTACTGTGGTCTCTAAGCCCAGAACTATGGGCCTGCTTAGTCACATGGGAACAGGTGGCCCCAGGGATCTAAGCATTTTGTGTTTTACCCGCTATCTGGTTCCTGCTCTGTCCTGTTGTCAGGTGTTTCTCAAATGTCATCCCTTGCTTCTGTGGCTTTTGTAGCTAGAAAATAAAATCTAAACTTGCTTGCAAGGTCTAAACTTGGGTTCCAGTCTACCTTTGAGAAGGGCTGTTAACTCTTTGAAAATTTGCCCCTCCCCCAATTACCCTGACTGAGCTCCTTCCATTGGGCCCAGTGCTTATGAATGATCTTTGTTTCAGTACCAAGCCTTTCTTTGCTTTTACCCTCTGCTTGGCAGCCCTTTCCTTGATGACTACTTCTAAAATTCCTCCTTCAAGGCCTTACTCAAGGAGAACCAGAAAGAAGGACCTCCTCCCCCATCTGTATTTGCTCCCCAAGACTTCAGGTCTACAGGCCTTGACAACAGTAACTAACATGCTTGGCTGTAGCCTTGTTTCTACTTTCAGTAAGACTGATTCTAAGAGAGCATCTCATAGTCATGTTTAGCATTATACAGTCTCATGTACTGAAGGGTGACCTCTACCTTCTGCTCAGTTTGGAATTTTTTCTTTTCAGTCTTCTTGCTGTTGTTGTTGGGGATAGGTGGGCAGAGTCTCCCTGTAGACCAGGCTGGCCTCAAACTCACAGAGATCAGCCTGGCCCTGCCTCCAGAGTACTAGGATTAAAAGCATGCACCACCTCCATTGCCACCACCACCACCACTACTGCCACCACCACCACCACCCAACCTCAAACTTTTAGTAATTCTCTGTCCTGAGTGGTGGGATTACAGGTTTGAATTTCTGAACCTGGCTTATCTTTTTTTGTCTTTATTTTTTCAGTCTCAGAGATTGAACTTGGGACTGAGCATGCTTTCCATGCTTAGCTTCGGTTGGCTCTTGCCTTCATTTTGTTACCAGACATAGCATAATCTGGATTTTGTGTTGCTGTGCAGTGATTTTACTGTTTAGTATTTTACATTTAGGTGTGTGATTCATTTGAGGTTTATTTTCTTTTTTTAGATTTATTATTTATGCAGTATCCTACCTGTGTGTGTGCTTGCAGGCCAGAGAGGGGCACCAGATCTCTTTCTAGATGGTTATGAGCAACCGGGACTTGAACTCAGGATCTTTGGAAGAACAGCCAGTGCTTTTTTTTTTTTAATTATTTATATATTATTCTGCCTACATGCTAGAAGAAGGCACCAGCTCTTATTATAGATGGTTATGAGCTATCTTGTGGTTGCTGGGAATTTAACTCAGGACCTTTAGAAGAACAGCCAGTGCTCTTAACCTCTGAGCCATCTCTCCAGCCTCGATGTTTCCTTTCTAAAAGGTGTTAAGTCTGTATCTAGATTTCTCTGTGTGTATGTGTGTGCATGTGGATGTTCGTTGTTTCAGGACTAGTTGTCAAAAGTACTGTTTTACTCTATGGTATGACCCTTGCTCTTGTCAAAGATTGGTTCTCTATATGGGTTCTTCATTCTGTTTTGTTAATCTGTGTGTTCATTCTTTTGTTAACAGATTCTGGGCTTGTAGTGATTATTCAGGTTTTTTGATTTTTGAGACAGGGTTTCTCTGTGTACCCTTGGCTGTCCAGATCAGGCTGGCCTTGAACACGTAGAGATCAGCCTGTCTCTGCTGTGTCTCCCCAGTGCTGGGACCAAACACATGCACCAGCACACCCAGCTGAGACATGGTCTCATTGTGTGTCCTTGACTGGCATGGAACTCACATAGATCTTGGTCTCAAGTACTGGGATTAAGAGTATGCTCAAAGACTGGAGAGATGGCTCAGTGGTTAAGAGCACTGTCTGCTCTTCCAGGGATCCTGAGTTCAATTCCCAGCAACCACATGGTGGCTCACAACCATCTATACCTTCTACTGCCCTCTTCTGTCATGCAAGTGCATATGCAAATAGAGCACTTCTATGCATAAAATAGATAAAATCTTTGAAAAAAAGAGTGTGCTCTGATACACCTGGCTTATATTTATTTTTATTTTATGTGTACGCATGTGCCTGCATGTATTCATGTGCACGCGCTGCCCATGGAGACCAAAAGGACAGGGTATGTGATAGCTTATAACAGGGTTTACAGGTGTTTGTGAGCTGCTGTGAGGGTTCCGGGAACCAGAGCCTGTGTGCTCTGTGAGACTAGCAAGTGCTCTTAGCTGCTGAGCCATCTCTCCAGCCTTAATTATTACAGTTTTAAAGGTTGATGTGTTAGCTCTCAGATTCTTTCCTTCACTTCCAAAACTGTATTGGCTAATCTGTCTTTTCGCCTCCTTTTATAAATTTTACAATTGATGTTGCTCTGTTTGGCCTGTATGTATATATGTGCATCACATGCCTGTGATTGTTTGAAATAAATATTTAGGTCCTAAAAATGCTTGGACTCCAGGTCCACTTGGCAGAGCTGCCGTGCCTCTGAACCTCCAGTAGGGTCATGCTCCTTTTCCTATGGAATTCAGACATGGGAGTCAAGAGGCCAGTTACTGAACATGGTAACAACAAGCCCATCCCCCCCATTAAAGGTTTGTTTGTTTGTTTATATCTTTTTCTTGAGGCAGAGTTTCACTGTGTAGTCCTGGCTGTCCTGGAACTTGCTTTGTAGACCAGGCTGGCCTTGGACTCAGAAATTCACCTGCTTCTGCCTCCTGAATGCTGGGAGCACTCCACTATCCAATAAAGGTTTGTTTTTAGTGGTGTGTGTGTGCGCGTGCGCATAAATGTGCTTGCTTGCAGGAGCCCACCGAGTCCTGAAGGGGGCTGTTGGGTCCTTTGGAGCTGGAATTACAGGTACTTGTGAGCTGCCTAATGTGGGTGCTGAGAAGTGGACTGGGCTCCTCTGCAAGAACAGTAGGTGCTTTTAACCCAACCCATCACTCTCTCAAACCTCCCACTTTAAAGATAGTCTTGAGTATGCTGTCGGAGGTCTGTAGCTGGGCAGTAATTGGAGTACTGCCTGAAGCATCCCCTGCCCTTTTCTTGCTTTTCCCCTGCCTTTTCTTGCTTACTTGCTGTGCCCAGGCTCCTGAGTGCTGGCATTATAGGTACATGCTTGCATATCCTTACATCCCTGAAGTTTTAAGCGGTGAGTTGTTCACACTGAGCTTCCAACAACTTGTCAGTTATGAGGTTTCCTGTCCTGTACTAAGTGCTGTATAGGTTTCTACTCTGCTTCTGCCATCCTGTCTTTTGGGGGAGCAGTTTGCCTGCAATCTCACTTCACTGATAAATCTAAGAGGAGTGTTTTCTTGTTTAGATTGAGTGGCTCCTTTGTTTGCCACTGGAAATCTTTTTTTTTTTAATAATTTATTTAATTTTATGTGCATTAGTGTGAAGGTATCAGATCCCTTGGAATTGGCATTACAGACAGTTGTGAGCTGCCATGTGGGTACTGGGAATTGAACCCGGGTCCTTTGGAAGAGCAGACAGTGCTTTTAACCACTGAGCCATCTCTCCAGCCCCTAAAACTGGAAATCTTAATTTTACATTATTTTAAATTTTGGTTGGGAGTTCTGAGCATATAGTTTCCACACACAGAATTCTGCCTCTAGGCTGAGTGGTATTTCAATACTATTGGTTGAAATAGTGTATGTGTGTTTCCTTTCCTTCTGCCCTTGCTTTCATGTCAGCCTTGTCTCTTGGCTTGTCCAGTTTATACACTGGTGTCTTTGTTCTGTTGCTGTTTTTTTATTACTTACTTACTTAATTATTATTATCAGTAGTAGTATTGTTGATTTTCTTAAGATAAGGCTTCTCTGTTTAGTCCTGGAACTTCTGGGATTTGCTTTGTAGACCGGGCTGCCCTCATAGTAACAGAAATCTTCCTGCCTTTGCTTGGGGTATGTTTGTAATGCATGTACTTTCATACCTGCAATGCTCTCATTTTCACTGGTCTTCCCTTTGGAGACTTGTCAGCCAGCTTCTTTCCAGGATTCATGTCTTTTTTAAGTCAAGGAGGCCCTTATTTTTAGTTTTCCATAAGAGATTGTAATCTGTCTTTCAAAATATACTTTCTTACACTTTCCATTGTGTTTATTAGTATTGCAGTAGCCTGGTGGCTGATGGCAGAACAATTACAAAATAAGGACTAAGGGATGGGTAGGGACTAGAGAGATAACTAATGGTTAGCAGTACCTGTTGCCCTGGCAAGAGGACTCAGGTTCAGTCCCTGTACCTACATGGGAACTCACAACTGTCTGAAACTCCAGTTGAAAGGAATCTGACACCCTCCTCTGGCCTATTTGGGCAACAGGCACACACATGGTGTGTATCTATAGACAAAACACCAGTACACATAGAATAAAATAATACATCTTTGTCTGTTCCTCCCTCCCTCCCTTTCTTAATATTCTTCCTTCCCTTCCCTCCCTCGCTCCCCCTCCCTCCTTCCTTCCTTTCTTCCTTTAATAAGGACTGGGCGAGCCAGGCACAGTAGGAGGCAGAGGCAGGCAGATCTCTGTGAGTTCGAGACCAGCCTGGTCTACAAAGCAAGTCCAGGACAGCCAGGGCTACACAGAGAAACCGTGTTTTGAAAAAAACCACGTGGCGGGGTGGGGATTAGGAGATCAGCTCTGTGGTTGGGCCATATGGAAGTACTTTGTCAAACAGGGACCCCGAAAGATGGAAAAATAGTCAAAGCCATGCTACTTTATTTTGAAATATTTCACCATAATCACTATCCTTTTTTATTTACTTTATAAAATTATTGTGTATGTATCTGTGTAGAGACCAGAAGTCAATATCTAGCATTGTCTTTAATCACTTTCCACCTTTTTTGACAGTTTCTCTGTGTAGCCCTGCCCGTCCTAGACTAGCTTTATATAGACTGTTCTCTAACTCACAGTGATCCAGCTTTGCCTTCCTGAGTGCTGAAGTTATAGACGTGCATCACTGCATTTATTTTTTGAAAGGTTTATTATTTATTTCTTATGTATACAGTTTTCTGCCTGCATGGACACCTGCACGCCAGAAGAGGGCGCCAGATATCATTACAGATGGTTATGAGCCACCATGTGGTTGCTGGGAATTGAACTCAGGACCTCTAGAAGAACAGCCAGTGCCCTTAACCTCAGAGCCATCTCTCTAGCCACCACCACCCCCCCCTTTTTTCCTTCCTAGACAGTGTTTTTTTGTGTAGCTTTGGCTGTCCTAGACTTGCTGGTCTCAAACTCCCAGTAATCCACCTGCCTCTGCCTCCCAGAGTGCTGGCATTACAGGTGTGTGCCACTGCAACCGGCTTTTTCACCCTTTAAAAATGATTTATTTCTTTTTATTTTCTCTGCAATGGTGTTTTGCTTGTGTATATGTCTTGTACCCTGGAACTGAAGATACAGACAGTTGTGAGCTCCCATGTGGGTGCTGGGAAATGAACCCAGGTCCTCTGGAAAAGCATTCAGTACTCTTAACCCCTAAGCCATCTCTCCAGCCCCACACCCTATTTTATATATATATATATATATATATATATATATATATATATATATGGTCTTTCACTGAATGTGGAGCTCACCAGAGGTCCTGTCTCCGTCTCTCCAGTGCTGGAATTATATGTGCACACTGCTGTTTTATATTTACATGGGAGCTGAGGATCAGAACTCAAGTCCTTATGCTAGTAAAGCAAGCACTTTACCAACTGAGCCATTCCCCAGCCCTGGTGGCAGGCTGCTTTAGAGAACACTAAGGTCAGTGACCTGAAGTTGATATTTTAGGAGTCAGTTTGCCTAGGGGAGAGGGAGAGAGGCCTAAGAGGAGTTCACTACAGTGAGGCAGCAGGGAGGACACATAGGCTAAGATGCTTGAGATTGGGGAGGTAGCAAGAGGGGCCAGATTTTGGAAGTAGAAAAGATTTTGAGCCTGGGTGAGTAGGAAAAGGACACTACTGTCAACTGAAGTAGGCAAATTAGGAGACTTCTTTGTTCTGAATAGAGATTGAAAAAGTTGAGACTTGAAAGTCAGGCTAGGGAACATTGCTATTCTGGTTTGGGGGAAGGAAACATACATAAAAACTGCAAAGAGGGGGATATATCTATCTCCATGAATTTGTTTTAGATAGGGTTTCTCTGTGTAGCCTTCACTGGCCAAGAACTTACTATATATATAGACCAGGTTGGCCTCAAACACTTAAGAGATCAACCTGCCTCCACTTCCAAAGTACTTGGTATTAAAGGGGTGTTCACCGTGCAAGTTTTTTTGCAAATTTTGTTTTGAGACTTACAGGTCAGACTGGCATCACATTTGCAATAGTCTTCTTCCTGCTTTAGCCTCTCCCAAGTACCAGGATTTTAAATGAATACTACCATTTCTGGTTGTAGACTGGTTTGAAGCTTTTGAATGTTTTGTTGGTGTCTTTAGTTTTGTTTTTGTTTGTTTGCTTGCTTTGTTTTGTTTTTGTAAAGGTTCTGCCTAGATTCCTAACTCACTATGTAGATCTGGCTGCCCTTGAATTCACAAGAGATCTTCCCGCCTCTGCCTCCCAAGTGCTGGGATTAAAGGGTTGTGCCACTTGCCCAAGAAATGCATATTAATAAGTGTTCGTAGTTACCACTACATGCATATCAGCTTCCAGGTGCCCAAGGTCATGGGATGTAAATTAAATAAGTCATGGTTATTTGGGTTTACTCCTAGGATTGTGAAAGTTTGATGTCTGAATTTCCTCAGATTTACTTCTTTTTGTATGTGGAAGATATGTATCATCTATGTGAACTTTCAGAGCAGCCAAATTCAATTTTCATAGCTAGCCTGACCTGAGAATATCCAGTGGTTGGTAAGGATGATGAATTGTTTGCCAAGGTTTGAGAAGCTGCCTGTGTTTGACTTCTGTGCTTTGGTGCCAAGGTGACAGACACCCTGTGCCCGCAGAGTGCTTACTGCAGAGGGAGCAATGATTTAAGAGCAATTCTGTGTCTTACCCTGAAGGGCTTTGCAACTCGTGAAGCAGAAGGACAGTATTTATTTATAGCTGCCAAGGGCATGGCCATCTTGTTTTTTTCTCATGTACCACCTGGGGATATGTTGCTGTGTGTGTGTGTGTGTGTGTGTGTGTGTGTGTGTGTGTGTGTGTGTATCAGGCCCCACTGTAGGTCTCCTAGGAGACTGATACTCGCTGTCCTCTTAGTGAGCTGACACTGCCTTTGAAGTCAGAAGACAGGTCTCTTTTTACCTCCTACAGGGAACAGGTTGTCTTCTCTCTTCCTCTCTTGAAGTCTTGAAGTCTTGAGAAGGACAAGTGGGAGAACAAAGCAAGCTAGCCAGCTCTAGCTCTAGGGTTTTTTTTTTTTTTTTTTTTTGTGATAGCTTTTCTGGCTGTCCTGGAACTTGCTCTGTAGACCAGGATGGGCTTTGAACTCAGAGATCTGCCTGCCTTTCTGCTTCCTGACTGCTGGGATCAAAGGCATGCACTACCCCCGCCTGGCTACAACTCTAGTTCTTTAAGGTGGAAGGGTGGGAGAAGCCAGGAGAGTGCACAGCCAGGGACTCCCTATGTAGCCTGTGCCGTCCTAGAGCTCAAGATGTAGACCAGGCTGTCCTCAAACTCACAGAGATCCACTCTGCCTCCTGAGCGCTGGGCCTCTTTGAGTGGTGGAACTCAAAGTTCCAGGCCTCATGGCTTGCAACATTTTGGTTTTTAAAGTGTTCCTGTTAGGCAGGGTAGTTGTGGTGCATGCTTTTAGTTGTAGCACTCGGGAGGCAGAGGCAAGCAGATCTCTGAGTTCCAAGACAGCCAGGGCTACACAGAGAAATCCTGTCTCGAAAAACTGAAAAAAAAAAAAAAAAAAAGTTCTTGTTATGAAATCCAAGAATGAGAGAGATCTGGACCAAAAGTCTTAAAAAGTATCCAGAATATAAAGTACTGTGTGACTGGAAGGAAGGAAATTTGTTTAAATAATGAGAGCCTAGTTCCCAATGTTTGTTGGGATGGGGGCGGAGGGGAGGAGAGAGACCGAGTTGGTCTGGAACTGAAAGATATTTACCTGCCTCAACCTCCTGAGTGCTGGGTATATGCAAGGGGGTACAATAAAGAAACTGCTAACATGGCCTTTCTATAATTAGGGAGAAGATTTTTATTGTAGATAAAAGAGAAAATATTCAGAGGCTTCTGGAGAGTCAAGAGCAGAGAGAAAAGAAAGCAGACTAGAAAGCCAGGGAAGCCTGAGAAGCAAAGAAAGCACAGGTTGAACAAATCCTGTGGGTTCTAAGGAGGATGAATAGATAAGTAGCTGGCGGAGGGAAGCCCTGAAGTGAAGGGAGTCTAGCCCAAGATCGATCTATCTGTCTATCTGTCTATCTATCTATCTGTCTATCTATCTATCTATCTATCTATCTATCTATCTATCTATCTATCTATCTATCTAATATCTCATTATGCATCCCTGGCTGCCCTAGAAGAGATCTGTCTGCCTATGCTGTTGTTCTTTGCTGTTTCCTACTGGTTATGCTGATGGTTTTGTGTGTTGTTTTTGTTTTTAGCTTGAGTGTCTTGTGCTTGCTAGGCTGAATTGCGAGTCATTCATGTTTATTGTAAAATGCTCTACGAGAAGAAGTCCTTGAGAAACAGTACCTAGATTTTTATTTGTGATGATGTTTTTTGAGTAGCTTTATATGGTGAGTGGACAATTGTATTTTAATTGTCATTTTTATGACCTTTGTTGGCAGATTTTATAGGCAGAATTTGACTCATTGATCACTGGTTTTTTTCCTGGTTAGTTTCTTATAGTTTTTAGGCCACTGGTGTAATGATCCTGTTTCACTCCTTTTGACTGACACCAAACTGTAACAGGCAATTTATTCATTGTTGCCTGTTGCACAACAGAGATGTTGTGAATTGTGAGCTTGTGCCTGACTGTGCTAGCATGCCTGCCTTCTCTGGGAATATAGAGACAAACTTGGAGTCAAGTCACACAGTTTAGAACAGTAGCTCATCTGTTTGTGCTGGCATTTACTCAACTAAGCTTTGGAGAGTATGTGACAGGAAGGAAAACTAGGGCTTGTTCTGCTGCTTGGTAGTCAGAAACCCCTGTTGGCTATGGCTGCATATGGTAGGAAATTACCAGAGCTTGGTTTAGGAATAGGAGAGCTGCATGTTCCTTCTCTCCCTGCAGACTTTTTTCTGGGCTTTTAAGCTAGAGCAACAACTGCCTTGTCTTGTGGGAATAGGCCTGCACTCTTGCTGTCATTCCTAGACACTGAGGATTGTTTTTAGCAGCCTACTGAAAAACTTTAGCCTGTTGTGTCCCCGTTGCCTATAATCCCGGGGGCTTTGGGAGGTGGGAGTTATCTTAGCAGGAGGATCAGGAGTTCAGAGCCAGCCTTGCTACATAGTGAAGTAAGCTTGGGACCAGCTTGGCGTACATGAAACCCTGTCTTCAGAAACCTAACCAAAACAAACAAAGTCCCAACTGAGTACAGTTGTGTAGGAGTACTTAGAAGTTTTTAACAGATTAAGGAAAAAGAAATCAAAGTGGATATGGTGGTATATACCTGGAGACAGTTCTGGGCAAGCTTGGGCTTTTTTTTTTTTTTTTTTTTTTTTTTTTTTGAGAACAGGTTTCTCTGTATAGCCTTGGCTGACCTGGAATAGATTTGTAGACCACGCTGGCCTCGAACTCACATAGATCTGCCTGCCTCTGCATCCCTGAGCACTGCGATTAAAGGCACGTGCCATCACAACTGGCTCCAGCGTGGGTTTCTTAGATCTTGAATAGAGTTAGAATAGATTTTAGGGACTCTGAAAGCCCATTATAATTGAAGTCCCTCTTATCTGTAGTAATTAACTTTTCAGAATTTTGTGTTATCTGTTCATTTTAAGAACCATTTTCTGTCCCTGGTCTTCTCCAGCCAAGGCAGTTGATTTGCCCCAAGGCTATCTACTGTTTAAGGTCCATGAAATATGCTTTTGGGCTTAGCAGTGAGAGCTAAATATAACCATAGGTTATTGCCATCTCCTGAAAGCCCCTAAACAAGTTCATGTTGTAGGGTGTTTTTTTTTCTTTGGAAAAAACTTAGTTAAAAATAGTTGTGGTAAGCCGGACACAGTTCGCACAGTGGATCACTGTGAGTTCGAGGACAGCATGGTCTACAAAGCAAATCCCAGGACAGTCAAGGCTACACAAAGAAACCCTGTTTTGAAAAACAGAAAACAGTAACAACAACAAAAAAATGGTTGTGTTGTTTATATTAACCTTAGCATAAAATAGATAGGTCTTAGAATCACACACTAAGTTGAAAAGCCCTGATTTTCCCAAGAGGGCAAGGGACACTTAGTGGGCAAGGTCTCACCTTCAAGCCTGCCAACACGAGTGATTCCTGAGACCCTCATCGCAGAAGGAGAAACTGCATTTTGCCAGGTGGTCCTCTGACCTCCACATGTGCGCAGTGGCACATCACCTTACCAATGCTAGGAAAATTGTTCCAAGATTTTGATAATATCATAGGAACAGTAGGTCAGAAAATACTGGTTTGCAGGGAGGCATCTGAGCATTGCCATTTAGTGCTGAGAACTTTCATCCTTGGTCCTTCTCCCTTTTAAGGTACACAAGGGTGATTAAATGGTCCCAGCTCTAGGAAACCAGATTGAAGATTTACAAGTTTTTAATTGAACTTGTGGAATTTGTTTGAAAATAGGAAATCATGGTCAGAGTTTTCAAATATCCCGAGAGAATACACCAAGACTCAGATGAGCACAGTTGTATCATCTGGCAGCCTTCTGTATTCACTGAACTTTTCCTTCTGTGTATTCTTTTACAGGGGTGGTCTCAGTAACATGCTGTTCCAGTGCTCCTTGCCAGACTCCATAGCCAGTGTTGGTGATGAACCTCGGAAAGTGCTCTTGCGATTGTATGGGGCGATTTTAAAGATGGTGAGTTCAGGGTTCACCTGGGAGGGGGTGGTCCACTGACATTTTCACTCTTTCCTAAGATACCTGCAAAAAAATCCTAAATACTATAGACATGTACTAAAGATACTTACTGCTTTTGTTTTAATTGGGCTGTACACTTGGCTTATTGTTTATACTCTATGACTTATTTTTTTTAATCTAATATTAATTAGCAAATTAGGACTCTAGGGAAGTCATAAGGTTGGCCTGACTCTGGTAGTGATTTCTACATTGAATGTTGCAGCTCATTCTTAGATGATGAATTCTAACATGCAGAAGGTATTTTGATTAACCAGCAATATTTTATCCTGTATGTACAATTTTTATTTAAACATTTTTATTTTAGTTAAATGATTTTTATCTAAATTTTTTTATTTTGTTTTAAGATATTTAAAATTTTCATTTAATGGGTGTTTGCCAGCTTGTGTTTGTGTACCATGTGCATGCAGTGCCTGTGGAGACCAGAAGAGGGCGTCAGATCCCCTAGAACTGGGGTTACAAATGGTTGTGAGCTATATGTTGGTGCTGGGAATTTTACTCATGTCCTCAGCAAGAGCAGCTGCTCTTCCGGAAAGTATGTGCATGAATATGCTGTTTGAATTATTTGAGTTTTAAAGAGTGCTATAGTTGACAAAGCATGACCTCATTGCAGGCGAATGGTTGAATTTAGTAACACTTCTCTGAGAGTTCTTTAAAATTTTGAATTTGTTAGATTCATAATCTTTGCATTTTATTTTGGTTTTTTATTGAGGCCCATTTCACTCTAGCCCATGAGGTCCTGGACCCCACTATATTAATCCAGATTCACCTTATACTTCAGATCCTCCTGTTTTTGCCTCCTGAATTCTGTGGTTATAGGCATGAGCCACAAGGCATGCTGCCAAACTGTAGCTTTGTTTTTAAATCTATTTTGTGTGTATGGGTCCTCTGCATGCATGTATGTCTGCATCACATGCATGCCTGGTTCCCTTAGAGGCCAGAAGAGGACATCAGATTTCCTGGGTCTGGAATTACAGAACTTTGTGAGCTGCCATGTAGGTGCTGGGAATCGAACTCTGGTCCTCTAGAAGATGACTAGTGCTTTCAACCACTGTCATCTCTCTAGCCCAAAAGTAACATTTAAAAATTTAAAGCATTTTTTTTAAATAATTGGTATCCTTTAGGCACATTTAATGAATGAATCAATCTTAAATTTTTTCCTTTGAATATCAGTCTAATGTGTTCCACTCTTGATCTTTTTTAGCGTTTTCCATTTTAGCAGTACTTTTTAAATACTTTAATAAATCTAATCTATTATCGAATCTGACATTTCTACACACAGTTTAAGTAGAATCATTTAAAATAATTTTATATGTGTGGGCATATTGCCTGCATGTATGCCCACTAGGTGTGTACCTAGTGCCCAAGGAGACTAAAGAGGGTTGTGGATCCTCTGAAACTGGAGTTTTAGGTATGCTGTGTGAGCTGCCATGTGGGTGCTAGGAATTGAACCCAGGTCCTCTGGAAGAGCAGCCAGTATCTTTAACCACTGAGCCATCTCTAACCCCAGTAGAAGCATTTTTAAATGCTCACAGTATGTCCTTTCATGTGTTACACTAAAACTTTTATTTTCTTTTTTGAGACAGGATCTCTACACTGTAGCCCAAGCAAGCTAACCTCAAATTTACAGCAATGTTCCCATCTTGGCCTACTGAATACTGGGATGATAGGCCTGAGCCACCATGCCCAGACCGTGCTGCAGTGATGAGAGTTTTGAAATGCTCTGCAACTGTCTAGTAGGATTGTCACCACCTACGTACATGTGAATGTCAGGCACTTGAAATGTGAGAAATGTGTGATGACCTGAATTCTACCTTCTATTCACTCTCACATGCAGTTGGTCAATCTACATCATGTGCTAGGTACCGTGTGAACGACTTTGCAGAAGCCAGCTTCCACCTTTCCCTACCAAAACTTAATTCGTGGTTAGTTGTTAGTCATCTGTTTCTTTTGGAATTGTAACAGCCTGGAAGCCTTAAAGTGGTTAAGATAATGCAAATGTCTGGAAACACAGGTTTTTTTTCAAAAAGAATTTCATGCCTTAGTTTATTGGGAAAAACAATACTGTTAGTTAACTAAAAAATAAAAAGCAAAATGTGGGCTAGCAAGATGGCTCAGCAGGTAAAGGTGCCTGCTGCCAAACCAGATGACCCTGAGTTCAGTCCCTGGGACCTACGTGGTACAAGTAGAGAGCCAAATCCTGGAAATTGTCCTCTAAGAAAAAATAATTTAAAAAAGCGGAATAGTTAAAGCTATTTAAGGTAGAATTAATCTTTACCATTTAATAGAGTAGAATGTTTTACAAACAGACCATTCAAATTTGGGGAGAGGTACATATTTCCAGTTTTTTTTTTTTTTGGAAGCTGTTAAATTATCTTTTATTTCTGAAGCCATATCCACTATAAGAGGTGGAGACTTGCCAAGCTCTGAGTAGAAAGGTCCATGTGGTTCCTTAGCAGATAAGAAGCATATACCATCTCACATTTGATGTAATAGACAATAAAACAGTTTTTGATGGAAAAAAGCTATTCATTTGTTTCATAGATGGGAATCTTTATTTTCATATAATTAGCTTAAGTGCAGTCTTTTCATTGAAGTTTAAATGGTAGAGCCATGGACCTATAGCTTTAAATTGCATTTTTTTTTTTTGGTGGGGTGGGGGTGTGTGTCTCAAATTCTGCAGGATTTAGCAGGGAGACTTGCTGCCAGCCTGGAGTTTCAGATATTAATAGCTGTTAGCCATTGGGGATATACTATGAGAACATAATTAGAGGAATCAAATTCAGGCATGCTGAAAAATGACTGTAGTAAGGGAGATAGTAGAAAGAAAACTGAGGAGCATATAAATGAGAGCCAAGCCCAGAAAAGTTAAGTTGAGCTTCCAAAGCATCGTGCCAGGGCTATACCATGGATTTTAATTCTTTGCAGATGTTTTCAACACAATTTTAACTTTTCTGTCTTCTGAAAGTTTGAAATTAACATCTTTTTGGAATAAGCTGAGCTTTCATGAAAGGAAATACTACGGTCTATGGTTAGGGTTTTGTTGTTACCACAGTAACGTTGCCAAAATTCATGGTAAACTGCCATTCCCTCATGGAGCTGAGAAAATAGGGATGTCATTACTTTAGGAAATAATAAATCCCATTGCTTTAGTAAACCTTTTCACTAAAAGAAAATGTAAATAATAGTAGGATACAAATTTTCTGTTTTTTCTCTTTTTTTATCTCTACCACATATGGAAACCCACATCTTTTGTATGTTTATCCAGACACAAATGAAGTGTCTCCCCAGTCAGCTATGTAAAAGTCCTGTGTTTAAAAAGGGTAAGAATAATTTCTTTTGAAAAGATGAGACAAGGTGCACACTATGCAATATTTGTAGGAAAATGTGAAATATGAACATACTGGGCTGTTTTCAACATGGCAGCACAATGTAGTGGCTTTTACATAGCCCATGGTAGCCTTTAAAGGGTCACACCTTTCCTTGAAGAATGTTTGTTGAAGACTATTGCACATTAATGATAGGCTTACTTACTTTTCAGAAAATTTTTTTTATGTTTTGCTTAATTGTATGACTGATTTAATTTAGCATGTCCTTTCTTTCCCTTTCCCCATTCTTGATTTAAGTATTTTGAACTTGTTACTTCTGAGAATCATAAACTAAGTGGAAATATTTAAGTTTATTCTTTGATCAGCAATTGCTTGAGAATTGCTTTTGTTTAAAATAACTGCTTCTTAGCCTTTTCATTTCTCCTCCTGCTATTTTGAGATGCTAAAGTCCTTTGTTTTATAGTGGTAGTGAAGTGACTGCTCTGCTATTCTCTAAGGATTGGTAGCAGAAAATCAAGGTGACTCCTCTGATGGGGTTAAGGCCCACAATTTGTATCCCCCCTCTTCCCCTCATTCTGTATTAGATGGGACATAATGTGAACTTCCCAACTGTGTCTTCAGGTTCTGTTTAGAATCTTTGTGGGTTTTAGGGACTTATGTAAAAGTCCTGTGTTTAAAAAGGGTAAGAATAATTTCTTTTGAAAAGATGAGACAAGGTGCACACTATGCAATATTTGTAGGAAAATGTGAAATATGAACATACTGGGCTGTTTTCAACATGGCAGCACAATGTAGTGGCTTTTACATAGCCCAGCTTCCATTTTTTAATGAAGAGTCTGTTTTTATTAGTTGGATAGGTAATGAAAGTCAAGCTCAAGTATAAAATTGCTGAGAACTAAAGTAGTTTAATAGAAAAATTGTAATTTGAAAAAGTTCAGCCTTTTCCACCTTGGATAGTGATACAGTCATTAAAAGAGAGTGTAGGCCTTCTTTCTAGAGCCAGATATCAGTGTAAGGTGTTTTTTCCTTTCTGGTACTTGGAAGGAACATGAGCTCTGTAGCACCCTTTAGTAAAGAAGCAAGTTTAGCTGAATATAAACAACCAGTTTATTATGTGTCACGAATTGTGGAAGACACAAATGTCAGTATGTATTGTCCATGTGGCAGAGGCTCGGAGGAGTGCCTTGTCCTCCTGTGTCCAGTCTGTAACTGTTAGGCCAGGTCCTCTGCATGAACAGTGAGACTGGCCCTCCCCACTGTGGACAGCTGGGGCTTGAGTGTCTATAACACATCAAAGAGCTCCTTTGAGTACTGTCTGCAAACATGCTTTAGTTTCTTTTTGAATAACAGAAGGCTAATATTACTGCTTGTTTGAATACTAACTATAATATAATTAAAGGTATCAAGGCACAAAGCAGATATGTCTCAGTGATCCAAAGATTACAGTTTGGAACACTGTCCCTTTTGAGTTCAGAAGAAAACAAAATGTCTTCTTATTTTCACTTAACTACAGTTTAAAAATTAAGCCACAGTGAAATAAAGACTAGCTTGTAATAATCGGTGCAGAACTATTGGCTTCTGAGAAATCAGTTGGCCATGAGTATTTCTGCGAAAAATTCAGGTCATACTTTGTGCAGTGACTTTAGAACTGAAGCGGCTGGTGTAGAGCCAGGCCCTGGCATTAAAGCCTGGGAACTACCATCTTTTCCTTGGTCCATTCATGGCATTGTGAGTTCAAGGTGTTTGGCTAACTTTGCTTTACAAAGATTCCCCTGTGCTTTGAAAACAGTGTAATTATATCTGTTTCTGAGGTAGCTGGAACCTCCTTCTTAGAAATGAAACACTCCCATCATGGGCACCCACCCATTGGGCCTGACTGCCATTTCTTAGCTAATGTTCTTCAGATGTTGTTGCCAAATCACTACCTATTAGCCTTTAATACCTGCCTTGGTGCCTTTCGGTAACTAAATAAACCACAGACTGACTTGTCTAATTTTGGCCTATTCAAAGTGTTCCTGTCTTGCTGGTTGTAAATGGTTGGGATTTTAGAACAAAGCCAATGCAGATCTGGTCTCTGGATCATGACTTGACCACAGCCCACCCTCTCTGGGAAGGAATGTGTTGGGGGAGTGAAGGGTGTGGGGGGTAATGTACCACTTTAGCTGTGTGCATGTGTTCTCTGCTGCAGGCTTGTCCATGCGATCGTGCCTGGAGCACTCTGGTTTCCAGGTGACAGACACGATTCACGGTATAGTATGAGATCTCTGAAGTTGGAGCATTCTCTACAGCTTTCATTTCTTTATTTTAGTTTTTGGATTCAAGAAATGCTTTTTAAAAAGAAAATTGTAATGCTTGTTAAGTAGCACCAGCTACAGTTTGTGCTGTTTAAAGAGGTGCAGTGATTAAGATTTCAGAATGTTATATATTGAAATATCACCTTTTCTTTTTGCTTTTTTTTTGTCCAAGGCAAACCAGACCCCAATCTTCTGTTTCCTCAGTAGAAAATGACAAACATTTATTAATTTCAAATTTCATGGCTTTAATTTGAGAATGCAGTCGAAGTACTCAGGCTCTTTCGTCAGCTCCCACACACCATATGCACACACGTCTATTGGGACTGGGGGCAAAGTTAGGCATTTACACTCTTTCTCACCCTCAGCACTGGGTGCCAGTTCCTGTGTGAAGCCTCCAGTTATGTCAGGCCAGAGAGGGGAGACACTCTTGGGAAAATGTTGCTTGCAATCCTTGGAAATGCAAGAAGTCTTAGATCAGTCATTGGCGTATATTCCCAAGGCCTTTCAGAGGCTCTAATCTGTCATCCACATTCATTAAATCACCCATATTAAAGGTAACTAATATCCAGGAAGCTGAACTAGATAATAAGAAGTTATAGTCATAGAAATGACTTGTTTATGTTCCACAAGGTAATTATAGAAGCTTCACTTTAAACCACTGCATTGAGAGCTTGTAACCTGTTCTGCAGAGTATTTTTACAGTGTTGGGAAAAAATTTTTTTCTATTGAAACCAAGAAGGAGGGTTATAGGCATGCATTCCTGAACACCATTTTCATACCAAGGCCCTGGGATGAACATTCTAAAGATCAATACACTGTAATAGGAACATTTACTACTTTCATAGTCTGATTTAAAATATAAAACTAAGCTAAGGATTAGCTCAGTGGAAGAGAATTTGCAAAGCATGTTCAGCCCTGGGAGAAAAAAACCAACCACACAAACAAAAACCTAAATTTCTCTCTTGGAACACTCCTACTCTCCAGAGTTGTTCTTTTCTTTCACTCTGTGTGTGTGTGTATGCACGTGTGTTTGAGACAGGGTTTCTCTGTGTAGCCCTGGCTGTCCTGGTGTGTGCCACCACCACCTGGCTTTATCACTTTTTCTTAATCTGTTTACTCTTTGAAAAAACAAAAGCAATCTGGGTGCTGTAATCCCAGTACTTGGAAAGGCAGCAGCATGTGGCCTTCTGTGTGTTCGAGGGCAGCTTGGTCCGTAAAGCAAATCCAGGACAGCCAAGGCTACCCAGAGAAACCCTGTCTCAAGCAAACAAAAACAAAGGCACCAAACCCATAAAGCCTTAATCATGATTACTGTCATTAAAACAAACAAACAAACAAACAAAACAGTTGAAGCCTGGCATCAAGTGTAGCACTTGCTTTCAAGTACTTCTAAATAGTAGACAGGTATGGAGTGAAAATGGAAGTCTATTATTCCCTTACCTTAGTGGGCAGAATTTATACTTAAAAAAAATATTTTAAATTTAAAACTAGGTCAATAAAAAATCTTTGCAGGGACAGGAGAGACGGCTCAGTGGTTAAGACCACTATACTGGGGCTGTAGAGATGGCTCAGAGGTTAAGAGTACCACCTGCTCTTCTAGAGTTCAATTCCCAGCAACCTCTTGGTGGCTCTCAACCATCTATAATGAAATCTGGTGCCCTCTTCTGGCATGCAGGTGTATATGCAGACAGAATACTGTATAAATAGTTATAAATAAATAAATCTTAAAAAGATAAAAGAAAATAAAAACCCCGCTTTACTGTGTATACAAAGGACCCTGGCTCAGTTCCTAGCACCTATGTGGCGGCTCGCTGCCAAATGTAATTCCAGTTCAGGGGATCCAGCACTTGATAGCCTCAACGTTAAATGGACACACATGTTCAAATCCACACCCAAACAAATTTATACACATAAAACAGAGCCAGGCATGGTGGCACATGCCTTGAAGGAGGCTGAGTTCAAGACCAGCCTGATCTATAAAATGAGTCCAGGGTAGAGAAACCCTGTCTCAAAAAAACAAAAAAAAAAAAAACTCAATAAATAAAATAAAATGAAAACATAGACTAATAAGAAACCTTAAAACCCCTAAATAAATAGATATTAAATAGGGTCAATGAGAGGCTCAGTAAATAAAAGCATTTGCCATGCTACTCTGACAGCCTGACTTGAATCTCTGGGACTCAACAGTGGAAGGAGAGAGCCACACACAGATAATAAAATACCTGATGTTAAAATTTAAGTTAGTTTCTTTTAACCTGAAAGGTAATTTTAACTTTCAAGTTAGTTGGAGGAAAATATAAAGTTGTACTAAATGTTTATGCAGTGTATTTTAACACCTGCCTTAAATAAAATTGTGCCACCAAAGTAAATTGGTGTAGATTCTAAAATCCTGATTTGCTTCCCGTCTCTTTGGGACTCTCACACAGAGTAGGCATCTGCTTGGTGCACTTTAGGATGTGTCTGCCTTTCCATGAGTTCATGGCTCTCTGTGTCCCTGCTCTGAGATTTCTTGTCCTTTCTCCTGGGTACAAACTCATTCTGTACTGAGGAAACAGAACACGGGACTGCAGAAGTCCATCTTGCCTTTGTGATGGTGCTCTCATGGTATAAATCACAGGTTCCATTCAGAATGGGGTGGGGTGGCTGAGTGCGGGGAAAGAAGCAATGGAATTTATGTCTACTTTTTTGTAACACTATGTTAGAAAGGGGTGTTCCTGGGATTAAGGTAGTTTTTATTTTTAGGTAAAGTGACTTGTTTTGGAGAGCACCATTAGACAGGGAAAGGACTTCTGTTAGCTAATAACCTGTTAACTATTTCCCTAAGAAAAGTTAGAGCAGTAACAGCATAAGAATAACAATAGTAGTTTAGGGTTTTGTACAGGTCAAATCCCGTTACAGCAAATTTCATAGGATGTACAAATTCCTTGTTTGTCCTAACTTTCTACAGAGTATTAGTATATAATTATCAGAACATAGAACTTGTTTTGTTTTTGGCTTCCTTGAGGGGGAAAAAAAAGCACAAACACCTTTAAAGAGACATTTAGCCCTATTTGGTCTCCAGATTCACATGCAGTCAGTTCTCCCATCCTGGGATGTGGGCAGCCAGTCAGCTAGGAGGCACTAGGTGACTCTCTGAGCATGTTTGCCCTGTGCAACACAGGACAGTGCTTGCTTGTCCACACCAGCCACAGCAAAAAAGCATCAGGATTTTCTTTGCTTTGGGGGAGCACTAACAATAAAAAGTGAAGCCCCTTCCTCATTAGGCACCCATATACCCCTTGAGATAGACTGCCCGAAACAGCGCAGAGTGCTCTGGGTATAAGGCGCAGTAAAGCTTTCAGACACTGAGCCACTCTCACCTCAGGTTGACACACTGTCAGCTAAGGGACAGGGTTATTGTTACATGTTGGTTTTTGTACCCTTTATTGTAACGGGATTTAACCTGTAACATCTAGATTTTTTCATCAGAGAAATGCAGATTACACAAGTAAATATCACACCATGTGTACTGACTGCCCTGTCTCAGATGCACTCACCGCATGTTATGTTTACTATTGTATATGTGTAAGTACAAGTGTTAGGAGCCTTTTGCAGATAACTTTATGAACATGGATGTTTATTTTGTCTGCTTTTATAAAGAAGTAAGTTAAATGTACTTTTCTATACCAAATGCATTAAGATATCTGTTGGAATGTTATTTGGTATATTTGGTTATTTGGTGAGAGCGGTTGCTTTAAATCACAGGGTGTTTTGAATGCTGCTAGAGTAGCCGGTGTTGCTTAACGTGGCATTTTTTTTTCCTGTCCACACTTTCCACCCTTGGTACAGGTGTTTTTGATAAAGCTGTGGAATGGCAAGGTATGTTTTTATGGGATGTTCAAGAATCTGTTAGCTTTAAATTGTTTTACAGAGGTTTCCTTTACAGGATTCCTTTTGGGTTTGGCTCAGGCAAACCTGATGTAATTGTAAGATACAGTTTTGAAGGCAGCTGAGTGTACAATTTTGATACAACCCTTAAATTTCTGGTTTTATTTTTTCCCCTCCCTTTACTAAGACAGTATTGGTTTTAAAGCACTGGGGTGGGGGTGGCTTGGAAACATGTGACCTGTATGAAGTAGCCCATGCTCTTAATGCCAGTTGATGATCCAGTTTGTTGTTATTGTTAGAAGTGTGATTGCCAGTAATTTGCAATTTCATTGAGGAAAGTGATGTAAATGTATCAGTTATCAGCTAACCCTGAAGCTTTGTTAAAATACAGTCCTCTGCTAGAGGAACAGCTGAGATTGAACTTCGACTGGTTGGAGCAAAGGGCTAGTCTGGGCAATTGGCAGGTGCCAGAGCTCTCCCTAGCTTTTACCACCTGCTTAGTTTAGTGCTTTCCTCTTTGTCCACATTCCTTGCTGCCTGCAGCCCTCCTTAGGCCTGCTGACATTCCTGTTTTGCAGGTTCGCTTGTGAGAACCGCGTAGCTAATTCAGGCAGAGCTTAGAAGGCCCGATTGGAAGTGAGCGCTCTCTAGTGACTTTCCTCTAACAATGAAATTGTGAAAGGTACATGGGGACAGCCACGAGAGGCACAGCCATTTAGTCTCAGCAGCACATCCCTTTCCTTGTAAAAGGGTGAAGCACTTTGAAGGTGTTGGCACAAGTGCTGGAGACTGCTGGTGCCTTTAGACTACGCCGGTCACCCGGGAGGCCAAAAAGCCCTTGTTAAAGATCTGAGGTGTTTTGTGAACACCTGTTCTGTGGTTGCAAAGTTAGTGTCTGCTCAGTGTGCTCCATCTCACCGGAAGTGTTTGCTTTTTCTCATTCATAGAGGTCCTGTAATAAAGAGGGATCCGAACAAGCTCAGAATGAAAATGAATTTCAAGTAAGTAACTGAGTCCCTTCTCATCTGCATGAGCTGTGAACTGGTAGTGCCCAGCCTCACCGCATTGTGGTTTGGCACAATGATCTTTGTTCTTGGAAACTTCTGATCTTTCTCAGAAGAAGGGCTCTGGACCAGTTGGAGCTAGCTCACTGAGGCTGAGCCAGGGCTTCCTAACTCCTGAGGGTAGAGAATTAGATTGTCTGTAGTGGCAATTTCTATGCAGTGTTTGAGATACCGAGAGATGCAGGCTCAGGGATAATCTCTGACACTCTGCTGGGGAGGTACTGGCTTCTCCAGCAGTGTCTCACTATTCTCAGGAAGCAGATCACTGCCTGGTGGTCTCATTAGCACTCTGCCCCTTGAGAAAGTGGCAGTGCTTGTCCCGGGTTTGGTAGCCAGGTTGGAAAGGCTTCTTCCCAGATTCTGAAACAGAGTAACAACACTGAGACACATGCACTTGAGGGAACTTGCATTCAAGGGAACTTGAGACTCTGTGAAATGAGAGTAGGCACTTTTTGAGCATTCTCCTGTCTTTTCAGGCTTCTAGGGAAAGGGGTATTTGTGTATACAAGATGGTCAATGTGACATGGCCAGCTGGCCACCCCTGGAAGCTTCTGAACTGGGAGCTGGTGCTTCCTGCTTTCCCTATCATGTTGCAGCTGCAGTAGCAGAGCTCCCTGTCCCAGAAGTACCCTGCTTTGCCTGCTGGCACCCACATTCTTGTCCATTCCTCCCTGGGGTTTCAGTTGCCATCCTCAAAGAAAGATGATCATGGCAGGCCCTCCCCTTCCTTCTCAGGACCTGCTCCACAGGGAATCTGGCTTTACTTGTGATCTTTGGAGTTGGTGTGCACACAGTTGATTACCGAGTACAGAAGAGTTGATTTTCATGCCTCATTGAGTTCCTTTAATATCGCACCTCCTTGGTGAGATGACTCAGCAGGTGAAGGTGCTTGCTGGCAAGTCTGGCCTGTTTTATCCCCAGAACCCACATAGTGGAAGGAAAGAACAAACTCACAAATTATCCTCTGACCTTTGTATGTGCATGCATATACTTAAAAACACATGTATACATAAATGCAAAAATAATAATTGTCGTTCTAACTATTGCTCCAGAGCCTTGCCTTCCTACAGGAACTTCCCTCATGCCTTCTGTAGGAGAGGACATTTTTCTACCCAGCTACTCACAGGTGGGGCTGCTGCTCCTTCCATCTTTGATCCAGACATTTGCCAACAGAAACTCAGCCCACATGCTGTTTCCTTTTCCTTCACCCTGGTCTTTTGGTTATCTGCTTTTTGCCCTCATTATGCCAAGGTTCTATAACAACCTGTTGGAGTCTGTTCTGGCTCCTGTCATCATGTTGTGGCCCAGATATTCTGTTCTCCACTGCATCACTCCTATTGCAATCCTTCCTTCTGATGTCCTCCAGCAGATTATACCCTGACTGTCTCCAGAAGATGGTGGGAATCATCTTTTCCTTTTAGGGCTTCAACAGTCCACCTCCGATAAACCTCCTAATACTTTGGCTTCTTGAAGATTTGTAATCCAGAGTGTCACCTCCTTAAGCCCTAACATGCTGAACCTAACCACCTCCTTGCTTGCCTTTGTTGCACTGGACCCCACAACCCTGAACTGCTGAACTCTAGAGAATCACACAGCTGGGAGAGTTAGTTCTCCACTGCGGGAGTGCTTCCTGCCTGTCAACCTGCTGAACTTCACCCTTAAGTCTATTTCAGTTATCTGCTTCCTCTTCCCGCTTTCCTGTTCCCACCCTAGGCGTGCAGTATCTTGGCTTCTCACTCCTTATCTGACATCTACTCTAAACCCTATTCTTTGTGTCATCTTTTCCACTGGCTGTCCCTGTGGAGGGAATCTTTCTCTTGTATTCAGTATGTCTTCTTCTTCTTCTTCTTCTTCTTTGGATTACCGTCTCATCATCCTTCATTCCTTCTCCAGGGAACCAGGCCCTCTTGCTGATGTCTTTTCCATCTCAATGCAATCTCTGCTATTATTCCTAATAAAATTTCTCTTTTTATTTTTTGTTTGTTTTGGGTTTGTTTTTGTTTTATGAGATAGGGTTTTTGCTCTCTAAATGAAATGGAGTAGAAAAAAACATCAGGGAACCATTTAAAATTGTGAGAGTGAGTGTTGGTGTATATAATATTTGGTTGTGTTTGTTGCTGGGTAAATGCTAATTTAATATTTTTCAGTTTTTTATCATTTCATGCATGTATATAATGTATCTTTTTTTTTTTTAAAAATTTTTTTAGATTTATTTATGTCTGTCAGTGATTTGTTTGCATGTATATGTGTGCATGTGCCCCGTGTACATGCCTGGTGCCCTCAGAGGTCAAAAGAGGGTGTTAAATCTCCTGAAACTGGAATTAAAGATGATTGAGTCATCATGTGGGTGCTGGGAATTAAACTGACATCTTCTGCAAGAGCAACAAGTGCTCTTAACCTCAAAGCTACCTCTCCACTCTCTATATAATGTATCTTGATCATGTTAGCCCCTTATTCCCCTCTACTCTTTCAGACTTCACCCCGCATGTCACCTCTTTAAAAAAACAAAACAACTCACAGAGTCCACAATCTAGTTGGTGCTGCTGGCATGTTAGAACATGGGCAACCAGCCAGGGTCACATACTTGGAGAAAACTCACTCTCCCTTTCCCAGAAACCATTAACTGCCAATAAATGCTAACAATCCCTCAGCTGGAAGTGGTACCTTGTAACACGTACCCCCTTGGAATGTTGACTGGGTTGATTTTATACAGGTCTTAATGTAGACAGTCAAAGCTACTGTGAACTCATGAGTGCAACAGCCATGTTTTGTTATGAAGACAGCTTTTTATAACATTCCTGCTCATCATCTGGCTGTTACACTCTTCCTTGATGTTTTCTGAGCCTTAGGGGTTCTTATTGTCCTGGTGGCTTTGAGGCCATTGTGTGGTTCAGAGTTGTGGAACAAGCCGGGTTTTCTTTAGCTCCAGGAGTTTGCTCAATGCAGGAGCTTTCAGTGTTCAACTGTTCAACACGTTCCTGTCTGTCCTGCCCATTCTAGCTACAGCTACCCTGCCTCACACTCTTCACTGCTCCAGCTTCCTTCATCAGGGCAGCTCAAAGCTCATATGCACCCTAAATTCCTGGGTCCTAGTCTGTTCAGTGTTGTCTCAGGAAATCATTGCCCTTTATAACCTGTCTTTTCCACCTTCTGTTCCTTAATGGCCTTGATTCCTTCTGTGTGAGCTCTACACAAACGCGGCCTGACAGGGCTTACTCTTTGGTTTCCTGATATTTAGCACAGTACTAGATATATATGAAACATTTTGTGTTTTGAATGGATGAATTAATGAGTTTTTGTTTCTGAAACCAAAGTAAATAGTTAAGTTATCGATTTCTCCAAAAAAAGTAGCACTAGCCTGTGGCTGATCCAGATATTGGTATGGAAAGGTGGGCGAGGGGCCAAGCCCTGTTTGTTCTGCCCATGCTTACTTGCTTCATGGAGCCACCAGGGAGAAGTGCTTATGTCTGTGTCTTGGCAGCATGTCTACGTGCAGGTTGATGGGCTCTGCAGGAGTCTAGACAGAATATTAATCCAGGTCCCAATGGCAGTGCTGGCACACATAGAGTGCTGATGAACTTACTGAACTTTAAATCTAACATATCAGGGCCAGATATTATATTGCCTGCCTGCAGTCCACACAGGGGAAACTGATGCTGGGGGTACAGGGGGATTGGGAATTTAAAAGTAGCCTGGACTATAATGCAAAGATTTTGTCTCAAAAACCAACCAGAAAAGGCTGGCAAGATGGTTCAGTGGGTAAAGGCAATTTACCACTAAACCTGATGACCTGAGTTTAATCCCCAGTGTCTAAGTGATTGATGGAAAGAGAAAACCAACTCCTGGGAGTTGTCTCTGACCTCCTTATGGTGTCATGTGGGCAGCCACACACATAATCTCTCTAATTTTTTTCTTTTTAAGTGGGCGGAGTGCTTGCCTAGCATGTATAAAGCCCTGGATTTCATCTGCGAGCATTTCATCAACTGGGCATGGTGGTTCACACTTTTAATCCCAGCACTAAGGAAGTAGAGGAAGGAAGATCAGAAGTTTAAAGTTAGCTATAACCAGTTCAAGGTCAGCCTGTACCACCTACATAAAACTGTCTCAAGAAAAATGTACAAAATTTAGCACTTCAAACTTACAAGAAAAAAACATGATCGGATGTATGTGTTACGCAGTTCAACCCTCATGATCGTTTTAGTCATTCTACAGTGTGAAAGGTTAGAAAACAAATTTTAATCATAAGAAAAGTCTGGAATTTCTGACAAAAGAAGCTTAGAGATGATTAGACTAGGAGTTGGAATGTGGAGGTGGGGCAGGAGTTCTGTAAATGGCATATAGCTTCAAGGAGCCATACCTGGGAGATTGCCTTTCTAGAGCTGACCCCAGGATCCTCTTGTTCAGGTGTGGTCAGGCTCTGCTTGCTTTTGCAGTTTCCGTTGTAGGAGGCGCCAAGGAGACTGCGCCCAGCCCACAGGGGAGAGGACTACAGCAGAGGACACCCTGAGGGCCTTTGCTTGAGCTCCCCTGAGAGTCTCTGCAGTATCTGGCTTCAGGTCAGACAGGGCTGTAGTGACTGTTCCTCCCAAACCAATATGTTATGAGGGTCAGATGAGCATTGAGAACATTCTACCTGCTAAACAGAGGTATTAGGTGTTATTGAAATAGATATAAGGCCATGTGATACCCAAATCCTCAGTCTGATCAAATTGATTTATCTATATTGTCAAACACACACTTGCAATTAATAAATACAGATTGAGCCTCGAAGGGTATAATTAGACTAATATTGAGATTATACAAGATGACAGTGTATGTGTAATTGTGGGGGTTAGGAACAAGCACTTGTCCACACATTGGGGAAAGTAAATGACTTACGATTTTGTGTGCTTTGAAGCCTTTGGAAACAGCTTTTCTTTTCTTTGCCTTATTAGTTATAGCATTCTACCATTGGCTAATGAGCTTGTCCTCATTTTCTGAATTCAGTTTTTTTTTCATTCTTTTATAGACTTTATTCAAAAGATGGCAAATTATTGAACAAGTTTTATTTTGACCAATGTATTTAAAATTTTAAAAGTAGTTGAAATACTACTAGAATGATGGAATTGTATTTTTTTTGTTTCTTAGTTTTTTGTTTTTTTTATTCTGAATTCAGTTTTTGTCTGTTTTTTAAACCTTCAGAGCTGAGGACTGAACCCAGGACTTTGTGCTTGCTAGGCAAGTGTGTTACCACTGAGCTAAAATCCCCACCCCTGGAGTTTTGTAATGTGAATGCTGTAACCATGTTTCTCTGGGATTTCCCCACAGCACATTTCTTAACAAAGGAAGATCAAATCTCTGAGTTTGAGGCCCTTCTGGTGTACAGAGGGAGTTCCAGGACAGCCGGGACTACAACAGAGAAACCTTGTCTCAAAAAAACAAAACAAAACAAAACCAAACAAACAACAAAACAGAAACAACCAGAGGATGATCATAATTACTTGAGGGAGGGAGAAGTTTGTGATTCTAGATGGAGTGACACCCCCACCTATTGGTGTGGGATAGGGGCCAAGCGAGACACTCGATAGGTAGAGAGGCCCTAGCACACAGGTCTGGCCACCTGAGTTTGATCTCCAGACCCCATGAGGTAGTAGGAGAACTGACTCCCAAGAGTTGTCCACTGACCTCCACATCATGCCCTCCATGGCATGTAACTGCCTGCAGATAGAAAATAAAGTTTTTGAAATTTAAGATGGAATCTGAGCAAGGACCTCAAACAATAAATGAGTAATGTTCTGGGAGAGTCAAGGGCTCTTCCACCCTGCTACAGATGACAGCTCACATGCCCTAACTTGCTGTTTTCAGAGTGACTGAGGAATTAATATAAACTAGGGGAAAAGGGTGGGTTTTGAAGACATAGATATTATAGAGCTATGAGTTATTAGAATTAAAGATAGAAAATGGAGGGAGGAGGTTGGAGAGATGTCTTAGTGGTTAGGAGCACTTGTTGCCCTTGCAGAGGACCCAGGTCTGGTTCCTGGTATCCACACGGTGCCTCGAACTATCCAAAACTCCACTTCCAAGGAATCCAATGCCTTCTGACTTCCTCATACACCAGGACTGTGCACATATAATTATGCAGACAAACATTCATGCACACAAAGTAAATAAAGAAGAAGAGCATAATGGCTGTATAGGGGATTTAATACAGACAAGAATTGAAACTCAAAACCTGGAACCCACAGACTAGGCAGGAGGCCTATGGAGTATTCAAGCTCACTGGGTACTCAGTGGAGAGGCAAGTCATTTTCATCAGAGTGGATGGTGATATCTTTGGTGAAAGGCCAAGGGTGAGACTCAAACAGTTACACTGTAAAATGAACAGGCACAATAAAACCTGTGGCTCTGAACTAAGTCAGTTTAAAACTTTGGTTAAACAGCTTGCTTTGGAGAGTACCATTTGATGAGAAAGGACTTCTGTTGGTGTATAATCCACCAACTAACTCTCTAAGATACGGTTAGCATGGTAACAACAGGGATAGCCACAGGCACTTAGGGCTGTGCACAGGTTGGGACTGGGGATTTAGTTCTAATTGGTAGAGTTCTTGCATAGTATGCAAGAAGTCCTGGGGTTCCCGAGACCAAATAAAGTGAACATGGTGGCACGTGCCTGTAATCCCAGCAGAGGCAGGAGAATCCTCTGTTACATAGTTCATGACCAGCCTGGGCTATCTGAGACTTTCTCAAAACAAAAAGTGTTACCACAACTTTTTTATTAGGATACTTTTAAAAAATAATTGTCTTAAAGCATTTTCAACAGAGTATTAATATGTAATGTATGGGGTTATAGAACTTTTTGTTTTTTTGCTTGGACAGAAAATTGTATTTTTGGACCTAGTGACCTCTATTGAATTTTAAACATTATCTATGTAGATTTTGTACAAATTCTGTGTGTTTGTGTGTGTGTGTATGTGTTATATGGGCCTGGGTTGGGGGAGGAAGAGGAAAGGAGAAAGAGGACAGACATTTCCCATGCCAAAGAGTGGCCTAAAGGCCTGGAGGAACCTGTTCCTGAGAAAACACTTCCTGCTTAGGAGAACACTCTTAACACCTGGTCTGTTGCCATCTGTTCTAGGGGGCTGAAGCGATGGTTCTGGAGAGTGTTATGTTTGCCATTCTTGCAGAGAGGTCTCTTGGGCCAAAGCTCTATGGCATCTTTCCCCAAGGCCGACTGGAGCAGTTTATCCCGGTAAGATTGTGGAAACCACAACAGTAGGTAGACTGCTTGCCTTCTCTCGGCAAAAGCCTAAAATCTTGTCATTTGAAATACTAAATGTGGGATTTTTAAATGTGGGGGTTGTTATGGGAGATACTCGGCTATCAAGGGTTCCTGTTCTTCTGAGGACTTGGTTTCAGTTCTTAGTACTGGCTCACAACTATCTGTACCTCAAGTTCCAGAGGATCCAGTGCTCTCTTCTGACCTCTATGGCCACCAGGACATGCACGTTGTGCACAGCTGCACGTGCGGAGAAAATGTTTATTCACAGAAAATAAATAAATCTTAAAAAAAAAAGTCTGACCTGTATAAATAAAATGGATTATAAGTAAAGCAAGACAAAAGATAATGTGGCTGAGATATAGCAACCTTTCTTTCATACATAGACACAGCAATATGAATTAAAATTATATATGAGACGCTGAATAGATGGTCCAGCAGTTAATGTCACTAGCTGCTCTTCCAGAAAACCCAGGTTGAATACCCAGTACCATATGACAGCTCACAACTGCCTGTAACTCCATTCCAAGAGACCTAACATTCTCTTCTGGCTTCTTTGGGCACCAGGCATGCATGTGTTACAGACATACACACATGCAAACAACTGTACACATAAAAATCTTCAACAAAATGTAAAAGATAGGTGTGTGCACACATGTACACACACACACACACACACACATACACACACGTCTCACCATTCTGTTGCCACAAACTTTTCCCTTTTACCTTATTCTCAGTTTCTGGGACTGCCTTTTTGGAATGGATTAGCAATCATGCTGCAGCCCCTTATTCTTGTGTCATTCTCCCTTTGTGCTTTCCCGCTATTCAAGACTCCTTCATCTCATTCTGCTGCCCTGGGAAAGGTTTCTTTTTCTTTTTGTTGTTTTTTTCCAGACAGGGTTTCTCAGTATTGTCCTGGCTGTCCTGGAACTCTGTATACCAGGCTGACTGTGAACTCAGAGATCCACCTGCCTCTACCTCCCTAGTGCTGGAATTAAAGGCTTGTGCCACCACTGTCGAACTCAAATGGGAATCTTTAATTGAGTCTCCAAATAGATGGGGGACTGTGGACCATGGATCAGCTTGACCAATCATATAAGTCAGTTCCAAGGGTCACAGTTACCGTAGACACAAATGGATGCAGAGAACTTTTGAGATGCAAAGCATTGCGTTAGAGTGAAGCTCTTGTTGCACTGAACCCAGCAACATCAACAATTTCTCAGGACATGCAGGACATGGCGGAACACTCTTTTAATCCCAGCACCTGGGAAGGTAGTGGCAGGCAGTGTCTGAGTTAGAGACCAGCTTGATCTATATAGGAAGTTTCAAGCTAAGTAAATACTGAAAACTGATGCTCTATTTATAAATAAATAGATAAAAAAATAGATAAATAAGTTTCTCAGGACTGTTGTACATCATGGTGCACACCTGTAATATCAGCACTTGGTAAGTTGAATCAAAGGACCTTCATCCTGTGCTACATGGGAAGGTTTAAGGCAGCCTGGGCTACATGAGACCCAGTTTTGCTTTATTTATGTATTTATCCATTTATTTATTTTGTGGTTTTTAGTAGATATCTTAGCCTCTTTCTTTCTTATATAGGCATGGTCGCCCAAATTAAAAAAAAAAAACAAAAAAAAAAAACGTGTCTCACCAAAGACAAAAAGAAAAATATATATCATGTATGGTTATAGATATATAGTATATACATAATAATAAATGACTGGGTTCCTTGCTTATGTACTTACATGCTGTACTTATTGTCATATTACGAGTGTATTCCTTCTACATAAAAAAGGAAATGATAAGCCAGGCTGATGGTTCACACTTGTGAACTCAGCAGGCTGAGGCAAAAGAATTACCCCAAATCTGAGGCCAGCCTGGGCCACACAGTTGAGACCCTCTTCTAAAAACAAGCAAGAAGGCTGGGCATAAAATTGCAAGCCTTTAATCCTAGCACTGAGGAAGCAAAGGTTGGATACTAAGTTCCAGGCTAGACAGTGAGTTGCTGTCTTAAAGCAAGCAAAGAAGTTTCCTATAATGAGTATATTAATGTTTTGTGTCAGTCTGTCAGCAGCTGCATAATAGTGGCCCTTGAATCTCTTGATTGCATCATTTTCTTTTTTTGGTTGATTTAATCTTGTGCTGTTTTGTTCCTTGTGGCCTTAGCAACAGGTTAAAACACACAGTTTAGGTGTGTGAAAGGCTTAAACTACCTAGCTTTGTTAAGTACACTGTTATGGTTGCAGTGGCCTAAGGACATGTTTTTGGGAATGTGTTCCTTTTGAAAACCATGTGAGCTATCCTTAGAGGTTCTGAGTATCTGATTAGTGGAAGCTGATTCCTTGTCATTGTAACAGCATGGCTTGTTGAGAATGCTGTGGAGAGGATTCCAGAATTGAGCAATAGACTGAGTTCCATGCATATTCTTAGTGCTAAGTGTCAAACACCTCTTAATTGTTGAAATTTAGCCTGCCTTAAGTAGACCATCTCCTTCACTCTAAAACAAGTCCGAGAGAGAGTTGAGTGTCTTTCCTAGTCTGTGTAACAGGAAACAAGGCACTGAGGAATACAGTCACATGCCTGCCTTATATATCTTTGAAGAAAGAATTTGAGCAGGATTTCTCTGACTCCATCCTGCCCTGTGCCTCCTGCTTTGTACCTTCAGGGAAACCTCAGCTTGAGTCTTGCAGGGGTGCATCTTGTGAGGAGAAGCCAAAGGGATTTCCTAGATCATAGGAGTCCTTGGACACCCTGTGGAAGGGCTGTCAGGATGAGCAGGCCTCAGGCTACATCAGAGGCAGCACAATGTCTACAGGCTAGGATTTCTCCTCCATGTACACTTTTTTGCCTAGTGTGACACATTAATGTCTGTTCCCTGGTGCTAAGGAGATATTTGGAGCTTTTGGCAGCCCTCTTGAACCTAGGGCTCTCTGATAGGAAGAGGTTTAGCTGATGGAGCACTGGGAACTTCTGCAGAATAGGCTTTCTGTTCTGATATGTGAAGAAACCAGCTGTAGCTGTAGAGATCAGTCACATACCACATGAATGGTATTTTTAGTTCATTAAAGGAGAGACGTCCTCAACTTCTTAATATAGACTTAGTTCCTCCTTGTACACTCTTCCACATACACCGTCTTTCTCTCTGTAGAAGTGCCATGGCACTTAGTGGGTCACCACCTGTGGGGATGCTATGCCTTTCTTTTTTGGAAGACAGGGTCTCACTTTGTAAAACCAGACTGGCCTTGAGTTCACAGATCTGCCTGCCATCAGCTTTTGAGTTACTGGAGTTAAAGGCATGCACCACTTAAGAAAATTTTTACACTGATTCACTAACTTAGCCAAACTGGTTTCTTGTTCTAAGGTGATGTGGTCTCAATACAATTGTTAGATTGCATGTGTAAATGGCAGTTCTGAACACCTTTTTCATTCTAGAGCCGACGATTGGACACTGAAGAATTATGCTTACCAGATATTTCTGCAGAAATAGCTGAGAAAATGGCCACATTTCATGGTATGAAAATGCCATTCAATAAGGAACCAAAATGGCTTTTCGGAACAATGGAAAAGTGAGTATTGAGATTACTTGTTTCTCATCACTCTTAACCTGGTGTCTTTGGAAGTAACAGAAGTGGGTGCTTCCATTCATCTGCCAGGGTGGTCAAAGGCCCCTTTGGTTCATTGCTGTGCATACCTTCATTTGTGATGTGTGTCTCATGAATAAGTCTTTCTTGAATGAATCACTCAATTCCTGGACCAAGAATGAAGACTTGTTTGCAAAATTGCTATCAGGTGGGTGGGTGGAAAGCCCAACCATCCCTCCCTCTTCCTGGAGACTACAGGGCTTCCTTGGGACTGGGACTGGCTGGAGTTGGGTGCTTGAGTGAGACCTGAGAATACACCTGCTAAGCTTAGCACTGGTCTTTGTCCTTCCTGTGGCAGATACCTGAATCAAGTGCTAAGACTTAAATTCAGTGGGGAGGCCAGAGTTCAGCAACTGCACAAGTTCCTCACTTACAATCTGCCTCTGGAGCTTGAGAATCTGAGGTGAGTATAGCCCACCTGCCATGAGGTGGTAAGTTCCTCATCTTACAGAGTAAATGTTCTCTGATAGCAAGTCCTGGTGAACAGGATGGTTTGAACCTGGGAGTCTTTCTGTCGTCATCCCTCCCCCCCCCCCCCAGCAAGATTTCTCTGTGCAGCCTTGGCTATCCTGGAACTCACTCTGTAGACCAGGCTGGCCTCGAGTTCAGAGATCTGACTGCCTCTGCCTCCTGAATGCTGGGATTAAAGGTGTGTGTCACCACAACTTTTTTTTTTTGGGGGGGGGGTGCTGCCGTTGAAAGATTTTATTTTTTTTTAATTTTCAAATCTGAACTCATAAACTCAACATCCTCTACAAGTAAGTATTCATGCTTTATCACTGAGATATCTTTAACCCTGAATGTCAAGTGAGGTTTTACCTAGAGCAGGAGTGATGGGTGGAGGTAGTAGGCCAGGAAGATGGTAGGCTAAACCTAGGCACAGGGAGACACTGATAGTCTTGATATTGGTTTCTAAATGAAAACCCCTGTTGTGTCCTCCTGGTGAGGGTGGGTGCAGGCATATGTGCTCTGCCAGATGAAAATGCTGCCAAGACCTTTTAAGTGCTCTTACTTTTTAGGAAAGAAAGCAACTGTCTAGTTCTGGTATGTGTTACGAAGGAAACCACTTTAGGAGCATCTCCTCTTAGTCAGTAGGCAGCTCAGGAGGAGCAGTTGTACGTGCCGGCATAGCATGAGCATAGTGCAGTGGGGAGTAGCTTACAGTGTAGAGAGGCTGAGTGGGTTTTCTGCTGGGACGCCAGGTGTTCTGAACATGAATGAGTGTGCTGTGTTAGGATGAGGGCTGTGCGCTGGCCACATGAGCATGCACGTATCCCGATGAATGGGATAGGTGACAGTGAGGCTGGCTCTATGCTGGTCACGCAAGAGTATGTGTGCATCTTACTGAATTAGATAGGTAACAGTGAGGCCTTCTTTTTCCAGATCATTGCTGCAGTATACTAGATCTCCAGTTGTGTTTTGTCATAATGACTGTCAAGAAGGTAAGAATTGCCACTGCATGCTAAAAATGAACTTTATACTAAAGGATAATTTCAAAGAAAACATTCAGCATGATAGTTAGAAAAGCAAGTTCTCAAAAAAATGAGTAGAGTGTTAATTATTATATATATATATATATATATATATATATATATATATATTAGAAAGATCTGAAAAGATTGTCTCTAAACTAAACTGGGAATTAGAATGAAACTGTATGTATCTGTTGTTGTGTAATCCTTAGGATATATATTCCTACTTAATTAGCCAGCAAAGCAGAAGACCCAGATTATGTGGGTTCTGTGTAACTCCTTTAAACCAGGTTTCCACAAAAATAAAAACACACACCACTAAATATGCAGACTGTTTCACTTAAGGAAAATTATAGTAAAGTATGTTGCTTCTGTCACAGAATTTTACTAGTTTAGTTTTAAAAGCAGCCAACTGCCACACTCGTTCTGCACACACTGTCACCTGCCTTGCTTGATGTTCCATCTGCCTTGTCACAAGTGGCTACAGGCCTACTTAGCAGCTCCTTCCCTCCTTCCCTTCCTCCTTTCCCTCTTTCCTTCCTTCCTCCTTCCTTCTGAAGGGTGTGTGTATGTGTGTGTGGTTTTTGAGACAGGGTCTCACTATGTAGACTTGCCTGTCCTAGAACTCACTATATAGACCAGGCTGTCCTCCAACTCTGCTTCTGCCTCCCAAATGTTGGAATTAAAGTCATGCACCACCACTGTTTGACTATTCTGTGTTTTCAAGACTACATTTTGTCATGTTGCCCAGGCTCTCTACCAAATCTTAGGTAATCATACCTCTAGTTTTTTTTTTTTTTTTTTTTTTTTTTTTAGTTCTAGCTTAGTTTCTAGAGAAGACATTCTCATCAATAAGCATTCTCATCAATAAGACATTCTCATCAATAAGACATTCTCATCAATAAGCCATTAATTTGAGCCAAAATATTTTTCTGATTAACCGATCATTGCTTGCCCACTAGTGTAGTAAAGCAGGGTGTAGAAATTTCAGCAACAGGTTTGCCTGACAGCCACAGCCTTTTGGTCCTGATGGTGATAAGGTGTGCAGATCATTATCACCAGGGAGGGGAGTCTGGACCAAATCAGTTGTTTGAGTGATGGCCAAGTGTAGAAAGGGTAGAAATGACAGCTTGCATTTATTTGACTGTACAGTTTTGAATGTCTCCCTCCTGCCTGATTTTCATTGTCATTAGAAGATGGGAGTATGCCGCAACACTTAGAAACTACCTCCATTAGAAACCCTAATGGAGAGGGAGAATGGCCAGAATTAGCAAAGGATGGAGCTCCAGGCTCTCCCACCCACTCTTGAGCTGCTAAACACATGAGTGTAGGGAATCTAGAAGAAATGGGCTGGTGGAGCCAGGCTGGCAGTCACCCACCTTCCTAGATTCAGTTCTAGAGAAAACATCACTGGGCCATTCATTGTCTATGGACTTCTTGGGTTGGAACACCCTGCAGGGACAAGTCACTCAGGCCTTAGTTGGCTAGCTGATGACAGCCGCCCAGTCCCAAGGCTGCAGGAGGTTGAGGTTAAGGGGACCAGATACATTCTTACACACATTGTATGAAGTTTTTGGAAAGTACTGCTTCAGACATAGTTGAAGTCTGGCTATGTTCACTTGTATGCAGAGTGCCCAGGAGGATAGGGACCAGGAATAGGTGGTCCTGGAGTCTCCTGGCCAGGTCCCCATGACAAAACTTGTACTCTGTCTGCCCTCTGATGTCTTTAGGACCAAAGCTGAAATCGTTCAGGGTGAGAATCAACTCTGCTGCCCAAGGATTAGAGCCTTGTGTATAAAACATCTTGTCACCCAAACCTTTTGTAGGTAACATCTTACTGTTGGAAGGCCAAGAGAATTCTGAAAAGCAGAAGCTGATGCTCATTGACTTTGAATACAGCAGTTACAATTACAGGTAATGTGTTGTAGTCAAATGCTAATTTCAGAGTATAGCTTCATTATTGTAATATGAAGCAATTATAGGCACAACGGCATACTGAGGAGGAAACCTCCCAACCAGAACAGAAGGTTGGGAGGTCATCATAGGCCTTTCCATGCAGTTGGAGCAGGCACTCACAAGCAGTTTGCCTTTTCCTCTGCCAAGCTGGTTCTTTCTGACATGAGTACTGATTGCCAAGGAAGCATTGTACTCAGGTGCCAAAAGCACCTTTTTTTTCTCAGTCTGCTGTGGTTCTGATGCCCACCTACTTGGCTTTCTATGACATTAAAGCTGCCATACTCTTGTCTACTCCAGAAGCCTAACTTGGGGACCAGAGAATCCCATTTAAGGTTCATTCAGCTTTTAATATACTTTTTATGTGTATGTATGTGCATTACGTGTGCCATCAGATCCCCTGGAACTGAAGTTAGCAGGCAACTGTGAGCTGCCTGATGTGGGTTCTCTGCAAGAGCTGCACATGCTCTTCAGTGGTGAGCCATCTCCGCAGGCCCCATTCAGGTTTTTTTCCTTTCTTCCCAGAGAGCCTGCAGGTCTTGCAGCGTGTCTCATTCCTGGCCTTCATATTCCTCTTTCAGGGGATTTGACATTGGAAATCATTTCTGTGAATGGATGTATGATTATACCTACGAAAAGTATCCTTTCTTCAGAGCGAACATTCAGAAGTATCCTACCCGAAAACAACAGGTAGGAGACTCATTTGTATTGGTAAGTTAGCTTTATGTGTGAGCTACCTGGACACAATTAGGATTACATGCCCTTTTTTGTGTTTTGTTTTGTTTCACTGGATAGCCCTGGCTGTCCTAGAACTCTGTAGACCAGGATGTCCTTGAACTCATAGCTACCACCTAGCTTATATGCTCATTTTTTCATTTTATTTTTGTTTATTTTGCTTTGTGAGATAGTGTTTCTCTGTGTAGCCCTTGCTACCCTGAATCAACTATGTAGACCAGGCTGCTCTTGAACTCTGAGATCCACTTGGCTCTGCTTCCTGAGTGCTGGATTAAAGACATGTACTACCCACCCAGGCATGTGCTCATTTTTAAAAGATGCTCTGTTTACCTACGGGGGGAGGGGAAGAAGGAGAGAGGAAAGAGAATGTCTTCCTAGGGAATAAACTCAGCCTCTTCATGCTAGATGAATATTCTACTACTCAGCCACATCGCAGTCACATGATGGCTCTGTTTAAATTATAGCAACATTAGGAAAACCCTTTTGCTTTCGTTTAAAAACATTATTTTGCCTGGGCCTAATAACACATGCCTAACAGCTGGGGCTGCTTAGGAGGAAGAGAGGGGAAGAAGACTGTGGGGCCTGGGCTACACAGCAATGCTATGCGTCATAGTAAACCGAGGAGTGGTAACGTAGGTCAGTGGAAGTACTTGGTAGCATGTAAGAAGCCCTGGGTTCAAGCCCAAGGAACAAAAATAATAGTCATAATTTAAGTTTTGTTTTGTTCATGTGGAGCTTGCATACTGGACATCTGAGTCCATCTTTTCTTAACTTCCTGTGCTGAAGGCACCTGGTTCATTCAGAGAGGTGTCAGGCCTCCTGACACCTGGGTTAGAGTTAGGGTTAGTATTTGCCAAAAGCTCTATTTCCTAGGCATGTGGGATATATTGGACACCCTGCTTCATTTTGTGAGTCTGTGTAGGCAGAGGAAAAGCTTTCCTGTGAATGGTTCCTTTCTCATTCTGAATTTGACGGAGCTAACTAGTTATCTGGGGAGTCATTTCTTGTGGGAATTCATCCTGGTATTTTCTCTCTTATTTCTCAGCCTATCTCTGAAGCCTGGGTGGAAGCTTGATGGGCTTTGGCCCTGAGAGTGGGCAGGTCAGGGAGTGAGCAGGACAAACTCACCTAGAATTTCCTAGCTGCAGGATGGTGGCTCAGATGCTATGAGCACAGCTATGAAAAAGCCACTGCTGCAGATCAGTCAGAGAGCTTCTTGAGGCCTGTGGAGCCAGGAGTCCATGAAGAAGCTTCAGGAAGCAGACTCCAATCCAGGAGTGGCCCTTCCAATGGGAACTTGCCAGAAAGTATCACCACTTTCTTCTGGTCACAGGTTGTGGAGGATAAACTTGAATATGCCCTGCTTTGGAGCAGGAGAAAATAGGAGTGGTGGGTCTGCTTGGAGTGAGGTTCAGGGCACAACAGGAATTAGACCCATGGATTGGATAACCTCAGGTTTTAGAGCTGTCAGAATATCTGGGAGGATCAGCCAGGGGCAGATGGTGGTGGTAAAAAGTCAGTGGTAAAATTGTGGAACAGTATACAAGCTTAAGGAAGTTGCTTTCTAGTTACATTTTTCCTGAGCTGTTGAGGTGATGCCAGGGATGTCTCTCAGGAGAGGGCTTGGCCTGGATTTGATCCCTAAATAAATGAATGTGTGCTCTGTCAGACACAGCTCATGTTATGTTTAGGTAATAGAACGTTTGTTTTTTAAATTTAGTCCATTGTATGTACTTTAAAGTGTGTGGGCTTCTGGAGTTCTTGTTTTGAATTTTTATGTGTAAGGTTGTTTTCTGTCTACTACATATATACAGTGACTGTAGAGAGCAGAAGAGGGCATTGGATATCCTGGAACTAGAGTTTCAGAAGGTTGTAAGCCACCTTGTGGGTGCTAGGAACTAAATCTGGATCCTTCTTAAGAGTAGCCAGTGCTACCCCCTTGAATTGTGTGATTTTTGTGATGTTCATGTAGCCCCTTATGTAAAGCTCACTCGATGAAAGCGTATAGATGCCATGGACATCAGGGTCAGAAGCCACCTTGGCTTGCTGTTCTCATTCTGGTGGCACAAAGGCAATGGCATCGTGTGTGACAGGCATGCAGCTATTGGCATTGTTTGCTTTTAACAGTCATCCGTCCTAACACAGTTAATTCTTTTTTAAGCTCCATTTTATTTCCAGTTACTTGAGTACATTCCAAAATGATTTTGAAAGCCTCAGTAGTGAAGAGCAGTCTGCTATAAAAGAAGACATGTTGATTGAAGTCAACAGGTAAGCTTTTCCTTGTTGTGTGTTGGCAAGTGTAGTCAATTACCAGTCAGTCTGGGTGGTGCATGTCTGCATGGAGAGGCCGGAGATGGTGACATGCTCATCCACTCATCTTCTATTGTCTGAACTTTAGCAGGAGCTCCAGAAAGTGTGGGTTGGAGAAGCCTCCTGCTCAGGGAGCAGCTTCCTGCCCAGTGCATAGGACAGGTTTTCTGGAGCTGCTGTCAGCTGGTGGTTCTGATACTCTCTTGTAGCAGAGCATGGTCACCACAGTTTCCTGTGTGCCCTGCTAGGCAGCTGGGTGTATTCACACCAGTAAGTATTCCCATGGCTGGCCAGAGGTGGGAAGAGTCCAGTCCCTTCACACACAGTCCCACAAAAGGGCCAAGGCAGCACTTACTGCATAAAGAAAGATGCCTGGTAGCACGGCTGGGGTATATGATGACTTCTGTGGTTCCCTAACTGCCCTCACATGGCTGATAGGCTTCTTACTTTCGTGCTTACAGGTTTGCCCTTGCCTCCCATTTCTTCTGGGGACTTTGGTCCATTGTACAGGCCAAGATTTCATCCATTGAGTTTGGGTACATGGTATGTATCCTCAACTGCAAGGAAGAGCTGTGCTGTGCAAACTCTTGGGTTTGGGCATTTGACAACCTGGTGGCACTGAGGCTGTCTGACCCCAAAAGTCCTTCTTGATAATGTTACTGCTGTTTTACCCCAGGCCAAAGGTGCTGTTGAGAACTCTGGGCTTTGTTAGTCAGCCTCACTGCAGTCCCTCTTTCTTTTTCTTTCTTTCTTTCCTTTCTTTTTTTTTTTTTTTTTTTTTTTTTTGTGTGTGTGTGTGTGTGTGTGTGTGTTGAGACAGGGTTTGGTTTGTTTGTGTAGCCTCGACTGTTCTGGACTCACATTTGTAGACCAGGCTGGCATTGAACTCACATTGATCCACCTGCCTCTGCCTCTCAGGGTGCTGGGATTACAGGTGTGCACTACTGCACCTAGCTGACTGCAGCCCCTTTTCACCCAAGGGACACATAAGTGAAGAAAGGTGCCACCTCCCATGCTCTAAGACTATATATAGTCTTGTTACCACTCCATCCTTCAGCCTGTAAACCTGGCTTCAGAGTAGAAGCTGGTCCATTGTTGTAAGCTAGGCTCTAACACTAGAGCTGTCCTTGTCCTTGACACACTCTATTTCTTGTGGCAGGTCTCGCCCATTCTAGGATGACTACTTTAGGTGGGAGGTTTGATAATGATGCCATCAAGCAAGAACAGGAGAAATTCAGATATTTCAAGCAAGTTTTAGGTTAGTGAGATGGCTCAGCAGACAAAGACATTTGCCAAATAAACTTCCTGATTACTATTTAGTACTCATGTGGGGGAAGGAAGTTGTCCCTTGACCTCTACACATGCTCTGGGGCATGAATACCTCCTGAAAAATAAAATGTAATTTTAAAAATGTGATTTGATCAAATGAAACTGAAAGATAAAACAGACCTCAGAGCAAGGATGGCACTAGAGAAGATGTGGGTTATGCCAGCATGGTGGTCCACAGTAGCACTCTTAAGGTCATGTCAGCCTAGCCACATAGTGAAGTACTGCTGTGTTTGCTCTTTCCCAGGAATATGCCCAAGCCAGGTTCGATGCCTACTTTCACCAGAAGAGGAAGCTTGGAGTGTGAATGGGATGACTCCATTCTTCACCACTGGACTGCAGGAGGCGGCTATGCCAGGCCCTTGGTGGAATGCTGCTGTGACGACTGCCCTGGGCAGAAGGCCTGGATGTCTCACTACTGAGCGCCGATGTTTATGATACTACAGACTATATTAAAGTGGAGTAACATTTCTTTCATCTTTGTTTACGCTGTCACTAGGACTCTGAACCATGACTGGAAGCAGAAATATAGTATGATAGTGCAATAGCTCAGAGCCCGCCTAACCTGGAGGCCTTTTGGCTGCATGGCTACAGCTTTTAGCCACCTACAGCCTCAGCCGGACAGAGCAGTGCTGTGTGGGTTCGCCAAGTGCTGACTTAGGATATTAGTGTGCTGCAGCACATCTGCGACCAAGCTTTGTAGGTGACAATATGGCAATGTGTTGGAGACACTTGAGAAGGGCAAGCAAGCAGACATACTGTGGAGTGGCTCAGCAGGGTGAGTCTGCATCACGGGGTCTGTGGATGGGCAGACAGCTGTTCCTGGAGAAACAAGGCACACCTGACTAGCTGCAGCCCCCCGCCCCCGTGCCTGTGTACACATGACTACATGGACCAGCATCACTGGCTGGCCTTAACTTCAGTGTCTCCTACCTGGGTGTGCTTTACAGCTCCAGCTTCCCTGGGGAGGAGCATTGGAGCCAGCTTCCTCACCCCTTCTTGCCTTCCCTCTGCCTACCCTGGAACTTGGGCTTCTGCTCGGGTCCCTCCGAAGCTGCTTCCCATCCGATGTCACTTGGAGACAGCAGCTGTGTGTGGAGTATTGGGGTACAGGTAGACTAGAGCTGTGAAATCCATGTACATTAAATGCCCAATGGGATAAACTTAGATTTTTTTTTTTTTTTTTTTTTTTTTTTTACTCTGAACTCCGAATTGTTTTGTGCACATATTTCTGCTACCACCGAGACTGTATTATACAGATAAATAAAAACTTGAAACCTGTCCTCAGGCTGTCACTCTGTGTATGTCAATGCTTTGTTTTCCTTCAACATATACACACATGGAAAAGCCATGTGACTAGTGCCAGGTTGGGCATCCTCCTCCTCAACATTCTCTGAGACACCATATTCTGGTGTCCCACTGGTCTCTGTGGCCCCAGATAGCAAAGGTCTCTGGGATTTGCCACCCTTCTTGACAGCCTCACTCTGCTGCTTTGCCAAGTTTAAGGCGCAAGCCAGCAACAAGAGGGAGCTGCAGCTGTTCCTGCTGATCTGACCAACAAAGCTTCAGAAAAACACAGCCTGCCACCCCTCTTTTACATGGTTAATTCTCGGAACTCCGCACTGAAGCACAGGATGAAAGTGGCAGTGGCTTTGGCTGCTTGCTCCTGCCCTTTCTTACAGTGACCACTCCAGTGAACTCTCGGCTTGCCTAATGATCCTCAAATAACAGGCTCCTTCACAGTCTGCTTAATAACCTCTGTGCTTTTCATTATTTTTAATTATGTGGTGGGGAAAGGTACATGAAATGTACCAATGTCCCAGGAGGCCAGAGGAGTAGGATGTCCCAGAACTGGAGTCACAGGCAGTTGTGAGCGGCCCAGTGTGGATACTGGGAACCAAACAGGTCTTCTGCAAGAGCACTACAAACTCTTGACCACTGAGCTATCTCCAGCCCAACCTACAACTTCCCATTTCTGACAGTGCCTTTCCCAAATCACCTTTGTAGCCCCTACCCTCTCTGCCTGCTGTTTCCTGTTCTTGGCATGGTGAGCCCTTCCAGGACTTCTGACTGGCTTGCTTAGTTATTTCCTGCTCAAATGAGCAGTGTTATCGGATCCATCTTATAAGTGGTGATGACTGCAGGTGCTGCTGCATGCTGTTCCCATGACAACTGAAATAGCCAGGCCAAGCAAGTGTCAGCTAGGGCAGACCTGCTGATGTCTCCTGGGGATCCTCCACACTCCTCTGCCCTGCTCTGTTTCCCTTAGCTTAGTCTGCCAAGCATGTGAAACTACCTGAAAGATCCTAGTATTCCCAGCCCTGCATTCCGATATCCTCAGCAGGACTGGCCACAGCCCTTCCCAGCAGCTTGCCCAGGGCCATTGTGGCTCACTGTACCCATAGCAGCACTGGCCTCAGAGCAGCCTTTGTTGCTGAGGCCTTCAGCTACAAGAACTACTTTATAACTTGGCTGGAAAACTTGGGTCTCTGGTCTGTGACATGCACTGGCTATGAATTCCTCTCAGCCAGAGGGAATGAAAGAGGCCGCTCCTATCTCGAACAAGCATAGAGGGAAAAGGACTTCAGGAGACAGAGCCTGAAGTCAAAGCCAGTTTTGCACACCTCCCAAAATGGGAAGCTCACTTCTTCCACCTGGTTGAAATCTACTCCCACCAAACTAGGACATCCCTTCTAGGCCCTAGAGCTAACCCTCTTGGTCCCTCAAGAATCTGCAGATGTGTTCATGGGTTTTCACAGCAATTCTAAAGGCCACCACCTCCTAACCTTTACCTCTTCTGAAGGCTGGTCTAAGTAGATGGCATATTTGGAACCCATAGCTCTGACCACTGTATTGTCAGCCCAGCCGTGGTATCCCAGAGAGGACCAAGGCAACGTTTCTGGGCCAGCCAGCTCTTTATTCCCTTTCCTGCTTTAGAGAGGCAAGGGTTGTAGTGGGCGCTACTCATTGTCCACAGTGAAGGTGAAGGGGCTGAGCTTGTAGCCGGTACCCGAATAGAACTTGTTCTGGAACTCGACCCTGGGTGCAAAAGAGGGGCCAGTGAGAGGGACGCCACCCACCCCCTCCATGCCCAGGCTTACTGCAGGAGTGCTCACCAGTGCAACCGCAGGGCATGCAGGAAGGCTGAGAGTCCCTCCATCACCAGCAAGATGGCCACAGTCATCACAGCAAAGGCAGCAAACACAGGGACCAGCACCACAGCTGCCACGCCCATCTCTCGGCCCATGCCCAGGCCTACACGCATCACCATGGCCCACAGGACCTCAGACAGCTCTGCATACAAGGAGCAGAGGCCAAGGTGGAGGAATGACTGTCAGTCCCCCAACCCCACTCCAGCATTCTTGAACCCTCTCTGCCCCTAGAGCTTGTGAGGCATCTCTTTCACAGGGTAGGACATTTAGGCCCTGAGAGAAGGGTCACTTACGGGCATGGGCCAAGCTCAGGGCCCAGAGACGCAAGTAGGAGGCTGTGTTGGAGATGCAGCCCAGGCAGAACTCAATGGTGTGGATGGCCTGGTGCATGAAGATCTCAGAGGGGACAAACTGCATGGGAAGAGGCCATGAGACAACAGCCAGGGCTTGCAGCCCTCCCCCAAGAAAGTACTGCACCACCCACCTCAGCCTCCTCGTCATCTGCTGGGCTCCCAGCCTTCTCCTCATCATGGCTCCAGCTGTTCTCCGAGGTGGCAGCATCATGGGAAGCCAGAAGCTTGTCACCGGCCTCACCCTGAAAGCAGGTAGCACCAACAGCTCCAGCCTTCGGAGCAGCCCATGCCACCCAGCCAGCAGCACGGAGCCTGCAGGGAAGCAAGGGTCCCCTCCCATACAGCCCTCCTCCCCTGCACTCCTCCCTACTCTACCTGTCTGCCTGCTGGCCTTCTCTGAGGGTTTCTGCGGCGGTGCTTGCGCAGCAGGTACAAGGGTGTGCCCAGCAGCAGGACAGGAACTGTGGCCAAAGCCAGGACCACCAGTGCATACTGTACCACTTCCTGTGGGCGAGGAGGGCAAGGCAGGCATGGACAGTGTGCACAGTGAGTCACCTGGTATGGTCATATTGATGCTATGGAACTGCAGTCCCTCCCCTGGGGACACTAACAAGGACCTTTGAGAAAGGACTTCAGGTTCCCAGTACCTCCTGTGGGACCCCTCTCTGCTCCAAGCTTCAGTCCATTGCCTCTGATGTAACTATACAGGGATTCTGGCCAATAACCCATTTCTCAGGTGGCTTTGTAGCTCCTGGTGTCCCAGTGACTCAAGTGGGGGCTCCCCAGGGAAAGGGTCTGAGCCATGCTCTGCCCCTGGCCTACCTGCCCATGGAAGAGTACCCGATTGGTGGGACTTTGCGAGAAGAGGAACATATTGATAAAGTGAATGAGGATGCTGGGCGCCAAGGAGGGTCTGTCGGCCCAGACCTGCAGCCACTTGTAGACAATGAGGAACACGAGGTAGCCGAAGAGGCCCAGCAGGAAGATGAGCTCAGGCAGGGTCTCCAGCAGAAGCCGGTGGGTCTGGCCAAAGTGCCTATGGGAACAGATGGGTCAGATCACTCTGGCCCCAGGAGGGCACTGCCCGCACCCATTGGCATCCCTGGGCTCACATGTGGTTGAAGACACTGAGGAACACCCCAAAGGCCATGTGGGTGACCCCGAGGATGACAGACATCTTCATCTTGAAGGAGTTGAGGAAGCTCAGGTGGTTGGTGGCCAGGCTCCAGATCTGCGGTGGTGGGAGAGGTGAGCACTCGGCAACACCACGGTCGATTCTGCCAGGACGCCTCCCACCCCGTCCTTCTCAGCGCCTTCCTGCTCCCTGACAAACCCAGTCACAGCACCCCGGTCACTAGTTCTAAGGGACAGCCAAAGGAAGCGAACAGTTGCTCTCACAGGTCAGGTCAAGCAACCAAGGCTCAAGCCCGGTTCTTGCCAGCTGGGTACCACAGACATCTCGGCCTACATTTCACCCTCACTTGTGCAAGGGGGGATGAGAAGGGGTATTGTAGGCCTCCCACACGGACCAGGTATTTCACACGTACTGGTCTGCTATTCTGGCCTGGGTTTTGGTTGGTTGGTTTGAGACTGGGTTTTATGTAACCCAGGCAGGCTGAGAGCTCAAATGCAGCCAAGGATGCATTTGAACTCTGATCCTCCTGCCTCTCCCAAGTGTTTGAATTACACTTGTGTACCACCACTACACTCAGTTTGGATACTGTTTTTCACAGGCCTCTCTGCTTGTGTGCCAGGCCAAACACTGGCTCTAGCACAGAGCCTGGCACCTAGGAAGTGCTCAGTGCCCATTACCAAAGGGGACAGTAAGCCAACGGAGCTGTGGAGCCCTAGCCAGCCCTCCCAACTGCCTCCATCATCCATACACACCAGTGTGGCCCACTTACCGGATCAATGCCAAAGGGGTAGGGTCCCAGGAAGACACCAGTGATGTTGGGGTTCAGAGTGAGCACAGGGTGCTGGGACAGATACTTGTCACTGCGGTGGAAAAAGGTGACGTCAGTGCCGCACAGTGGGCCAGGGACCTCGAGGGGATAGGGACAGAGGTCCTACCTCCAGCCTGACTGGTTGGCCATGGCAGCCACGCTCCAGCCTGAGGGGAAAATGGTGGTGGCGCGGCTAAAGCACTCATTGTAGATGAAGCCAGTGTAGACGGAGAACAGACCCATGAGCAGGAGTAGGTAGCGACCCCCAAAGAAGGTCTGCCAGATCTGGGGGGATGGTGTGATGAGAAGCTGCTCAGCTCTCATGCCCTATCCCCTGCCAGCTACTGAGGTTTCGTACCTCATTCCGGGCGGCCTTCACAGCTGGCCGGTTCTCAGTGAGGACCATGGCCAGGGCAAAGAGAAACATGAGCAGTCCGTGGCCCACGTCGCCAAACATCACAGCGAAGAGAAAGGGGAAGGTGATAATGGTGTAGGGAGCTGTAGGCAGAAAGGACACCGTCAGGTACGTTCCCATGGGGGACTGGGTATCTGCTTCCTTGTCTGGGTTGCCACAGAGGGACCCCCGGGACCAGGTGAGAGCATGTCTGTGAATCAGGGACCACATGCTGATAACTGTCAATCTGAGCCATCTTGAGCTTGCTACTTAAGCCCCGTGCACCTGTTTCTCAGTGCCACCTCACAGGGTCCTTAGAAAGGAGTGTTGTGAGCAGGCCTCACAGGTGACAGGCTGTGGACATAGGCTCAGCAAGTGCTAGCTTGTTGGGGATATAAACATGTTTTTGTTTTGGTCCCAGATGTGGCATGTGGGACTGATTCAGATGGTCCACAGCAGCAGACTATTTGCCTCATGCCGGCTCTGAGAGGAGCCCTTTGCCAGCTGCAGATAGTTTAAATCTGAGGACTCTGGAGAGAGAATAAATACCAGAGCCCAGAATGTGGGAGCCCCAAGAAAGAAGATGCTGCTCTGCTTCCCCCTTGCTGCTCCTGGTTGCTGTAAGACAAGACCGTTGGAGATCTCCTGAAATGAGGATTGGACTGGCTCCAAGGAACCTGGTGATCCTAACCAGCAGGAAGCAGCTAAGGGAACTGTGCTCCCTCTCCCATTAACCCTTTCTCTCTCCTACCTGGTGTTGGGGTGTTGGAAGGGATTAGGGTGGAATAGACAAAAAAAAAAAAAAAAAAAGTAAATAAAAGAAATGTTTTTGTTTTTTTTTTTTTTAAGATAGCGCTGCTGCTGAGTGGTCCAGGATGGTCTTGAACTCCTGAAGTAATCCTCCTGACTACTATTGTTTTGTGTGTTTGTGTGTGTGTGTGTGTGTGTGTGTGTGTGTAAGTCAAAGGACAACAATGGGTGTCATTTCCCAGAAGCCTTCTCCATTTTGAGACAGTGTTTGTCATTAGTCTGGTACCTCACCAAGAATGAGCTGCCTGGCTCCATCCCAAATCTCATCACAGCTGAAATTACAGCCATGCACTGCTGAACCTACATGTGCTTTGGAGATCCAAATGCAGGTCTGCAGGCTTGCCAGCTCCCTAGCTCTGTTGCTAACTGGTCTTTTCTTTCTTTCTTTCTTTCTTTCTTTCTTTCTTTCTTTCTTTCTTTCTTTCTTTCTTTCTTTCTTTCTTTCTTTCTTTTCCAAGACAGGGTTTTTCTGTGTAGCCTTGGCTGTCCTGGACTCACTTTGTAGATCCAGGCTGGCCTTGAACTCACAGAGATCTGCCTGCCTCTGCCTCCCAAAGTACTGGGGATACAGGCATGTGCCACCACTCCTGGCTTGTGGTCTTTTTTTTTTTTAATAACATTTATTCATTAATTTATTGTAGAAAAGTCATGCATGTGTGGAAGTCAGAGGGTAACTTGCAGGTGTCAGTTCTCCTATGTGGATCCTGGAAACTGACCTCATACTGTCAGACTTATTGGCAAGCCTTACTCAGTAATCATCTCTCTGGCCCTGAATGCTTTGTTTAAGATCTATAAACTAGGCTAGAGGGCGCATACCTGTAATCCTAGCACTCAGGAAACTGAAGCAGAAGGATTGCCATGAGCCCAAGGCCAACCTAAGTTGCAGTGCAAGAAAGACCCTGTCTCAAGCCAGGGATGGTGGTGCACACCTTTAATCCTAGCGCTTGGGAGGCAGAGGCAGGCAAATAACTGTAAGTTTGAGGCCAGCCTGGTCTATAAAGTGAGTTCCAGGGTAGGCAGGGCTATACTGAGACCCTGTTTCAAAAGACCAAGACTAAAAAAAGCCCAAAAATCCTGTCTCAAAAATGGAAGACAAAACCATACACAGAAAACAAGCAAAAGGGCTGGAGAGATGGCTCAGTGGTTAAGAACACTAGCTGCCCTTCTAGAGGTCATAAGTTCAGTTCCCAGCAACCACATGGTGGCTCATAACTATCTATAAGAAATCTGATGCCCTCTTCTGGCATGCAGGTGTACGTGCAGATAAAACACTCCTACATTAAAAAAAAAAATACATAAATAGCTTGGCATGGTGGTGCATGCCTTTAATCTCAGCACTTGGGAGGCAGAGGCAGGCAGATCTCTGTGAGTTCAAAGCCAGCTTGGTCTACACAGCAAGTTCCAGGACAGCCAGGGCTACACAGAGAAACCTTGTCTCGAAAAATCACAAGTAAACAAACAAAAAAAAGGAGCTGGAGAGGTAGTGTGCACGAAGCCCTTGGCTCCATCCCCCCCAGGACTGCCTAGACCAGGCCTCATGGTCCACTCCTGTGATCAGAGCACTTGGAAGGTGGAGTTCAAAGGAAGAGCAGAAGTCCAAGTATCCACTAGAGTTTGAGACCAGCCTAGGACAAGTGAGACCCTGTCTCAAAAACAAAACAGCAAGAGAAACCAATGCAAAAGAAAACAAAAGAGAGGGGAGAAGAAACAAAAGCTTCACCGACAACCATCCAAAGGGCAGAGAGACAGTGTGTCCTGGTAGGCACGCAACAAGTTCCAGAAGATGCCTCCTTAATCTCTGGGATTAGGGTCAGAAAGGGGGTTCTGGTGCACACGCCTAATTACGGGCCAACTGTGAGCCCTTCAGAAGCTACGCTGTCATCCTTCTGCTCAGCCCCTCATACAGAGTGGACATTAAGCCTGTATTCAGTGTCCTAATATAGAAGGGGACATTTATTTGAACACAGAGAAGGGAAAAGACCACAAGGCCATGGCAGCCATCCACAGTACAGGAGAAAGACCTAGAACAGATTTTCCCTAACAGGGGGAACAGTGCCTGCTGACACCTTAACCTCAGACCTCCATCCTACAGAACCCTGAGCCCTGTTCTGCTGGTTTGTCATGTTTAGACAAATAGTAGCCCAGGCTAGACCTGAGCTTGCCATTCCCAGCATGGCAAACATAGCTCTGGCCGACTTTGCCCTTCTCCCCGCTTCCCCTCTGCCTTGCTAAACACTGTCCTAAAGCTAGCCACCAAGGTCTATTCCCTTATTTGGCCACTTCTCCTGAGGCTGACCACCAAGGTCCAGCTATCAAAGTATTGAAGTCCAGCAGTCAAAAGCCCCTGCTGGCTCACCTAATTAACATGCCCGGTTAAAATTAAACAGCTCATCCAAACACAGGGTCTCCCCTTTTATAAACCGCCATTTGCTCCTCTCCATCCAGAGGCAGTCCTTTGTGGATGCCTCCCCCTGCAAATATTCCTTCCCCTCTCCCAGGTTCCATTCCCCCTCTCCCTAGTCCTTTATCTCCTGTCTTTGTCTCTTATCCCCTGCCCTTTGTCTCTTTGGGGCAAATAAATTCCTTTTGTGCTGAGAACTTGGTCTTGAGATGCCCTGGGCCTATACGGATCTTTTCACCATGTAGCTAAGGCTGACCTCAGACCCTGCTCCTTCTGCCTCTGCCTCCGGCATCTGCACACACCCAGCTTTCTCTGCCACTTAGCCCCCTGAGGTCCCACAAGAGGACAGCCACCGTCATGACCATTTTACCTGCACTGGCAGGACCCCAGATCGAACTCGAGATGCTGGTTCTGAGGCACTGAAGCCCCTGATCATGTGACCGGTGTCTGCACAGCCTCAGACTGACCCTGCCTATCATCAGTTAAGGCAGAACCCCAGCCTGCGATCAAGGCTCCTCCCCAGACAGGACACACCACTGCCACCCTGCACACCAAGCCTGCACTCAGCGGCACTTGGGGCATCTCTCTCTACCTGCCTCTCCTCACAGCTCTATCCCTTTTGGGGTTCGCTCCAAGAGCACCAGCCTTGACAGGCTTTCAGACTACCTGGTCAGGACTCCTCTGACAGGCTCCGATCTTACCACAGGAGGACCGGGATTATGTGTACACCTGCACTCAGCCTTTACGGAGGTTCTGAGGATTCCAACTCAGGGCCTCACCCTTCACTGCAAGTACTTTGCTCACCCAGCCTTGAGCTCTCTCTGTAGCTGAGCATGACTCTGAATCCTTGGTCCTCCTGCCTCCACCTCCCGAGGGCTAGGATTATAGGCCTGCACCACCGTGCCCAGTTTACGCCGAGGGCTGAACCCAGGACTTCGTGAATCAGCTAGGCAGGCACTCTATGGACAGAGCCACATTCTCATCCCTGTTCATTCCAACTTTGTAAAAAGAAGCAAACCGAAACCACAGCGGGACCAAATAAGCCACAACTCTAGGCTGGTCGAGGGCACTCTGACAGCCACCAGCCCTCCTGGTTCCAACTATCATTCTCATTTTATAGACCAGGAAAATGTGACCACAGAAACTAAGAAACTCATCAAAGCAAGCAAAGCTCCCAAGCCTGTTCCCTAAACTGTTCCATGGGGCTTCCTGTGGATTTAAACAGCAAAGACAAGCGTAAAAGTCCCAGCTGGGACTAGGGCACCCAATAGCCTCCCTAGAGAGATTGAACTGGGGGGTATGCCTCTGCTGAAAAAGGATGGGGGTCTGGCTCTTACCCCCTCAGGGTCTGTACCCCAAAGGCAAGGGCCCAGCTCCTATCCCTCTCAAGGTCTGCACCCCAAAGGCAAAGGCCCAGTTCCTGCCCCTCTCAAGGTCTGCGCCCAGGCAGCGGGTGGGAGGGCTGGCCCCCACTGGGGGCGCAGTGGCTCTCACCAGGGTTGACCTCGCGATAGCGGCCCACACCATAGGCATCCACAATGCCCTGGAAGCTGGCAGTGAAGCGGTTGGTCCTGATGAGGGTTGGAGGCATGTCCCGGCAGGGGATGCGGTGGGCAACAGCACTCACTCCCGCCTCACTCTGGGGAGGGCAGAGAGACAGAAGCTGATGTTGAGGCCTTCGGAAACCCTGGGGGGCCCACCCAGGCCCAGCCCCGCACCATCAGGTGTGTGCCTCAGTGTCCCCATGTGCACCACCACTGCACCCATCGCTAAGGGGCCTGAGGTTCCCAACAGGCTCAGGTCACCTAGCCACTGCCTCGGAAGTCCAACTTTGCAATTGCCTTGTGTAGCTTGGAGAGACTGTGGGAGGTCAGAGGAAGGAGGGTTATGGGACCAGGGCTATCTGGGTAATGCCCTGGTGAGGGCTTCTAGGGCTGGTGCCCATCCCCACCCCAATCCCAGGGCAGAGCTGGGGTACCGGAAGCTTCACGTGAGAGTGGAGGCGGAGAGGGGGAGCAGGCCTCTGGCGGCCTGTGTGCTCACCGAGCCATCCTGCAGCGCCTGTTGCAGGGTGGGCAGGGCCCGCGTGGCACACCACACCTCCGCAATGAGGCACTTGTGTGTGGTGCTCACGCTGCACTGGTTGAGGGCCAAGTACACGGCCTTCATCTTCCGGATCTGCACCTGCCCCGGGGGCAGCAGCTGCCGCGCCCGGCCCAGCACCTGGCTCAGGAACCGTTCTGTCTCCCCTAGGACCTGAGGCCAAAAAAGGCAATCAGAAGGGACCTAGCTCAAGAGCCAACAGGAGTCAGGTCAGGCAGACGCTCACCTCCTGGAGCTCCTGACTCTGCTGCTGCAGCTGCTGCAAGGCCCCGAGCCGGGCTTCCTCCTGCTCCAGGTACGGGAAGACGTGACAGTGGAAGCTGAGGAAAAATGGGGTTGAGAGGGTTTGCGGGAGCTGCTAGGCGGAGATGGGGGCAGGACAGATTTGGTAAAGATGCTATCAGGGACCTGGGGGACCCAGGGTCAGCTGTATCTAGCTGGGAGCCTCAAGTGGCCTCTGGAGGCTGGACACCTGCAGAGGCCGAGTGACCAGGCATGCACCCGGGGCTCACCAGTCTGTGATCTTCTGAATCTTCTGTCCGATCTGCTCACCCCAGTAGGAGATGACAAAGGTCATCCAGGTTGCAGGCTCACCCTGAGAGAGCAGGGCTCAGTTAATCCCTAGAGCCCTGGCTCCTCCCAAACTACCCCATCCTGTCCCCTGCCAGCTCACCGTCACCGGGTCCTCCAGCTGCCCCTCAGTCTCCCTAAAGCTGGCAATGAGGAAGCCGCGGCAGGCTCTCCAGAGCAGGCGCTCCAGGGCAGCAGCTTTGTAGGGCTCCACAGCACCTGCCACAAAACTGCCAGCAAGGCCGGAGGGGGGGGCTGCAGCCTCCCCACCCACCTCAGCAGAAAGCCCCCAACACACACACACACACACACACACACCCTTTTCTGGCTAGTGCCTTAAAGCTGCTAAGAAAAGACAAACTACCCCAACTCACTTGACCTTCAGATCTGCATGTGGCCCCCGGGGGGCCGGAAGCAGGGGCGTTCTCTCGGAGGAAGGTCCCTCAGAGTAGGCAGCTGCCATCTGGGCACAGAGAGACATTGTGAGCTCCGGCCCAGGTTTGGTGTGGCGTATCCGTCTCCTGCCCGATCCCTGCGTTGGCCGGGACTGACCGGGGGCCCGTGGCTCTGGCCTAGCACAGCTGAGTGGAGCTGCAGCTGGTGCAGCTGGGCCCGCAGCGCCTGCTGGTTGCCTCGAACATCCCGAAGCTCCTGGGCCAGGCGGTCCGTCTCTTCCTGGATGCGCAGCAGGTCCCGGGGAGGTGGTGCCGGCAGGGTCCCCTCAGGCGGGGGCAGTGTCATGCCGGCCCGCTCTACTTCTTCCCGCAAGAAGGCTAGACACGGGAAAGGGTAGGGGGAAGCAACCCAGGGCTATGCCAGCTAATGTCTGTTAGCCAAGGGCTGCAGACACGTAGGGAGATCCCAAACCCAAAAGCACGTCAAAAGCCATTACTAATCTACTTAGTCAGAGCTCTGGGAAAATCCCAAGCTAAAGTGCTGTCCCAGGAGCTCTGCTTCCCCTGTTCTACCTTCATCTCTGGCCTAAGAAGGGGCTTACTAGCCCTGGACCTCAGCCCCTGCCCGCACCAGCCCCTGCCTCTTGTTCCCTGGCATCCATGGGACCTAACCCTGAGTTCTGAGTTGTGGATCACACTCCAAGCCAGCCCTGCCTTAGGTCCTCTGCCCCACCCGCCCAGAGCCCAAGACATCCTGCAGATCCAGCAGCTCTGCCTTCCACCTGGGTAACAGGCACTTCTTTTTAGACCAAGCTTGCCCAGTGCTCCTTCCGGGAAGCCAGCCTGGAATGGGTCCAACTTACTGAAGGTCTTCTCCAGTTCCTCGCAGCGCCGGACATCTACCACAAAGCGTCTCTGGAAGGCACTCACAGAGGCGTTGAGCTGTGGTGGGTACACAGAGGGGCTAGATCTCTGGGTGGGGACCAGGAGGTCACTGCTCTGGGGTCTAGGCCTGAGGCACCTCTTTCCAACATGTTGCTGGGTGCCCAATTAGTCTGGAGGTGACTAGCGGGAGCAGACTCAACCCCATGCCAGGGAGGGCACGAGGAGGCGTGGGAAGAACACTCGTGCTAGAAGGGAGAGCTGGGATGCTCCGGCAGGGCGACAGCGCTCAGCACAGGGGGATATGGTTACCTACCCGGGGCTTGGTCCCACCCTACTCACTCACATCTCTGAATTCCACAAGGCCCAGCTCGCCCAGCTGGCTCACGCAGGTGTAGGCAGATGCTGTGGGCAGCAGGAGCTGGACCAAGGCCACCTCTTCACTCCGGAACATGGAGCCCATGATCCTTGGGGCAGACAAAAAATGGTTGGTCAGGAGCTCAGGTCCAGGGAGGCATTCATTCACTGAATAGATGGGGAAATTGAGGTTCAGAAAGGGGGAATGGGTACTGAGGTTGACAGGAAGTCAACAGCATGACAATATAAGGCAGGGCCACGACCCCACAGCCTTCCACAGGCTGTCTCCACACCAGCCTTCCACAGGCTGTCTCTAGCCTTCCATGCCTTGGTACCCCATTCTAGCCCAGCAGCTGCCAGACACACCAGCTCTGCCCGCTGTTTTACTACACGGTACCACCTCTACGCCTTGAAGAGGGGTGGGGTGGAGCATCCCCCAGGTCCCTGGGGCTGAAGGCCTAAGGAGGAGGATTGGCTGGGGTTGCCTTTGGCGGGTCGACTTGCCAGCACTGCCTGTGGGGCTGGGGACAGTCTTGGTGTTGAAACCAATGAAAGTGAAACTGTGAAGCAGCCGCGGGAAGGCCTGGGTGGCCCTGTTGTAACCGCAGCAGGCACAGTTACTTCCTGGCACTGGAGTGGACTCCAGTGGTCCCTGAAGATGGCAGCACTCTCCCCTGGCCCCTGCTCTCTCTGCAGCTATTGCTCTTAGATCCAGGGTCCTGGCGGGACATAGTTTCCTTAGCTCTTAAACTGGTGTTGGGGGCTGAGGGGTACAAGTGAGGGCACACCACCGAGGGAGACTTCAGATGCTAATGGGCCCAGCTTGCTGTCTGAGCCCGTCCCACAGGCCACTTCCTCCTGAGGCCTGGTTTTCTTAAGAGGAAACCACAGTCCTTGTCCCCAGCCTGGGAAAGGCAAGAATTCTAGTCCAAGGTTTCAGAAGAGCCAGGCCCTGCACAGGCAAGGGAAGGGCTGGGGGCCACCACCAAAGGGCAGAGGACCAGGGACCAAGTCTCTAGAGTCCTGCCCAGACTGTCATCATCTGTGTGACACTGGGTAAGTCACTTGCCCTCTCTGGGCCTGTACTTCCTCTTTGATTAAGACTTGGCCACCCCTGGCAAGAACGGTAAGATGCAGTGGTGAACAAAAGGCTTTACTTCTATAGACGCCACCACACCAGTCCCTAACGTGCGCGCCAGCCTTATCTTTGTTGTCTGTTTGCTGTTCTCGGTGCAGCCCTGGCTCTCCTGGAACTCCAAAAGTATGCAGGCCAGGCTGGCCTTGAACTCAGAGATCCACCGTCTCTGCCTCCCTCAAGCTGGGATTAACTGCTTTCGTCACCACCCACCACCCAGCCTTATCTTATAGGCTGAGTAAGGTGAAGTCTAAGGTCACATGGGCGGCTGGGACCAAACCAGAGAGGGGTCTGTCCCAGACCGGAGGAACACTGCTCTGACCTGCCGTGCTCTGGCCAGTCCCAGCACCATAACCAATAGCATCTGGCTGCCCCAGCCAGGGGACCGGAACCATCCAGATGCAAGACAAATCAAAGTACCTCCACGTCCCCTGCAGAGTGTCCACACAATTCACTGTGATTCTGTCAACAGGTCCAGTCTCCTGCGGTCACCACAGCAATTCCCACACACCACTTGTGCTCTGGCCTTCCCACAAGGGCCTGAAGTTCTGCCCCACTCCTGCACTTCCTTTCCTGGTCCTTCCTTCGGGCCCCTTGCCTCTTCTCCCAGCTCCCTCCCTTCGGAGGAGAGGGACTGAAATTCGCCCCGAGCCCTGCCACTTCCTAGTTGGATGGCCTCCGTTTCCTCATCTGTAGAATGGGTCCCTCCCTCCGAATCAGTCACAGCAGTGGCCTCCCTGAGCTTAGGCCTGGTAAGGTGGGCTTCGAAATTGCCCGGAGCTACCAGCCCAGGCTCCTAGTTCTCCTTGAGGCCTGCCTGCACCCCAGACGGCCTGACACGGGCGCTTGGCCTCTGAGCTGCCTCCACCCAGAGTCGGGCGGGGACGCCTGGACCCCTGCCCGGGCAGAGGAAGCGGGTGGTGGGCAGAGCTGAGGCTCCGCAGTCTAGCGGGACACTTACCCAGATGGGCTCGTCGCTCAGTTCGGACTTAGGATCTGAGCTCTCCCGCCGGCCGGTGCAACTCTCTCCAGCTCCGACAGGCAGGGGGTGGGTGTGGCCTGTGATGACACGCCCACTCTCCGCCCCGTCCCGCCCCAAGGAGTTTGGGACGAGGAGGGAGGGAGGAAAGGCGGCTGAGATGGTTCTGGGTGTCCTTGAATCGGATGGTAACCGACAACCGGGGTGCCGGATAGGGCTTTGGGGGTGGGCCACCTTCATCTTTCCTCCTGATGGGTCCAAGTACGTACAGGCTGCTGCGCTATTGTCCAAGATCTCACGCAGCTCAGGCTAACTGGCCCAGGAGGGCTGGTGAGGGCAGTCTTTGGGTCCCTCTCCATTGGCGGCAGGGTGTTGGTCAGGCCAGTCTGCTGAGGAACTTGCCTCCCAGCAGCCTGTAGACTCTCCAGGAGCACCCGGCCCCTCCCTTCTAGCCCTGGAGGTCCTAGTGTCTGGAAACTGGGATTCAGGACCATTCAGCTGCCTGTACTTTGGACAGGCTGGGCTGTACCCACTGGAAACCACACGGACAAGGGGCCCCCAGCTCTGCTGATCCTTGGACCCCATTCCGCAAACAAGGGCCTTGGTGTGTGTGTTTGTGTAGTGTAGAATGGAAGGCTAAGGCAACAAGGAAACTGAGTCAGCTGAGGTGGGCATCCTCAGAAAATAGGTTTCACAGGTCTGATCTGACTTGGTGTGAGAAGGACCCCCACAGAGTGCACGAGGGCACACGGCTCTTCAGGGCAGAGGAACAGACAGGGCCAGAAGGCTGCCACGGTTCCTCACCATGAGAACCAAGCCAGCAGCCGGACTCCCGGTGTGCCTACATCCATGTCACAATGCCCACACTCAGGAGAGGAGCAGCAGCCGCACAGCCTGGTGGGACTGTTAACGGGGAGGCTGATGGTCACACAGCAGCCACAGTGGGGAACTTGGTGGGGAAAGGGGAGCAAGGCCAGCTCACAGGCAGCAGGACCTCTGTCATTCCCTTGTGACTGTCAGCCCTTAGCTTCCTGTTCCCCAAAGAACGGCCTGGCCTTCCGGAGGCATCGTGTGCAAGCATGTGCAGGTACTCTCCCTGCTTTCCTTAGCTGCCTACCGCCTTCGTCTTGGGGATGGGCTCTCACTGAACCTCAAACTTGCCTCTTTGTGAGACTGGCCAGCCCGTGGGGCCTCTGCGATCCACCTGTCTCTGGCCCCAGCGGCGGGTAACAGACATGTGGCCACACGGGCTTTTCCGTGCATCCTCGAGATAGGAACACTTTACTCACTGAGCCTTCTGCCCAGCCTCCTCCTGGGGCTCCTGACTCTGGCCTGGAGCCTGGGAAGGCTTCACGTCTAAACAACTGTAACGGCGGAGGTTGGAGAAGACAGCTCAGACACCCAACACCACTGGGACAATAGGCCCCTGGTGACCTGCACTGCCGGGCTGTGGGAAGAAGCCCGGACGATGTGTGGTGGGCCTCTGGCTCTGCTAGGTCTTGTGGGCAAGTGGGCTGCTGGAACCCATGAGGGAATGAGGCCAGAGCTCCCTGCACGCCTGGTCTGCAGAGGAAGCCAGAGGCCCCCGGCTGCGGGGGGCGGGAATGGAACGACACAGCAGGCAGTTGTGGGATCATAGTTTCTTTATGGGCTCCAGGGGTCACCAGGCTGGGCCAGGTGGCGGGTCACCGGTACAGGTAGTCGGCCTGGAGGTTGGCGGCAATCTCCGCCTCCCACTTGTCGCCGTTGTTGAGGAGCTTCTCCTTGTTGTACAGCAATTCCTCGTGCGTCTCCGTGGAGAACTCAAAGTTGGGGCCCTGCAAGGGCGGGCACAGATGGTCGGTCAGCAGGCAAACCCTTCCCAAGGGCCTCCGTGCTAGCCGCCTCGCCCGGGCTCGCTCACCTCCACGATGGCATCCACAGGGCAGGCCTCCTGGCAGAAACCGCAGTAGATGCACTTGGTCATGTCGATGTCATAGCGCGTAGTCCGGCGGCTTCCATCGGCTCTTGGCTCAGCCTCGATGGTGATGGCCTGAGGGAGTGGCCACAGGGCACTGGCAGACACCTCCGGGCCCCGGGTCTGCCCCTCACAGCTCAATCTGGCCCCTGGGGGGTATGCGTGGATGCCCCACGGCCTCAGGCCTCAGCCCTCCAGAGGGGCCACCACCCACATGGCCCCATTAGCCTCTGCCAGCTTTCTGCTTGGCATTTGCCTGGGTGACCCTCCTGTCCCACAGGAGAAGGCTACTATGATCTGTTTTGCTCCTTGAAAAGCTGTGGCCCTAAGAGCAGGAAGTGCCCAATGACAGTCATGTAAACAACCTTTCTAAGGATCCCCATTTATGGGAGAAAATGAAGACTCAGGGAGGTTGAAGGACTTCCTGAAGACACATAGTAATGAGGTACATAGGCTAAATTTTGAAAGTATATTCTTAACTATTGGTTTCTGGGGGCTGCATGCCAGCCAAGGGTAAGAAGGAACAGCCTGGGAACTACAGGCCAGGAGGACCTTTAAGGAACTTGACATTCCCTAGTGGCATGCTCAGTACCCACAGTGGAGTCTCAGAGCCACATCTGTGTTGTTGTTGTTTTGGTGGTTTTATCTATTTATTTATTGAGACAAGGTTTCTCTGGCTACTCTGTAGACCAAGAACTCACTCTGTAGATCTGCCTGCTTCAGTATCCCTGAGTGCTGGGATTAAAGGTGTGCACTACCATGACCAAGCCAGAGGTACATGCTTTTAATCCTAGCATTCAGGGACAGAGAGTGAGTTCAAGGCCAGCCTGGTCTACAGAGCTAGATCCAGGCCAGCCAAGGCTAAGAAACCAAAGCAACTAACCAACCAACCAACCAACTCTCTGGAAAAACAAACAAAAATTCTCTCCGGGCTACTGCTGCAGTTACAGGGAGGATATGAGAAAGGAGTGAGCTTGTCCTAGTGCACATGACCTGGGAGCCACGCCTGCCACCTCTGGTGCTGCTGGGGCGCCCCCAGGAGCTGCAGCTAGGCACGGCAGGCTAGCTAGTGTCACCGGGTAGGTCTGAAGGCTGCAGCTGCTGGGGCTCCTGCTGGGCACAACAAAGCCACCACTGCATCTTCCTGTTTGCGCCAACAGCCCCAGCTGCAGACACTCACATACTGCCCACCAGCACAATGGAAAGCCAGGCTCTGAGGAGCAGCCACTCCTTGGCTGCATGTCTTCGATGCAGGATGGGCACACAGACAGGACTCTTGATACTACCCCATGGCTGGTGGGCCTAAATGTCACATGATCTACTGGCTCCTAAGCTGGGATATGGGTGCGCGACATGGCCCGCTTGGGATGGAGGCTGCTCCTGGCTTCCCGGCTCAGCACAAGGACATCAAGGACTCACTGTCTCAGTTACAGGGTCAGGGTTGGGTCAGGCAGGAAAAGAACCTTTGTCAGGTGCTGTGGCAGTGCACACTGCTTCTATCTTAGCATTGCAGAGGCAGAAGCATGCAGATATCTGTGAGCTCCAGGCCAGCCTGCTCTCCGCTGGGAGTTCCAAGCCGGCTGCTCCTACAGTGAGACTCCATCTCAAAAGATAAGGGAACTTTCCAGGGGTCGTGTTATCAAGGTAGGGGTCGGATTTAGGGCCCAGCAGTCAGACGGCCAGACTCACCTGTGCAGGACAGATGGCCTCACAGAGCTTGCAGGCGATGCAGCGCTCCTCCCCGGACGGGTAGCGGCGCAATGCATGCTCCCCGCGGAAGCGCGGGCTCAGGGGGCCCTTCTCAAATGGGTAGTTGATGGTGGCAGGCTCCCGGAAGAGGTAGCTCAGGGTCATGCCCAGTCCTGTGAGTAGCACAGAGCTGGCGAGGTACTGCGCCCCTCCCCAGCACACCCACGCCCGCCTCTCCCCACTGGCACCCACCTCGAAAGAGTTCCGTCCAAAACAGAGTCTGAGCTGCGCGGTCAGTCACAGACTTCATGTCCATCTCGAGCTTCGGTACATTCACATACTCTGCGGGAAGTCACGTGGGGAGGTTAAGGAACCCGGCTCCGGAGAGTGAGGCCCGACTCTCGGCCCCAGCGGCAGCAGGTCGGCTCTCAGTGAGGCGCAGGAAGTCGGCCTGCAGCCCTGGGAAGCCAAAGCGGGCCCTGATAAAGGGGCACAGACCTGGCATCTCCTCCCCATCACACGCCTCCCTCCTTCAATGCCACAATGCCTGTGAGGCACACTTGCTCTTGATCACCACCATCATTTTCAGAGTGCGAGTGAAAGCTCACAGAGGTTCCCTGGCAAAGCAATTTCCCCGGCCTCAGGTGTGACCATGAACGGGAATGCTCAAGCCAAAAGATGTCAGCTTGTACTCACTGTAGGTTGCGGCCACTGCAC